>NC_091646.1:106153200-106475899 GCF_027580195.1 Bos mutus
AGGCTTGGGGACCCATGGTGATGACAGAACATGTAGTCCTGCCTCCGGCATTTCCAGGGACACTTTCTTCCCTACCCCCAGCCCATCCTGGGCCCATCCTTTTCCCTGACTATCCACCACCACATCCTGGACTGCACTGCTGACTTCCTCTTCCCTCCCCTAGGATGGCCAGGAGACACTCTCAGGTTCTAAATGTGCTGTGGAAGCCCCCAAGTGCTTACCAATGTGCAAGGTGAGCACAGAGGATCCAGCAGGGTTCTAGGTGGTACATGAGGATGTGTCAGCCCTGGTCCTGAGGACTGTTTTGATTCTAGGGAAGCTTCTTTGGATCTGAAGAGTTGAAGAGTCTAATCCTGAAATTCCTGCAGCAGTAAGTACTCCTGAGAATCTGAGCAAGGGGAGGGCTAGGACAGGGGAGGCCACCAAAGCTCCAGACCACACAGATGTACTGTCTTCACTGCTCCCCCTCAGGTATTACTTGATCCATGACTATGGGGACCGCCAGGGACTCCTGGGTGCTTATCATGAGGAGGCCTGCTTCTCCCTGGCCATTCCATTCCAACCCAAGGACCCAGCTCTGTGAGTATCACAGCCTAGACTCTTCCCCCAGGCCATGTGGTTCCCCAGTAGATGCAGGCCAGCTCCTGCTGACACCTATGGTGGCCGGACCACCACCTACTGTTCCTCTCTGTCTCCTAGAAGCAGCACGTGTGCTTACTTCTTGGACAACAGGAATATGAAGATGCTCAAGGACCCCAGTGAGTGTGTGGTGGGAAGACTGGGCCAGAAAGGGTGGTAAGGGGGCCAATCATAGGGTCCATGGCATGGCAGACATGACCTTTGCTTTCTTCCCCTCCCCCACAGACCTGCGTGTCCAGATGATGAAACACACAAAACATGACATTGTGCATACCCTCTGTGCGTTGCCCAAAACTCAGCATGACTTCAGCTCCTTCGTGGTGGACATGTGTTTTCAGATGGTGAGCAGGTGCTCCTCCCTTGGTGTTGGGGTGAGGGACAGAAGCACATCGTAGGGAAGATGTTTAGGGGTAGCTGAGTAACTAGGTTGGTCTCTCTCAGGAAATGATGCTCTGCTTCTCTGTCAACGGGGTGTTCAAGGAAGGTATGTGTAGATCCTTCCCCCCATCATGGACCCCCTCCACCAAAACCCTTCCAGTTTCCCTCCAGTCCACTCCTCTCCACTCCCCTTTCCTCTCCTCTGCTCCCCTCCAGCCCTCAAGTCTTCCCACAGTTCAGGTTTGAAGTGCGTCCGTGCCTGCCCTTTCTAGCCTGGGCATTGGTGACATAGGATGTCGAGTTTAGTGGCTCCCATCCCAGATCCTTACATTGAGAACTTGGGCCATTATAGTTTCCTCATTTGCAAAATGGAGTCATAATGTGCACCTCTTGGGCAGGTGTGAAAAATGCATTGCATGAACTTGTGAAGCTTTTGTCATGGAACATGTTATTGGGAGCAGACGGCTCCTACAGTTGCCCTCCCCATTCCCAACACCCTGGCTCCCCAAGGGAACAACTGTCCCCTCAGCCTAACTGTCAAGTCAGACCCTGACTGGGGAATGACATGGGAGCCTGTACATTATGTGGGGGCTGTAAGGGGTACTCTTACTCTTTGTTGTTGAAGTGGAAGGAACGTCTCCTGGCTGTGTGCGTGCCTTCACCCGGACCTTCATTGCTACCCCTGCCAGCTCTTCCAGGTGAGAGCCGTGTTGTGGGCAGAAATCCCCATCCAGCCTGGGCTCAGGGTCCTGAGTATGTGGATGCAGACCTTAGGTTTACTCAGTATTATGGAAAGTCAGCAGGGAGAGCCAAGGACCAGTCTAGCCTAGTGGTTAGGAAGAGTATGGGCTCTGGAATCGGCATATAGGCTCTTTCCTTGACTCAACACTCACTGTGTGACCTTGGTCAAGTCCTATGATCTGTCTGTGACTCAGTGTCTTCTTCTGAAAATGGGGATCAGACTGTACACTCTTCTACTGTAGTGTACTGGGCTACTGTTCAGGGTAATTGTAAAGTTGTTCCTGGGTTGGGGATCAGCCTATCCACTGAGTGAAGCTGGTAGACAATCTCTCCGAAGGTGGGCTCTATGCAAGGGGCAGAGTAACAGTCAAGGAGCCTGTGGACAGACACAGGAGGGGGATGGAAGGAATCTGGTTGCTGACTGGCAGCGGGAGCAGTCAAGACTGGGGGTGTGGGTGGTTTATCCATCAGTTGTCCAAATATGCATTTTCTCCCCAGTGTTTGTATAGTGAATGACGAGCTGTTTGTGAGCAAAGCCAGTCCCAGTGAGGCTCAGCATCTGCATTCTCCATCCCAGTACCTACACTCACCTCCAGTTCCACGCACACCCTCTCGCAGGAGCAGCAGGAAATGGTGCAGGCTTTATTCATCACGTCTGGGATGAAACTTGAGTAGCCTCAGAAGGAAGTGCTAGGTGTGCATGGGGACAGAAAGGAGCTGGCAGGAGTAGAGGAGCTAATAAGTGGATCTTGCAGATAACTGTTTTTGCTTATTTACTTTACTCATTAATACCCTGCACATGTCATTCTCAATACAAATTAATTTACCTAGTTGTTTTGAATAGGTGTGCATTACTTTTCTGAACTCCATGAACCTTATTCTTTTATTGACAGACATTTAGTTTTCAGGAAATTTACCCATTACACACTGAGCTCACTCTGCTGCCTATGTCACAGTAAACATGGAAGCTGCTTCTGACCCATCGTTTAGGAAATGACACTGTATGGTCAGTGTATCCACTTTGTTCCTAATAGATACTACCTGTTCTTCCTCCATCTCAGGTGCCATTCTGGCAACCACTGAGATTAATACAGGTGCCATTCAGGTTCTCCCTCTTCCCATGGTGAGGTCTGGGAATTCAAGCCAAGAGGCCAGGTGGTCAGCAAATGAGACTCAGGCCTCCTAGTTCTGTTCATTTTCCAACTCTCTCCCTTCATTTCCTCCAAGCCTAGCACAAGATCCTAGAGCAAGCCTTCACACAGACTTGATCTAGGATCCCAAAAACAGTCTTGACAAGAAACCCTTGGGTTTCATCATCTTCATCCTCATCATCTTTGCTGTATCTTACATCCGATCTGAGAATATCCCTGTGACTAAGCCGTAGGTCTGCTTGGAGCTCAGAAGCCAACACTTAACTGACAGTCATCCACCCAAAAGGCTAGTTTTTCTGTGTATTTGTCCCAATCAGGTGATCTTCCTGACCCAGGGATCGAACCAACATCTTTTGTATCTCCTGTACTGGCAGGCATTGTTTACCACTGAGCCATCAGGGAAGCCTTCTAAATGAATTAAAATCTGCTTATCTGGAATATTTTGGGTTGGCCAAAATGCTCTTTTGGGTTTTGCCATAAGATGTTAGGGAAAAGTCCAAACAAACTGTTTGGGCAAGCCAATATTTAAAGCAACTGAATGTGTGAAAATTGAGTTTGGTGCTGGCTGGCTTTTTGGCTAATGGATTCCAGCTTGTTGTGAAGACATAAAGAGAGACCATCTTTGGCCCCGTCATATAACAATGTCTGTGTTGGAAAATAAATTGGTGTGTGTTTTCCAAGTATGAGTGTGTTCATAGGAATATGCTTGTGTCATTAAATAAATGTGCAAGTTCATGCATGTAAGTGAACAGGTGATAACATACAGGGATATTAGCATGCTTGTGTATGTAAGTGAAAATGCAAGCATGCTTATTTGTCTCACTTTTTTTCTGCCCATGCCATGTGCCTCATGGCACTTAGTTTCTGGACCAGGGATTGAACCCAGGGCCACAGCGGTGAACGTGTAGAGTACTAACTACTGGACTTCCAGGGAATTTCCATATGATATTTTAAAAGCACTTCTGACCCTAAAACAACAAAGGTTTTAACAGTGCAGATCCACATAAATGCAAATTTGTTCAATAGCAAGTACTACACAATATGTATTAGTTGTGAGGTAAAATCCTGGATTCACAGGAACCTGATATTCAAAGAGTAAACCATATATTATATATATTTAAGTGCACATGGAGGGTCCGTACCCCTAACCCCTGCATCACACAAGGGTCAATGACATTAGTATATTTGAGTGAATGAATTTGTGAGAGTGTATATGAGTAAATGCGTGAGCTTCTTTGTGCATGTGAACACATTCCTATTTCTGAGCATGTTAATGTATATGTGAGTATGAACGTAGAATGTAAGCATGACAATGATTGATTTTCCCAGCACATTGATGTGAATGTATTAGTAGTTACTGTGAGCAAATAAGTGTATGACCATGTCTGTGCAAGTGAATGTGACCTTGTACATGTATATAAGCACATGTGAGAGTGACCGTGGTGCCTATTCAAATATGAGTTTACATTTGTAAAGTGAATGGGACTTTTCCTATGGATGAGTGAATTTGTGACCATGGACATGAATGTTACCATATTCGTGTGTATGTGAATGAATATGTGTATGAGCATGTGAAAGCAGAGTATATTTCTGTGAGCTAATGTGCAAGTGTGTGCATGTGAGTGTATTAGAGCATCTGTGTGTGTGTGTGTAAATGTGTGAACTTCATGTTAAGTGTGAGCATATTCATCTGTAAGCATATGAATACAATGTTCTTTGTGAGTATGTTGTACCTGGGGAAATGTATGAATATGTGATCAGGAACATATAGAATGTGTGTGTGTGTGTGTGTGTGAATGTGAGAAGGTTTGAGGGAATGCATGTATAAGCATGCATTTTATTGAGTGAATGTGTTTAGTTCAGTTGTTCAGTTGTGTCTGACTATTTGTGACCCCATGGACTGCAGCACACCAGGCCTCCCGATCCATCACCAACTTCTGGAGTTTACTCAAACTCATGTCCATTGAGTTAGTGATGCCATCCAACCATCTCATCCTCTGCCGTCCCCTTCTCCTCCTGCCTTCAATCTTTTGCAGCATCAGGGTCATTTCAAATGAGTCAGTTCTTGAACTTGTCAATAGGCATATGGGGTCAGAGGGAGGGAGCATGGACCAAGGTCAAAGTCTGGGGATTGTCAGATGTAGATAATACACATTATCTCTGAGGCACTTCACCAGTATCTTTCACATTCTGATCTGTTTTACACTTGATATCTTAGTTGGGAGAGCATGGGATACATTATCCTTTTTTGTCATGCAGATCTGAGACATATGAGAAAAAGATAGTCCCTGGATGGATTTGACCCTGCTTATGTTGTCAGCCTGCTTATTTAACTTACATGCAAAGTATAAGCCCTCAAGCAGCTGCTGTTCACAACACTCTGGCTTCCAGGTCTCTGGCCCAGTGGGAAGAAGCTGTGCAAGCTTCACTCTGGCACCTCCTCCTCTTCTTCTCACTGCCCCTTCTCAAAGAACATTAAATGTGCTAGCTGAACCTGAATGGGACAAAGTTGTTAAGGCGTCTGCTGGTGAACTTGTTGGGGAAGAGGAAGAATGGATTAGTCTTAGACACTACTTCACCTCTGACACACAGACTCGATTCAGTCTGGTGTGAGCATGCACAGGGAGATCTAGGAGTCCCCAAACTCTGAGGCCGTTGAACCAAATTCCCCAAAGTCCTGCCTGAAGAGAGGGAGAGGTGGGAGGAGAGGTGACTCTCACGGGGTAAGTGCCACTGCCTGGATCCTTCTTGCCACTGATTACCTCACAGACCAGGGGATGGGCTTGGGCTCAACTTGCCTGTGGAGTATGCACTGGTTTGAATGGGTTTCAAGGACTGTTGACATGAAACTACCACTTTTCTTGGCAGCACTTTCTTTCACATTCTCACTGTTCTTTATCCTCATCCCTCATCCTTTCTCCTTACTACTCTACTCATCTGTGTCCAGTTTCAGCTCTCATTCTCCTGCTGCCTCTCACTTTCTTCCATTAAATGCAATTCACAATGTAACCCAGTAATGCTCACTCCTTGAATCCTAGAGCCTCACTCTCTTTCACATTCAAGTTGCGAATATCTTCTCAGGTCCTCTTTTATCCCAGAGTGACACCCCGGCAATTTTAACCTTGCCCTTGCAGTACTTACAGGCCCCTGGCAGATGCTGGCCATCCTCTTCTCCTGCTCTTTGGGGCTGAGCATCCTTCCTCTCCAGATGCTGCTGCAGTTGTAGGCCAGGCAGAGAACCTACGTCCTAGGATACCTGTACCAGAGTGTTCATGTTTGTTCTCTGCTTTCCCCAAACCTGCCACACACTCCATTCATATGCAACTGTCCCACCTGCTGGCCTCCCCAACACACACACACACACACACACACAACAACAACAGCTTGAGACTTAGTGCCTGCTATGCTGTGTTCTGTCTAAACAAAGTCTAAAGGTGTTCTTGCATTTCCTTCTTCATCCAGTTCAGTTCAGTTCAGTTAGTCATGTCCGACTCTTTTTGACCCCATGGACTGCAGCATGCCAGGCCTCCCTTTCTGTCACCAACTCCCGGAGTTTACTCAGACTCATGTCCATTGAGTCGCTGATGCCATCCAACCATCTCATCCTCTGTTGTCCCCTTTTCCCCTTCTCCTGCCTTCAATCTTTGCCAGCATCAGGGTCTTTTCAAATGAGTCAGTTCTTCACATCAGGTAGCCAAAGTATCGGAGTTTCAGCTTCAGCATAAGTCCTTCCAATGAATTTTCAGGACTGATTTCCTTTAGGATTGACTGGTTCGATCTCCTTGCAGTCCAAGGGACTCTCAAGAGTCTTCTCCAACACCACAGTTCAAAAGCATCGATTCTTCTGTGCTCAGCTTTCTTTATAGTCCAACTCTCACATCCATACATGACTACTGGAAAAATCATAGCTTTGACTAGACGGACCTTTGTTGGCAAAGTAATGCCTCTGCTTTTTAATAAGCTGTGTGGGTTTGTCATAGCTTTTCTTCCAAGGAGCAAGCGTCTTTTAATTTCATGGCTGCAGTCACCATTTGCAGTGATTTTGGAGCCCACAAAAATAAAGTCTCTCACTGTTTCCCCATCTATTTGCCATGAAATGATGGGCCAGATGCCATGATCTTAGTTTTCTGAATGTTGAGCTTTAACTTTTTCACTCTCCTCTTTCACTTTCATCAAGAGGCTCTTTAATTCTTCGCTTTCTGCCATAAGGGTGGTGTCATCTGCATATCTGAGGTTATTAATTTTTCTCCCAGCAATCTTGATTCCAGCTTGTGCTTCATCCAGCCCAGTGTTTCTCATGATGTACTCTGCAAATAAGTTAAATAATCAGGGTGACAATATAAGCTGGGTGGCCAAGCCTTCACCCAAGGCTTGGCCAAATCAATCCAGGGACCACCTTTTTCTCATATGCCCCTGATCTGAATGACAAAAAAGGATAATGTATCCTACCCTCTCCCAACTAAGGTATCAGGTGTAAACAGATCAGAATCTGAGAGACACCGGTGAAGTGCCTCAGAGATAATGTGTATTATCTCCATCTGACAATCCTCAGGCTTTGACCTAGGTCCATGCTCCCTCCCTCTGACCCTAGATGCCTACTGACATACTATCTTGCTGAAAACAATGGGAAAATGTGCTTACTGTTTTTAAATTGCTGCTGTTAGCCTTTTCTGAAATACAGGAGAACATGAGGTAGCAAGTCATGAAGTAGCAACTCCCATGACATCTAAGACTCCCATGAGGGAGCAAATCTCCTGACACGCACCAGTGCTTGGCCCAACTCACCCAAAAGTTATCAAGCAAGGGGAATTGTCTGTGCTCCAACACCTGAATTCTCCTATACCCAGTCCTCTGGCCCTCAGTCTCCTCCCTAGGGGCCCCACCTAGAAGTACTGTCTTTATAAGGTAAGGTACAGGATCTTGCTCTCTGCCTTCTCCATGTCAGCATCCCAGCCCATAGGTACACACTCACCCTGGAACATGTGCCCCACACCTTATCCCCTCACCTTCTGGAGGGAACAATGGAACAAAAGGAAAGCAATAGTCACCTGATTCACCTCCAAAACTCAGGGCCCATGGCAGTGACCTTGGTTTTCAAGGAAGCTCCCAGGGCAAACATGTTACCCTCACTGGTTTAAACATAGGTGCCAAATCCTCACAGTTGTGTGCTCTTCAGGGTAGAGTCCCTGGAAATTCGGTATTTGCATTCATTAACCTTATAGATTTCATATGTAGTTCAACCTCCTGTGTGTGTGTGTGTGTGTGTGTGTGTGTATGTATGCTAAGTTGCTTCAGTCATGTCTGAGTCTGCAACTCCATGGACTGTAGACCACCAGGTTGGTCTGTTCATGCGATTCTCCAAGCAAAAATACTGGAGTGGGTTGCCATGCCCTCCTCCAGGGAATCCTCCCAATCCAGGATTGAACTTGCCTCTCTTATATCTCCTGCATTGGCAGGAGGGTTCTTTATCACTAGCACCATCTGGGAATCCTTTGTTCAACCTTCTGCTAAGTCGCTTCAGTCATGTCCGACTCTGTGCGACCCCATAGACGGCAACCTACCAGGCTCCCCCGTCCCTGGGATTCTCCAGGCAAGAACACTGGAGTGGGTTGCCATTTCCTTCTCCAGTGCATGAAAGTGAAAAGTGAAAGTGAAGTCGCTCAGTCGTGTCCAACTCTGAGCGATCCCATGGACTGCAGCCTACCAGGCTCTTCCATCCATTGGATTTTCCAGGCAAGAGTACTGGAGTGGGGTGCCATTGCCTTCTCCGGTTCAACCTTCTATACAACCTCTATTCAATGTACCCTTTTTTTGTCATTGATTTATGGTTCCAGGTGGGCCCTGGGCAAGAGAATACTACTATTCTGTGGAATCAGGGTGGGTTTCCTGTCACATCGAGCTGTGTGGTCCAGGCTACCTGCCCTTTCCAAGGGGAAGGCTCAGAGTGAATATGGAAATAAACTGACTCATTAGCGTCATGGTGGCTTGTGTTTATGTTTCCTCACCATTTCTCATGTCTGATCTAGAAATCTCAATGCTAGGCTAGTTTGGATTTTATTTGACAGCTAATGTGATTACCAGTTCTTGACATAATCAGGCTTGATTTATAAAGATCATGCTGACTGCAGTGTGTTGAACAGACTAGAGGGACCAACACTAATAACAGAGAGTAAAGAAGTTGGGATGTTGTTGCAGTAATTCGGGAGGAAGATGTCAAGGGGCTGCCCTGGGAGTGGCTTATGATCAATGCAGAGATGAGTACAGAGGTGGGATGTTTGCTGGAGGTTGAACCAACAGGCAAGCAACTGGGTCTGGGTAGGTGAGGTAGACAAGACAGAGATCATGTGCTCAGTTTTTAACAAACTCAATAGAGTAAGAAGCCAGGGTACAGGAGCCTTCCCTACAGAGCCTGACTGATGGAGCAGAAAATTTTACCTTGGGCAGCATAGAACCCTTGGCCTGCATACCCATTTCTGTGGGTAGTGCTCCTGCAGTCACACCAGGGTGTGTGCTTCAGGTGTAGCTCCTTCTCAAGGGAGTGTACAGAGAGCAGAAGGCCTCTGGCATGTGAAACCAGAGGAGTGGGAGAAATTCCAGGATCAGAACAAAAAGCCTGGTGGTTAGAAGCCTGGGAGTACCCCACTGCTCATCTCTGCAAGTCAGGAAGTTGGGATCTCAAGAGGAAAAAGTGTGGAGCCTGAGGGAGTACCACTGTACATGGTGGGGCAGGTTTGCTCTGTTTCAGTTCTATTCAAGTTAACACAAAAGTGTCAAGTGTCATGACTTCTGGTGGTCCACTACTGTTGGTGGGAATGCAAACTAGTACAGCCACTATGGAGAACAGTGTGGAGATTCCTTCAAAAACTGGAAATAGAACTGCCTTATGACCCAGCAATCCCACTGCCAGGCACACACACTGAGGAAACCAGAAGGGAAAGAGACACGTGTACCCCAATGTTCATCGCAGCACTGTTTATAATAGCCAGGACATGGAAGCAACCTAGATGCCCATCAGCAGATGAATGGATAAGAAAGCTGTGGTACATATACACAATGGAGTATTACTCAGCCATTAAAAAGAATACATTTGAATCAGTTCTAATGAGGTGGATGAAACTGGAACCTATTATACAGAGTGAAGTAAGCCAGAAAGAAAAACACCAATACAGTATACTAACACATATATATGGAATTTAGAAAGATGGTAACAATAATCCTGTGTACGAGACAGCAAAAGAGACACTGATGTATAGATCAGTCTTATGGACTATGTGGGAGAGGGAGAGGGAGAGGGTGGGGAGATTTGGGAGAATGGCATTGAAACATGTATAATATCATGTATGAAACTAGTCGCCAGTCCAGGTTCGATGCATGATACTGGATGCTTGGGGCTGGTGCACTGGGATGACCCAGAGGGAGGGTATGGGGAGGGAGGAGGGAGGAGGGTTCAGGATGGGGAGCACAGGTATACCTGTGGCGGATTCATTTTGATGTTTGGCAAAACTAATACAATATTGTAAAGTTTAAAAATAAAATTAAAAAAAGAAAAAAAAAAAGTATGTACTCCTATATAGGGTGCCTAGGTTTGATCCCTGGTCAGGCACCTAAAATCCAAATCGAGATGATTTAGAATCACAACTAAGAGTTCGCATGCCTCAATTAAAGGTCCCACATGTCCCAAATAAAGATCCCACATGCCACAACCAAATATTCCACATGCTGCAACTAAACAACTAAAGACCCGCATGGTATAACTCAAAGATCCCACCTACCACAACGGAAAAACCCCTTGTGCTCTAACTAAAGTTCCTGCGTGTGGCAATGAAGATCCCACGTGCCACAACTAAGCCCAACATAGCCAAATAAATTAAACAAATATTTAAATATTAAATATACAAAGATTCATTTAAAAACCTTCACCTGGCTACAAATGAACATATCTATGAAACAAAAACAGATTACAGGCACAGACAGCAAACTTCTGGTTACTGAGGCTGGGTTGGGGGGAGGTTGTAGGAGAGGAATGGATTGGGTGTTTGGGACTAGCAGATGCAAACTATTGTACACAGAACGGATAAACAAGGTCTTACTGTATAGCACAGGGAACTATATTCACTAACCTGTGGTAAACCATAATGGAAAAGAAAAGAGAGAATGTCTAAATATGTAAAACTGAGTCACTATGCTGTGCACCTAAAACGAGCACAACACTCTATCATCTATACTTCAATTAAAAAACCCTCAAGTGTGTAGAAGCATCAGATGTACACGATGTGATGTCAGCACCCTGTCTGAAACCTTCAGAACCATTCTCATATAGTTTTTGCTGAAACAGACAAGTCACTGGTCATCAGTAAATGTCATGTTATTTCCCAGACGACAAACAACAGAGAAGACCCTGGCTGTCACATTTCCGAGGCTGTGCCTTCTCCAGCACACATGTAGACACACAGTAGTGAGTGTACACGTTCTTTCCCCTGCTCCCTTCTCTTCCTACAGTGAGTGAGCCAGAAGAACGCGGTGAGGAAGCCTCCTCTTCTTCCCCAGCTTTTATCCAGGCGATGGGGTACAAACACTGGGTCCATGCTATCAAGCAGGATGAAGGGCTGGAGTAGAAGGGGCAGGCATTCTGGCAAGTGGAGAGGAGGGGAGGCAGGCAGCAGGCAGCCCACAGAAAAAAGATTAGTTCAATCCCCTAAAGAGACCCATCTTGGAGTCAGCGTGGACACAGCTCTCCATTTTGGTGGGGATCCAAACAGGGGCAGCTGATTGCCTTGGAAAAAGCAATCTTCCACATTCAGTGCCCTCCTGAGCTGAGCTAACCAGTCTACATTCGCCAGCACAAAGTCACATTTTCCCACCTAAGCTGGGACTGTCACTACATCAACCTTGATCTGGTATACAACTCTTTTTAGGGCTAGCAAATGGCTTGACACTGAGAGCCATCTGGCCATCGAGCAACAAAATCATTTCAGATTCTGAGGCCTCAAGAGTGTCATCTCAAAGACATTCATTCTGGAAGCAAGCGTTTCTCTTGTTAATCACATGCTTTCAGACTGGAGGTGTCTTGGATGAGGACAGGCAAGTACCCAGTCTGAACCCTGCAGAGAGTTGGCCTTTCCAAAGCTTTCTGACATGCTCACCCAAGATACGTGAGACCTTCAGCAGGGATAATTCCTCCCAAAGGGCATGCGAATGGGAACAGTCCCTGAGCATCACTGTGATCCTATAGTACTTTCAGACGATGGCAAAGCCCTCCAATGTACTTGCGTCTGTTCACACTATATTCTATAAGGCCAATACAAGTAATGAATTAGTGACTTACTAAAACATTGCTCCCAAAGGAAATAAAGGGTTAGGTTCCTGTGAGCCTCTGGTCACAACATTTTCATCAGTCAATCAATTTATTAACTTGTTTTATAGCTGTTTCCATCTAAAGATACAATTTAATCAGAAACCCAGAATTTGTAAAACCATTTATACTAACAAAATGATAAAACTTTCTGACAAAAGACTCTAGAATCTGTCCAAGTCTAAATCAGTGGACACTTCCATTACTATCTCCAGAGGTTCCTTCATTGTTGAGGAATTAGTACCTCTGTTATGCCCCAGTGGCATCTCTGACCACCCATGACATTTAAAAGTTGCTCACAGGCCACTGAGGCAAGAAACTACCCTTCTTGACCCTGTATTACATATGATTATAGAGTGGCAACTGTCAGCCACATACTGGGCCATCCTCAAAACAGAGGTACTCAGAGACCCTGAGCCAGTGAATCCTATTCTCTCAAAATGGGTATGTTGAAACCCTAACCCCCAATGTGACTATATTTCGAGATACTGCCTTTAAGGTGTAACTAAGATTAAATGAGGTCATAAGTATGCAGCTGTAATCCAACTGGAGGGCATCCTTCTAAGAAGAGTAAGAGATTCCACAGAGCTCTCACTCTCTCCCCACACCAAACAAAGTAAATACCATGTGAGGACACAGTAATAAGACAGCTGTCAGTCAAGGAAAAAGGTCTTACCCGAGTATAAATTCTTTTACCAAATTCTAGATTTCCAACTGGATTAAACTGTGGGCCTTTGTAACAACTTAAATTCTTTCCTCCCTCTGTATTCAAATTTTCTGATTTCTTTCTCTTGGATCCTTTTTGCTTCTTTGTCACTGGATATACCTTGTGTGTCTGTAATGGGGGAGGTGTCACCGCTGGAAACCTGGTGGAATACAGAGCAGAGAGCAGGAGGTGAGCAGGCTAACCACGAGGTGGGACGGGGAGCTTGTTCTTCCACAAAGACTCACCTCTCAGGTGAGAACATCTTGGAAAGGGAAGGTGGGAATTGATCGGGGGCACCAAGCCTGAGAGTGGCGAGAAGAGAAGCAGCCCAGCAGCTCGACGCCATGAAGCATGCTGTGAACCAATCCTTTGGCTTCTAAGAGCAATGGGTCTAACGCACATCCGGCTGCCAAATAGGGAGGAGGAAGCCTGGTGCACAACTGGCTACGACCACCGTGATGCCGTAGTGAGGTTAGCAAATCCTGCAGGTGGCAAGATTCATTCAAAAAGATGCCAGATCCTGCTTCCTATCATGGTTTGGGCACTACCCAGCCCTCTGCTCATTCTGGTCCTTGCAGTCGTTGCTGGCTCAGCTTCAGCTTGAGCTCCCTGGAAGCTGGAGAGGGGTCAGGGGGTTGGGGGACCAGGGCATCTCGCCCTGCACCTACCGTCTGTAAGAATGCAAAACCTGCTTTATGCTTAAAACAGCTTATGCCCAAGAATTTTTTTTGTGTGGTGAAAGGAGTCATTTGACTGCCCAGGTTGAATTATGAAAGATCTGGACACCTTTGAGAGATCAGGAGATAGTTGGCTGGGGGTCACTTCCAGACCCTTGGGCTTCCAGTAAACCAGAGTGTCTCGCCTCTGGAAGGGGTAGAAGGGGGTCAGTCAATGCATTTTATGATAGGGCTCTGGCGCCTCATCAGGACAGAAACTGGGCTCTCAGACTGCCCCCTCCCTTAGCTAAGGGAGGCAAAGGTGAAGTGAGGATTCTTGGCTGCCATCATAGAAGGGGAAAAGAAGGCAAAGGTCAGTGTATCAGATCTTCAGGGCAATTGGCCCCTGGAGATGAGGCCACTCTAAGGCTCCAGCGTTTTGGCCCCAACATGTAGAGAAAAAAGCCTGACATTTTTGTTTTTGTTCTTGTTTAGTCACTAAGTCATGTCAACTGGGTTGGGGAATGTGAGGTAGACAAGACTCAGTTTTTAGCAAACTCAATAGAGTAAGAAGCCAGGGTGTAGTGAATGTGTGCTCAGGAGCCCTCACCACGGAGTGTGCAAGATGGAGCAGAAAAGTCAGTCTTGAGCAGCATAGCGCCCTCTGGCCTGTACACCCATTTCTGTGGATAGTGCTCCTTCAGTCACACCAGGAAGTATACTTCAGGTGTTGGCCCTTCTCAAGGGAGTATAGAAAGAACAGAGGCCTCTGGCCTAGGAGGCCAGAGAAGTATGAGAAATTGCAGGATCAGAGCAAAAAGTCTAGAGTTTGGGAACCTGGGAGTACCCAATTGCAGGTCTCTGCAAGTCAGGAAATTGCAATCTCGGGAGGCAAAATGTAGAGCTTGGGTAATGCCACTGGTAAGTACACATGGTAGGGTTTGTTTGCTGTGTTTCAGCTCTATTAAACTTAATACGAAAGTCTCAACAAAAAAGATCTCATATGCTGCAACTAAAATATCCTGCATGCCTCAACTAAAAAGAACTCACATTGACCCCCATGCCACAATTTAAAGATCTCCCATGCCACAATTAAGATCCTACGTACTTCAACAAAGATCTCACATGCCACAATTAAGATCCTACGTACCATAACTAAAAGATGCCCCATTCCATTATGTAAACAACTGAAGATCCCACAACCATGAAACAAAGATTCCTCATACTGCAGCAAATACCCTGCATACCACAAATAATGGATCCTGTATGTCAAAACAAAATGATCCTACAAGCTGCAACAATGATCCCACATGCCCCAACTGAAGGATCCTGCATGCTGTGAGTAAACAACTAAGGAACTCACATGCTACAACAAAATATCCCACACACCACTACAAAGATCCCACGTACCACAACTAGAGGATCTTGCATGCTGAAACTAAAGATCATACATACTGCAAAACAGATCACCATGCCACAACTATAGATCCCACATGGTGCATCAAAGATCCCCCGTGCTGCAACTGAAGACCCATATGCTGAACAAAGGTCCTGCATACCACAATTAGATGATCCCTTGTGCTTTAACTAAAGTTCCTGCAAGTGCCAATGAAGATCACACGTGCCACAACTAAGACCAACATAACCAAATATATTAAACAAATATTTAACAATTCAATATAAAAGATTCATTTATAAACCTTCACCTGGCTACAAATGAACATATCTATGAAACAAAAACAGATTACACATCACAGAGAACAGACTTCTTGATACCAAGGTGGAGGTAGGGGGAGGTTATAGGAAAGGAATGGATTGGGATTTGGGGACTAGCAGATGCAAACTATGATACACAGAATGGATAAACAACAAGGTCCTATTGCAGCACAGGGAACTATATTCAATATCGTGTGGTAAACCATAGTGGAAAAGAATATAAAAAGATGTCTAAATATGTATAACCGAGTCAGTATGTTGTATACCTGAAACTAATATAACACTGCTATACTTCAATAAAAAGAAAAACCCTCACGTGTGTAGAAGCAGCTTACCTCCAACATACGGATTCAGATGGACACAATGTGCTGTCAGCACCCTGTCCGACCAAAACCTTCACAATCGTTTTCATTTGCATAGTTGTTGCTGAAACAAAGAAGTCCCTGGTCATCAGTAAATGTCACATTATTTCCCAGAGAACAAACAACAGAGAACACCCCAGCTGTCACCTTTCCAGGGTCATGCCTTCTATGGCACAGATGTTGACGTATCTAGTCATACCTGTACACATTCTTTACGCCATCCCCTTCTATCCCCACGGTGAGCCCGCCAGAAGCATATGGTGAGGAAGCCTCCTCCTCCTCCCCAGCTTTTATCCAAGGACTGGGTCCATGTCAACAGCCAGAATGAGGGGCTGGGCTACAGGGAGCAGGCATTCAGGCAAGTGGAGAATAGAGGAAGCATACAGGGGGCAGTCCACAGAAAAAAAGCATTAAGTCCGTCCCCTAAAGAGCCTGATCTTGGAATCAGCATGGACACAGCTTTCCATGTTGGTGGGGATTCATCCAGGGGCAGCTGATTACCATGGGAAAAGTAATCTTCCACCCTCAGTGTCCTGCTGAGCTGAGGTAACCAGTCTACATTCTCCAGCACAAAGTCACATTATCTGAGCTGGGACTAACATTTTGTTGTAACATCCATATCAACCTTGCTCTTGTATACCTATTTTTAGGGCCAGGAAATGGCTGGACACTGAGAAAGAACTTTCTGGCCCTTACCAGCAAAATCATTTCAGATTCTTAGGCCTCAATGGTGTCTTCTCAAAGACATTCATTCTGGGAGCAAGCAAGCAAGCATTTCTCTTGTTAATCATGTGCTTTGAGACTGGAGATGTCTTCAATGAGTAAACACAAGTACCCAGCCTAAGCCCTGCAGAGAGTTGGCCTTTCCAAAGCTTTCTGACCTGCTCACCCAAGATATCTGACCTTAAGCAGGGATGTTTTTTCCAAAAGGGCAGAGAGACAGGAAGAGTTGCTGAGCAGCACTGTGATCCTATGGTACTTACAAACGATGACCAAGGAATATCAGTCCCTGCAATGTGTTTGTGTCTTTTCACTCTATATTCTATATATTCTTAAAGTCAATACAAGTAATGAATTAGTGACTACTAAAACATTAATCCCAGGGGAAATGATGGGTTAGGTTCCTATGAGCCTCTGGTCACAATATTTTCATCAATCAATCCATATATAAACTTGTTTTCTATTACTGTCTATAAAGTTACAATTTAATCCAATTAAAAAACCAGAATTTACTATACCGATGTATATTAACAAATCTTACAACAAAAGCCTCTAGAATCTGTCCAGATCTAAATCAATGGACACTTCCATTAGTGTCTCCAGAGATTTCTTCATTGTTGAGGCTCTAGTAATCTCTGTTACGCGCCTCCCAGCATCTCTGGACCACCCATGACACCTGTAAGTTGCCCATAGGGCACTAGTGCAAAAACTACACTTCTTGGCCCTGTACTACAAATGATTATAGAGTGGCAACCATCGCCCATATATTGGGCCATCCTCAAAATAAAGGTACTCAGAGACCCTGAGCCAGTGAATCCTATTCTTTCAAAATGGGTATGCTGAAACTCTAATCCTCAATGTGACTATATTTCGAGATACTGCCTTTAAGGTGTAACTAAGATTAAATGAGGTCATAAGTATGCAGCTGTAATCCAACTGGAGGGCATCCTTATAAGAAGAGTAAGAGATTCCACAGAGCTCTCACTCTCTCCCCACACCAAACAAAGTAAATACCATGTGAGGACACAGTAATAAGACAGCTGTCAGTCAAGGAAAAAGGTCTTACCCGAGTATAAATTCTTTTACCAAATTCTAGATTTCCAACTGGACTAAACTGTGGTCCTTTGTATCAGTTTAAATTCTTTCCTCCTTCTGTATTCAAGTTTTCTAATTTCTTTCTCTCTCATCCTTTTTGCTTGTCACTGGATATACTTTGTGTGTGTGTGATGGAGAAGGGATCCTCTCTACACTACTCATATTTATGCATTTCTTCCTTCAGAGAGCCTCAACTCAGGTTCATTAGGGATAGCGGCCTCCCTTATGACAATGGTTGTGTAACAAGTTTTAAGCACTCTGGCTTAAATTGGGTTTGAATTTATTTCATCACTGTGTCACAAAAGTGCAGTGATCCTTTTTCACTATACCTAGAATGATCAGGACTTTTACTTCAAAAGAGACATAGGTAACAGAGTGGCACAGCAGAAGATTGCTGGGTCCCCAAGCCAGAGAGGGGTCTACTGAAACCATATTCTGGTATGGTGCTGCCACTTAGGTTGCACTGACATCTTTTTTGTTTTTTTTTTGGTCTTTTCTATCTGTACAAAATCTCTCACAATATTTTAGATGTCAAGCAGTACAAATTTACACCTTTGAATTTTATCTTTATTTAATCACGAATGGTCCAGACCTTCTGGGTGGTTATGGGGAAAGATTCAGAGATCCAGTGACTCCTCTATTGGGTAGCCCAGGAAGGGCGGGCATTACAGGACAATGTAGGACATGTGGGGGTTGCATTCTGGAACAGGATGAATCAGAAGGGTCTGTGGGAAGAGGGTTTTGCAGTATTAAGTGGGTCAGGTAGCCCCTGATTCCTGAGCCAGATGTGACTGGGTTCTCTGAATAATTCTGCTGGCTAACAAGGAAACACTATTCAGGAAGAATATGCAGGAATGCATCTGGTGCATTTAATAAGGAGAGTCTGAAGAGGACACTATCTGGTGGAGCAGAGCAAGGAAAGAAACTTGAGATTAGGCCATTTAAGGTCCTCTCAATTATACCAGATATCAACTCAGCAACTTAGGCCTCACCCCAACACTGGCCACTCCCTGTAACAAGTGCCCATCGGTGTGTGCGTAAGTACACACACAGGAAACATTACACAAGACTGAGGATGAGGAGAACTTAGTCCCTGGACGTGGATACATGGACCTGTTGGCAACAGTTCTCCAACCCCTGTGATTTGGTCACTGTTAGCTAACACAGTGATGTAGGCAATGAAACAAGGGGGCTCCATCTCAAGTGCACATCCCCATCCCTACCACCAATTCCTCTAGGACTGGCAACCAGGCAGGGTGCATGGGCAAGGGTTTAAAAGCCCAGGCTGACATCTTCCCCAGCTGTCTCCTTCTAAAAGGTTGTCTACTCACCCACGGCCCCCAAGCCCCTGGCAGCCTGGCAACTCCTGATAGCTTACAGTGAATGATGTCGGATTCGTGATCTCCAAAGAAGAAGATTCAGCTTCGGGACAGGGGACCAGGCTTGATTACTCAAGAGCTTTTGTGTAGCAGAGTTTTATTAAAGTAAGAAAAGGGACAGAGAAAGCTTCTGACAGAGACATCAGAAGAGGGGATGGAGAATACCTCCCTTGCTAGTCTTTAGCAAGGGAATTACATACTTTTTAATAAATTATTATAATAATTCAAAAGAATGTCTCAAGTTTGTGAACATTTTACCAGACCCACTCCCACAATTACATTTTAAGATAACAGGATTAGAACTTAACAACAGAAAGATCCTACCAGACCCACTCCCATTATATATATTTTAAGATATCAGGATTAGTCAGAAGGTGTTCAGGAAGGACAAACTGTCCTCAAGCAGGATACATTATTGTTATATAATCTTTAGTACAGAGTTTAAACTTAGTTGTTTGTTGTGTAATCTCAGTTCTGGGCTTAAAGAAAAAAACTTACAGACTAAGGAATGTAAAGGAAAAAAAGATGTTTGTCCTTTCTTCCTCCTTGAGAATTCCAGACCCCTCTCTCCTTGGGGACCCCTGGACTTCTTATCAATCTGCCTAGGAATTGACTCTCTCACTCCTGCTTACCAATTAAAGAAGTGCAGAGCGAAGTCAGGAACATCAGAGGAGAGGTTAGATGTCAAAGTGGAATTTTCAGGTGGAACTGTGGTCGTCACCCTTCAAGAGCTGGATCCTGGTGAGCCATAGATGCACAGGGACTTGCTTCTCATCCGGACTCCATTGCTCCGAACACTGGAGACTGCTACAGACCTGGCAGAAGACAGAGGAGGGGGTGAGCGGGCTAACCACGAGGTGTGGCGGGAAGCTTGTTTTTCTGCAGATATGATACTAAGCTAAGACCATCTTGGCAAGGGAGGCAGGGAAGGTGAGAATCAATCAGGGTCCCTGAGCCTGGGTGCGGAGAGTAGAGTACTCCACAAAGCATGCTGCGAAGGAATCCCTGGATTCTAAGAGCACTAGGTAGGATGCACTTCCAGCTGCCAGCTAGGAATCAAAAACCCTGTGCACAACTGGCCCCGCCTACCCTGATGGAATCATGAGGTAAGCAAATCCCACAAATGCCAGGAACCAATCAAAAAGATAGGTCCTGCCTATTATGGTTTGGGTACTGCCAAACTCTCTGCTCATTCTGGCCTCTGCTGTCATTCCTGGCTCAGCCCCAGCTCCAGGTCTGTGGCAGCTGGAGAACTGGGAGAGGGGTTGGCAGTGTGGGGCACCTCATCCTGCAACTACCGTCTGTAAAAAACGCAAAATCTACTTTTTCCTTTAAAGAACTTATGCCCCAAAGCTTGCTTTGTGGGTTGAAACAAGCAAATTTACTGCCAAGGTAATTGTGAAAGATCTGGACACCTTTGAGATAAACCAGAGTGCCTCTCCTCTGAAAGTGGTGGAAGAGGGTTAGCCAATGCATTTTATGATAGGGCTCTGGAGCCTCATCAGGATGGAAAACTGGGCTCCCAGACTACCTCCCTCCCTTAGCTAAGGGAGGCAAAGGTAAAGTGAGGGCTCTTGGCTGGCATCATAGAAGGGGAAAAGAAGGCACAGTTCAGTGCATCAGATCTTGAGGGCAATTAGCCCCTGGAGAGCAGCACACTCCTAATGCTCCAGTGTTCTGGCCCCAACACGTAGAGAAAAAAGCCCCACATTTTCATTGTTGTTCTCCTTTAGTTGCTAAGTTGTGTCACTCTCTTTTGCAACCCCATGGACTGTAGTCTACCCAGCTTCTCTGTCCATGGGATTTCCCAGGCAGACTACTGAAGTGGCTTCTCATTTCCCTCTCTGGCGATCTTTCCAACTCAGTGATCGAACCTGAGTCTCTTGCGTCTCCTGCACTAGCAGGCGGATTCTTTACCACTGAACCACCATAGAAGTACTCTAAATGGATTAAAATCTGCTTTTTTGGAATACATTGGACTGGCCAAAAAGTTTGTTCAGATTTTTCTGCAAGATGTTATGGAAAATCCAAACAAATTCTTTGACCCAACCCAATGTTTAAACCAACTGGTATGTAAAAACTGAGTTTGGTGCTCACTGGCTTTTCAGCTAATGGGTTACAGCCTGCTGTAAAGAAGTAAAATGAGGCCATCTTTGGTTCCTTTATATAGCAGTGTCTGTGTGGGAAAATGAATGGGTGAGCCTCTTCAAGTGTAAGTGTGTTAATAGGAATATATCTGTGTGATTAAAGAAATGTTTGTGCACGCATGAGTGAACAACTAACATATCCATGGATATTACCATGTTTGTGTGTGAGTGTAAAAATTTAAGCCTGTTCACTTGTCTGATATTTGGGGGGGGGGGAGGGGAGGGCATGTTGGGCTTCCCTGGTGGCTTACTGTTAGAGTCTGCCTGCAATGCGCAAGACTTGGGTTTGATCCCTGGGTCAGGAAGATCCCCTGGAGAAGGAAATGGCAACCCACTCCAGTACTCCTGCCTGGAAAATCCAGTGGACAGAGGAGCCTGAAGGGCTACAGTTCATGGGGTCGCAAAGAATCAGACTCAACTGAGCGACTTTCACCAGAGAAGGCAATGGCACCCCACTCCAGTACTCTTGCCTGGAGAATCCCAGGGACAGGGGAACCTACTGGGCTGCCATCTATGGGGTTGCACAGAGTCGGACATGACTGAAGCGACTTAGCAGCAGCAGCAGCAGAGCAACTTTCACACATATGTTGTGCAGGTTGCAGGATCTTAGTTCCCCAACCAGGTAATGAACATGGGGCCACAGCAGTGATACTGCTGAGTACTAACCACTGGACTACCAAAGAATTCCCCTGTATGATATTTTAAAAGTACATCTGACTCTTAAACAATAGGGTTTGAACAGTGCAGGTCCACTTATATGCAGATTTCTTCAATAGCAAATACTACAGTACTACACAATATATGATTAGTTGAATCCATGCATGCAAAACCCTGGATTCACAGAAACATTATATTGTGATGGTAGATTATATGTTAAATATATTCAGATTCACATGGATGGTCAGAACCCCAGAATACTTGAATGAATTTTGTGTGATTGTGAGTGAATGTGAGAGTGTCTTGGTGAGTGTGAGCACATTCCTACTTCTGGGCATGTTAATGTGTATGTGAGTGACTATGAGTATATGGATGTAAGTATAACTGATTTAATTTGTTATCACATTCAAGTGAATGTGTGAGCAGTTATTATGAGTGAACAAGTATGAGAGCATGTTTGTGCCAGTCAATGTGACCTTGTGCATGTCTATAACCACATGTGTAAGAATGAGCATGGGAGCCTATTTAAATATGAGTTTGTGTGTTGAAGTAAATGGACTTTTCATATGGATGAGTGAATGTGTGACCATGGGCATGAATATTAGCATATTCATGTATGTGAGATGAATGTCTGTTTTTGATCATGTGAAAGTGGAGTATATTTCTGTGAGTTAATGTCCAAGTGTGTGCATATGAGTACACTTGAATACCTCTACGTGTGTAAATGTGGGAACTTCATAGTAAGTGTGAGCATATTCACCTGTGAGAATGTAAGTATGATGCTGCTTGTATCTTCTACATGGGGAATTGTATATGACTGGGATCATATTTGAATGTGTGTAAGTGAATGTATGAGCTAGTTTGAGGGATGTATGTGTAACGACATTTTCACGAGTGAGTATGTAACTGTTCATTTGTGTAAGCTTGTTAATGTGTGAGTATTTTTGTGAAAACGATATGAGTTTGTGTTTTTATGTGAGTCATCTGTGTGTGTAGGTATAAGCTTTGTGATGCCTGTGAGAAAATTTGTATTCATATAAATACATGAAAATGCTCCTCTTTCTAAATATATTAATATGCACATATAAGGGCACCTGAGTATACTGTTGTGAGCATATATGTGTCTGTGAATGAATTTGTAAGCATGTTGATGTCTTAGTGGACATGTGAGCATTTTGTATAAGGGAATGTGTATGGCTACATGAGTGTGTCTATGAAAGTAAATGAGGGAGCACGTTATGAAAGTGAATGTGTTAGTTGCTCAGAGGCATCTGACTCTTTCTGACCCCTTGGACTGTGGCCCACAAGGCTCCACTGTCCATGGAATTCTCCAGGTTAGAATACTGGAGTGGGGAGGCATTCCTTTGTCCAGGGGATATTCCCAAGCCAGGGATCGAACCCAGGTCTCCTGCATTGAAGGCACATTCTTTACCATTTGAACCATGAGGGAAGACCAAATGTGTCTATACATATGAATAAATAGGTGAATATGTTTTCAGTCTGTGAATATGCTCCAATATTAGAGAATTTAGGTCTGTTGTGCGTGTATATGTGCATTTCTTGTGTCTTAGTGAATCTGTGAATGTGTAAATATGAAGAATATGCTGTTGATTTGAGTGACTAGTGACCACAAAGTATCTGTGAGCATGTCTATGTGCAATTGATTAGATGTCAGGGTGTCTATGTGTATGAAGGAATTTGTAACCATACTTGTGTGTGTGACAATGTCTGTACATGTGACTGTGTGAACAACTTGAGGATGAGTATGCTCATGCATGTAAGTAAATGTATGAGTGACACAGTGTATGTGAGGTATATTCGAGTATGTGAGTGAATGTATAACCATGTTAACTTGAGTCTATCTTTATTTGAACATGTCCATGTGTCAGTGTATCTATGTGTGTGTGCTCAGTCCTCAGTCCTGTCTGACTATTTGTGACTCCATGTAGCCTACCGGGCTCCTCCGATCCATGGAATTTTCCAGGTAAGAGTACTGGAGTGGGTTCCCATTTCCTTCTCCAGGGAATCTTCCTGACCCAGGGATCAAACCAGTGTCTCTTGCATCTTCTTCACTGGCAGGTAGGCCCTTTACCACTGCAACACCAGGGAACCACAGACTGTCTATGAATAGAAATAAATCTGTGAGCATGTTCATTTGAGTGAATGTGTAACCTGTGGAGGTATGTGGGCATCTCTTTGTGTAAGAGTGAATTGAGCCTGTTCACATATCAGTGTGTTAATGTGTTTTTCTGTGTTCATACATATGAGTGAATTTGTAAGCATGTTCATGCTGGTAGCATGTTCACCTGTGAGTGAATGTATAACCATGTTCATTTGTGTCAGATTCTTAATGTGTACATCTGCTTTTGAGTCATTGCATGAGTGTATGTGTATGTGTGAATGTTGATCATATCCATGTACGTGACTGTTAATGAATGTACTTGTGAGTTTGTGACCAGGTTCACTGTATGTGCCCTTGTTCATCTCTGTGTGCAAATTACTGTGTGAGTATATACATCTGATCATGTTTCTGTGTTTGAATGAAAATGTAAGCATGTCATGTATGTTCATGACTATGAGTGAATGTATGCTTTATATTTCTGTTTTTCTAGATTTTTTCTTGAGCTAATGTGCAAACAAGTTTGTCAGTAAATGCATGAGTACACACACACACATACACACATCTATGTGTACATATGGAAATGCAATGTTAAGCGAATATATAGCATCATGTGTGTGTTAATGAGTATATAAGCATGCTTGTATGTAATATATGTGTTCTTTTCTGTGAGTGAATGTGATGATGCTTGTGTATGACTAAATGTGTGTTCCTTGTGTGGAAGTGATAATGTGAAGACATTTGTGTTTTGAGCATGTGAATATGCAAATGTGAAAGCTTGTATTTGTGGAAACATGAATTTGTGTGTTCATTTATATGTGAGTGTGTATTTGTATATATGTGAGCATGTTCATGTGTGTAAATTAAGGCATGAGTAAGTTGGTGTGCATGAAGGTATTAATGTATTTTTCATTAGTGCAACTAAATGTATAAACAAGTTTATATACATGAGCATGATGTACAATTTTAAGTGAAGTTTTAAGTGTATGTGGGTGTGCCTGTGCACCTGAATTCATTTGTGAGCAAGTTCATGTGAGTGAATATATCAATATGTTTATTTCTGTTTGTTTATGTATTTAAGTCTTCATCTGTTCATGAGTATCTAAGTGAGTTTATGTGTGTGACTGAATATGATTATGTACACTTATGTCAAATTTTCCTTTGTGTATATAAACTTGAGAGGTTTTTGTGTGTTTGAACATAATAAAATATGAATACATTCATTAGGCACATGTTTGAATATGGTTTATGTCTGAATGAACATATAAGTATTGGTGTGACTATACTGAAACATGTGGTAATGTGTAGGTATGGTCATGTATGTGATGGCAGTCATGTATGGGTTAACATATGGACACTTTCCTGTGAAGGAATATAGAAGCAGTTTCATGTGAGCAGGTTCATGCCATTTAATGTCAACGTCTTAGCTTACATGACAATGTGAGCATCCTGTGATTAGATGTGAGTGTATCTAGGTGTGACTGAATGTGTGTGCATGTTTTCACATCTAAGAATGTTAATGTGAGCATGTTCATTTGTGTGAATGAATGTAAGAATGTGCTCTGATGTGTGACTGAATGCATGTGTGTTCATGTGGGAGTGATTGTCTGTAGGTGTACATCCATGTACAAGTGGGAATGAATGTATGACTGCTATTTTCAGAGTGTTCATGTATCTGAGTAGATGTGTTGATATGAATGTATGTGAGCATATCTGTGTGCAAGTGACTGAGTGTGGGTCACTGTGTTTGACAGCATGTGAGCATGTTTTTGTATGTGACTGAGTTAATATACATGTACACGGGTCAATGATCATTCATGTTAATGTGTGAACTTGACATCTGGGTAAATGGTAACTATATGTGTGAGCACATTTGTTTCAATGAATATGCAAGTATGTCTGTGTGTGAGCTCATTCATGTGTGAGTGAATGTAAGTATATCAGTCTCTCTGTGTGGAAGTACCAGCATGTTCATGTGTGGAAATATGTGAGTGTGTCCACATGTGTGAGTGTGTTGAAAGAAAATGTAAAATCATGGGTTTGTGTGTTCATAAGTGAATTTGTAAGGATGTGTGTGTTCATGTGAGACACTGAGTGTGTCCTACATGTGAATAAATTTGTGAACATATTCATGTGAATGAGAGAATGTGTGCATTTGTGGTAGCATCCATGTGTCTACTTGTGTGTAAGAATTTAGGATGTATCTGTTAGTGAATGTGTTATGTCTTCATATATGCATGAATTGTTTTAGGAAATTTGTAAGCATATGCATTAGTGACAGCAGGTATGTGTGTTGTGAGAGAACACACAGATGTTTGTGCACAAGTATGTAAATACAGAATTAAGACTGGACATGTGATTTGTATAAACCATTATATGTAAGAGTATATATGTGAATGATTTTGTGAATATATGTGTGTGATTCAATGTGTTAGCACTAGAGTGTATAATCATGTTGAAATGGGGATTCACATATGTGTGACTGAATATATGTCTTTGTTTGTATGTGTGTTTATATACATTAATGAAAGAAAGTATCAGTGAGTGAACATGAGCATGTATGAGTGTGTTCTATGTGTGTGAATGAATCTGTGGGTATATTTACATAAGCAAATTTATGTGTGTAAGTCTGTGGGATTGAACATGTGAACATGTGGATATAAGTGTGTCCATGAGTGTTAGTAAATTTGTAAGCATTCAGTGAGTGAATGGGCGTTCATCTTTAAGCATGTTCATGTGTGAGTGTATTTATATAGTGATTGTATAAGCATTTGTAAGTATGAGTAGGTTCATGTACAAGTGAATACATAAGCATACTCCATTTATGATCAGGTTATTTTTTTGGAAGTTGAAGTGTGAGTCTGTACATGTAAGTACAAATAACTGTCTAGTGTGTCAGTGATTTTGTGAGTGTGTTCATGTGAGTGAATGAATGCATTGTCATGCTCATGTGAGTGAATTTTCAAGCATGTCTGTGTAAAAGAGAGAATATGTGAGACTATGTATGTGCCTGTGAGTTAATCTGTCATATGCCCTTTTGAGTGAGTGAATTGTGAGAATGTTATCATTAGTGACACTGCATATGCATGTATATTGTCAATTTTGTGTTTGAGTAAATTCGTAAGTTTACTTGTATGTTTGAATACACATATATGTATGAGTGAATGGTAATCAAGTTATATACGCAGTATGTTGATATGCATCTGGGACAGGGTATGTGTAAATGAATGTGTTCAAGTGAATTTTAAACCATGTTTGTTTCTAAGTGAATATGTGAATGTGTGTGAGCATAAATTGAAGAACACACATACATACATATATGAATGTTGATATATATGAGTGAATGAGTATGTGGTTATATGACCATATTTGGGTGTGTAAATGTATGAACATTTCATGAGTGTAAATGGTGGTTGAAGTATATTTGTTTGAATGAGAGAATGAACATGCATATGTGAGTATATAAGTGTATCCATTAGTGAGTAACCTAAGAGAATGATCATGTCAGTGAATAAATGTGTGTGCATGTCTGAAACTGATGAGTGAGCTACATTCCTTGTTAAGTGTGTTGTTAGTATATTCAAGCACTTTATACATATTTATACCTATTCATGTGTATGACTAAATTTTTTAATTTGTACATGGGTGTTTGTTTGTGTGGATGAATTAATGTGTAAGCATACTAGTTTGCATGGGGTTGCTGATGACAGAGTCAATTCCTAGGTAGGTTGATAAGAAGTCCGGGGTCCCCAAGGAGAGAAGGGTCTGGAATTCTTAAGGAGGAGAAAAGGACAAACTTTTTTTTCCCTTTTTTTTCCTCTACATTCCTTAGTCTTCGTCACATAAAACGTTTTTATCTTTAAGCCTGGAACTGATGATTACATAACAAACAACTCGGTTTGGACTCTGTCCTGAGGATTATATAGCAGCAATGTATCTTGCTTGAGGACAGTTTCTCCTTCCTGAGGGCCTTCTGGCTAATCCTGTTATCTTGAAATGTGGATTGTGGGAGTGCGTCTAGTAAGATCTTTGCAACCTCCAGACATTCTTTTGATTCATTGTAATAACTAATTGGAGAGTATATAACTCCCTTGCTAACACTGGCAGGGGGGCACTCTTTCTGCCCCCTTCTGATGTCTCTGTCAGAAGCTTTCTCTATCTCTTTTATACTTTAATAAAACTTTATTACACAAAAGCTCTGAGTGATCAAGGCTCGTCTCTGGCTCCGGATTCAATTTTTCTCCTCCAGAGGCCAAGAACCCCAGCATCTTTTGTGGTTCAGCAACAACCTTTCACTAATGTTTGAGTAAACATTTGAGCAAATACTTCTCTGTGTGTGTGAGCTTCATGAGTGTGAAAATGTTTATTTGTAATGAAAATGAGTATGTTTCTGTTTGTGTTCATTTGCATGTGTGAAGGATTTGAGAGTATATATATGTGCAGGATCTGTGAAAGTGAGCATATGTCTTTATCTTGGGAAAATTTGTGATCATGTTTTTTTGAGTGAATAGATGTTCCATCATTTTTATGTCTGTGAGTGAATGTTGCAAGTGTGATTATTAATTTGAGCTTCTTAATGGAAGAATGTATTTCTGTGAGTGAATGTATGTGTGTTTGGAAGTGTCATGCGAGTGTATGTTCCTCAGTTCTTTGTCTCATCACAACAAAGATTTGGAGCAACGGACATTAAAGCCCTCGGCACGTCACAGCTCTCGGGTCTTGGACAAACCGTGTTACAGCTCTTAGGCAAATCAGTGTTACAGCTCTATTTTATTTAGAAGATAGCAGGAGAATCCAAGACTCGAAGAGAAGAGAGTGGAGGAGTGCGTGGGGAGGGAGAGAGAGAGAGAGAGCGTGCGCATGCACGCGGGAGAGAGAGTCTGAGAGAAAGCGCTTTGGCTCCTCCTTTTATATGTTTTTTCCTCCACCTGGGCCTGCCCTATGCAAATTGGGCTTAGCCAGGAGTGCTGTTTGTTCTGCCTGAAGTCTTCACTCTGGTCCTCGGACCTTCCTTTGACCTTCCTTGTCTTTTAGCCACCGCCATTTTGGACTCCTTTTCCCCATTCTACCTACCTAACAGAAGCATGTTCATCCACAAGTGAATGTGTAAGCATGTTTCTATTTGTGTGTGCATGCATATATGAAAGCATGTGTGTGTACCTGTAACATATGAATGTATTATGTATGAGTGCTATTATAACCATGCCCTTGTAAATTAATGTGTGAGCCAGTTTGAGTGAACACATGTGTAAACAAATTTTATTAGTGTCACAGAGTATACAGGTATCTTTGTTCCTGCCTATGAATCAATATATGAATATTATTTATCTGTCAGATAACTGTTGTATGGGTATATTTGACTATGTGAGTGAATTTGTACTCAAGTGAATGTGTTGAGTATGTAATATGTGAGCACAATAATTTCTATAGAGAACATGTATGTTCATATGTGGAACCAGGCAGTCTAGGGAATTAACATATGAATAAATTTACATATTGACTATGACTATATATGTGATCAAGATTATATGTGTGACTGTTGAGCATTAATATGTGTTTGTGGGTATATGTGTCTATGTGTGAGGGGAAATTTGTTTAAGATGCCTTTGTAAAAATGCCTCCTGTTTAAGAAGATTTATAAAAAGGACTTTACAGATTTCTGAATTTCAAAACATAATAGTAAACTGAGTAAAAAATCAAAGAATTCTATTGAGAAACTTGATGACTTCATAAAGCTATTAACAAAAAGGATTAGTTACATAGAACTGAGTAAACTGGTAAATACGGTTGCCATTTTTATGGTTTCTATCCAAAAGGATTATTGGTTGAAATCTGTTTTCCAGGTGTAATAAAAACCTTCCCCTTCAACTAAATATGACTTGTAATAATTTGGTAGATTATGCTGTTTGGAATATTTATCTTTTTCTCTCTACCTGGTTGATCCTGCCAGTAACATATGTTTGTCTCAAAGATTAAGCCATGCATGAGTGTGCATGGCCAGTAAAATGAAACTGCAGAAAGCTCATTAAATCACTCATGGCTCCTTTAGTCACTTGATTACTGCAACTGGATTAGAACTAGTTATACTAATCAGTGTTTAAATTTGTTCTTTGTTTTCCAATTGTGCCTTGGGTCTCCCTGCTGTACTATGTCATTGTCTGTATTACTTATATCCTGTTTAATTTATAAGATTATTGTATCATGCAGTAACCAATGTGTAATTAGGCCTACAACAAAACGTATATGGTTAAATGTTTTGAGGAAATCACATTTGTAACATAAAATAATTGCCGTAGTGTGATTCTAGGGAAAAGGCAACAAGGAAAAATGTCTCCTAGATTGTAGTTAGAATCCAGAGAATTTTTAATTATTGATGGGGCCTGGTCCAAAACTTAACACCTGAAGTGGCATATTAAGAATGTTTGCCTGAACTAGGATGAGCCTCCCAGCACCGCGGGACAAAGGTTGATCACATAATGTTTCCCAGATAATGGTCATTCATGACCAAGAGGGGAAGACCTGAGGCATGAAATCTGTGTCCTTCAATGTGAGCCAGTCCTTCAATGTGAGCCAGTGAGCCCCAGTGAATGGGAATGCCTGCCACCTGGCAGTCATCACGCTGCAAACACTCCCTATGGTGAACCCTGAGGAACCTGAGAATGCAGGATTTCAGGCCCCAGATGACTGAGGTACATACCAAGGAAATAATTTTAGTGAGACCTGACTTTTGCATCTTCCCATACATAGAAAAGTGCTAAATTTCTTAACTTGAGATGCTGTCTCATGGATCTGAAGTTCAGTATTTCTAAGTCTACAGGTGTGAAATAAGACACTTCAAAAGAGGAACAAAAAGAAGACAAATCTCAATATTTGAAACACTGGCAAAGATGGCAGACACTCCCAGAAAGATCCATCTGACTAAGCAGAATGGTCAGAACCCCTTTTTTCCACAAGATTGTGGGAGAGACTGCGACAGTGTTGCAGGGAGGAAGTCAATTCTCAATCCATATTGTAAACTGTTTCTTTGACTTGCTTTTTGTTGCTTTTGTTATTATAATCATACTTAATAGCTTGTCTCAGAGGACCCTGTCCCTCTGCTTGACTGTAAACTAAACTGCTTTTGTTCATTTCATAGAAAGGTAATTTGTCCCTTCCCATCTGTAAACAGAGATTCACATACCCCTTCCAAAGACTTGCCATTCACTTGGAGATGTTTTGCATGGCTGAAGACCCTTTCACTTTACTTCCTCACTGCCTCTCACTCTCAATTCTGCCTTTTGTCTTTAGTTCCTCATTGCTTCTTTCTCTCTGATCTACAAAAGAACCTGGCATCCAGACACCCACAAGATGGTTATTTTGAGGTGCTAGCCTGCCATCTTATCCATCAGCTGCTTTCCGAATAAAGTCGCTTTCCTTGCCTCAGAAAAAGAGTGAATAACTGTACAAGCATGTCCTCACTTGAGGGTGTAAATATGTGAATGTGTGATCATATTTGTTTGTATGAGGGATAGAGTGTGTTTGTGTGTGTATATATGTGTAAAGATATTCATGGTTGACTGCACTGAGTAGCATGATAAGGTGAGAATATATTTGTAAGTAACAGTATATGTATTTTTTGTATGTTAATGCACATGTATAATTGAATATGTAGGCATGTACATGAAAGAAAATAAACATCTGCCAGTGTGTAAGTGATTTCCTGAGCAAACTCATGCAACTGAGTGTTGTGTGAACATGTGAATATATGTGAGTTTGTGTTTGTATGAATTCTTGAGTGTCTTAGTGAATGAATGGTGGGTATTCGTATATGTGAGCATGTTAATGGGAGAGTGAGAATGGACATGTGTAAAAACAATTTTATGTGAGAGCAGCTATGTATGTGAATAAATCTGTAGCATGTTTGTGTATTTAAGATTATTGAGTGTGTGAGCACATTAACATCAAGTATACATGTGTGTGTGTGTGTGTGTGTGTGTGTGTGAGTGAATGTCTCAATGTGTGTGACCATGTAAAACTATATTTGTGATGGAGGATGATAGTGTGTCAGTGTCTGACATAATGTGTGAATGACTTTGTGTATGTGATTATATTTGGCAGATGAATGAATAATCACTGTCATATATGTAAACATGAAGCTTTGAGTACATATGTTTAAGTGTGTCCATGAATTTATGAACATGTGTACGATAAATATGTGTGTTCATGAATGTGAGCATGTTGCTGTGAGACAGGAAATATTTGAGCATCCCCTTGTATGAATAAATATGCATGCAAATTTGTGTGATTTTGTTAATGTGAGTGCATGGGGATGCAAAGAGTCAGATACGACAGGGCGACTAACACTTCACTTCAGCCGTCATTTTGAATGGAAAAAGTCCCACATAACTGTAGTTAGATTTCTCCATGGAATCAAATATGTTTTCATGAGAACTGTCTTTGCTGTCACACCCAAAAGCTATGATTGTTTCCTGTGGGCAGTAAGTGCTGCAGCTGTTGAAAAGCCACCTCCCACTGAATGTGATGTAAATCTGGAAGTTTGTATTGGAAGAGTTAGGTTAGGAAAGAACTCCCAAACTGGATGAAGTGCCTGACTCTTTAGACATGCCTTTCCTGAGAGAACTGATGAACCTATTTGCAGAGAGAGAATATATATATTCCTTTATATATAAAGGAATGTATGCAACATATATGCAATATATCAAGTGTGGGTATATATATTTAAAATATAAGTTCCCAAACAGGAAGGAAATTCATGGTAAGCTGTGCTCAGTCACTTAGTGCAATTTTTTCCAGTGCAAGCATCAATAAATGGGACTTGCACTAGATAAAGAAAAAAATCATTATAACATATAAAAAAAGAAACCAATTAGTTGTAAAGGTATATGTTTTGGCAAGGTTTATATTCATCATTATGAAAGGTTGTTGCTGAACCACGCAAAGATGCTGGGATTCTTGGCCTCCGAAGGAGAAGAATTCAATCCGGAGCCAGAGAGGAGGCTTGATTGCTCAGAGCTTTTGAGTAATAAAGTTTTATTAAAGTATAAAGGAGATAGAGAAAGCTTCTGACATAGACATCAGAAGGGGGTAGAAAGAGTACCCTGCTTGCTGGTGTTAGCAATAGAGTTATACACTCTCCAATGAATCCAAAGAATGTCTGGAGGTTGTAAAGACCTCACCAGACCTACTCCCATAATTTACATTTTAAGATAACAGAATTAGCCAGAAGTTTTAATCCAGAGACTGTCCTCAGGCAGGATACACTAAAAGTGAAAGTGAAGTCGCTCAGTCCTATCCGACTCTTTGTGACCCCATGGACTGTAGCCTACCAGGCTCCTCTGTCCATGGGATTTTCCAGGCAGTAGTACTGGAGTGGATTGCCATTTCCTTCTCCAGGGGATCTTCCTGACCCAGGTATCGAACCCAGGTCTCCCGCATTGTAGACAGGTGCTTTACCATCTGGGCCACCAGGGAAGTCCTTGTAAAGACCAAACCTACTCCCATAATTTACATTTTAAGATAACAGGATTAGCCAGAAGGTTTAATCCAGAGATTGTCCTCAGGCAGGATACATAATCCTAAGGAATGTAGAGGGGAAAAAGTTTGTCCTTTCTTCCTCCTTGAGAATTCCAGACCCCTCTCTGCTTGGGGACCCTTAGACTTCTTATCAACCTGCCTAGGAAATGACTCAATTACACCAGGGATTACTAAGAGCTATAATTTTATCTAATTGTAATCCCATAGACTTTGTTAGTATGGCTCTGCATTACTGCACATTTAATATGATTGCACTGACCACAAGCATCCTGGCTGTAATACTGGGTGCATGCTATCTCTGGGCATTCCTCAAATAAGACTCAAGAGACAGTGGCTCGATGTGATTAAAGGCACTACTTAATGACAGTGTGTCTGTCTCATTTGATCCTAAGTCAAAACTGGCTCTGAGGGTTTACAAAGCATCTATGAGTCATAAGCTGTATCCAAAGAGTCTGGTTTAGCCAGGATGAATGTTGCTCTAGTAGAAGAGACAGGAGAAGGTCTAGCCTCAGTGGTGGTATCTGGGGTCATGATAGTAGGACTGACCAACCCGAACAGACAACAGCATGGTTCCCATTGTCTCCAATCTGACTTGTGTTCTAAGACTCCCTGTTATATGTATGTGGTACAGTGTCCAGACAGACCTTGTCAACAGTAGTGTACATTACTAGGCCTGGATGAACCACCAATAGACATGAAGTCAACACTGGCAAGTGTAGGAAATTCTCAGGTGAGACGGGGCATAATAATAAGGTATGGCTTAAACTTGGAGGTCACCTTGTACTCAGCTGTAGGGGACCTGACTTGTCCCCGGGTATTCATATGGTGTTACCTGTTGAGGGAATGGTTTAGGTCCACCTTTTGGCTTCCACAGTGTCTTCAGTGGACCAAAGTACATGGATGGCATATAAGGTCACCTCTTTCTCCAGAAAGTGGTGGGTACTTTCTTGGCTTATACTAGATGATGGTGAACACGGGCTAAGGATGGTTTCAGAATCATTGGTCCACATCAGGTTCTTATCAGGATCAAGAAGGTGGTGCCTAAGCTCTGGGTTTTCTATAAGGAAGAAAGGAAAGATAAAAGTACCAGGTGAATGTTTCTTTTCTATGCATAGCAGTGCCTGGGTTTCCATGTTAGTAAAAACAATAATTGGGTTGTGTCTGGTGTGGATATATACACAAACAGAGATAGAAATGTCTCTGTGGTTGAGCTCCTCATTTGTTGTAAATTTAAATATTGCTGAGTTATGCCATAAGGACATGAATTTAATATAATTTAAACCATGGGCAGTATTTTTGACCGCTTGAAGGACCACTGCCCTCCACGTTCTCTCACTAACCCTTAAAAGTCCATCATGTTTTTCATGATACCTGCCACTAGAGGATGACAGGAAAGCTAAAAATCCAAGCAATGTTTTCTTGTAATGCCCATACTTACATCACTTTACACTGATGTGGCAACTTTGGGTTGGCTGTATCACTTGTACGGCAGTCCCAAAGGCTGTAAAAGCTATTTTGTTCAGACTGCAGTAACACTAGGAGAAGTTAGTGCCTTGCATGCATAAATTATTGGAAGAACTTGTGCAGAAGGCCAGTAGCACTAAGCTGAGCTCCCCATGCTATATAGCAGCTTCCCACTAGCTATCTACTTTACACGTGTTAATATATATTCGTCAATCCTACTCTTCCAATCATCTCACCCTCCCCTTCCCGCTCTGTGTCCATAAGTCCATTCTCTATGTCTGTCTCTATTCCTGCCCTGCAAATAGGTTCATCAGTAGATTCCATATATATGTGTTAATATATTTGTTTTTCTCTTTCTTACTTACTTTACTCTGTATAACAGGTTCTAGGTTCTTCCACATCAGCCTGTTGCTCTTTGACAACCTGGAGTGGTGGGATGTGATGAAGGTAGGAGGGATGCTCAAGAGAGAAGGAATATATGTATACTTATGGCTGATTCTCCTTGTTTTATGGCAGAAATCAATACAACATTATAAAGTAATTATGCTCCATTAAAAATATATTTAATAAAAGAAACAAAGGTGGAATTTAAAACAATGAGTTCTAAAATTTTAAATAAAAAGTAGTTTGGGATTAAACTATACACTCTACTATATATTAGTAGACAATCAACAAAGACCTACCATATAGTACAGTGAACTACTCAACATTTTAATAATAATCTATAAGGAACAAGAATCTGAAAAGGGATATATATATATATATACACACACACACACTTATATGTAGCTGAATATATACATATACACATATATATAGCTGAATAACTTTGCTGTATATCTGAAGCTAATGCAACACTTTAAATCAATGGTACTTCAATAAAAATATAAATAAGGGGGCCAGTCCCGAGATGGCGGAGGAATAGAACGGGGAGACCACTTTCTTTCCCACAAATTCATCAAAAGATCATTTGAATGCTGAGCAACTTCCACAAAACAACTTTTGAATGCTGGCGGAGGACACCAGGCACCCAGAAAGGCAGCCCATTCTCTTCGAAAGGAGGTAGGACAAAATATAAAAGACAAAAAGAGAGACAAAAGAGTTAGGGACGGAGACCCATCCTGGGGAGGGGGTTGTGAAAGAGGAAAAGTTTCCACACAGCAGTAAACCCTCTCACGGGTGGGTCTGTGGGAAGTTTTGGAATCTCAGAGAGCAAAATAACCAGGAGAAAAAATAAAAAAAAACAGAAAACACGCCTAACTGCAACTCCCAACAGAGAAGTAGCCCAGATGCTCACATCCACCACCAGTGAGCAGGGGCTGGATAGGGAGGTGCAGGCTGTATGCTTAGGATAAGGACCAGGCCTGAATGCCCTGAGGACCATCTGAGGGAGCTAACATAAGAGAGCAACCGAAACTGTGGGATAGCCAGAGAGAGAGAGAGAAAAAAAAAAGAGAACTTTCCCGTGAAAGGCTCTAACCTCATGTGCAGCCTGGCCTACTCACAGAACAAAGGACTGAGTGAACACCAAAGAAGAGCTAGCCAGTTGCATACAGGCCCATCCCCACCAATGGAGGCAGAGAGGCAGGCATGCAACAGTCAGAGCTGGAAGGCAAGGGGCAATCTTGGCTCCAGAGACCAGCATCCTCCACCAAACTGTGAGCAGGCTCCCTCTTCTAACCACGTCTTCCTGGGATCCTGGACTGATAACATCTGCCAGGACGGTCACAGCCAGAGATCAGCTCCCCAGAAGAGTTACATGGCACACCTGAGATGGTGCTCTCGTGCCACACCCAGGAAAGCGAGTGGCTGGGACTGGTGAGGTGATTAAGATCCACGGCCCACCTGGAACAGTGTGCTCACCAAGTACCTGGTCGCCTGAGCTGCTCAGACCTGGGAAGGGCACAAAACGCACACCCAATCGAGTCTGTGCCCTTGCAGAGTACCCGAGAAACTAAATCTGAGCAGCTTAGACTTGGGAAGTGCACAAAACGCAGCACCTGCTTTGGACAGTAACCCTGCAGAGCAACCTGGACCCTAAGCAGTGTAGTCCTGGAAAGAACATGTCGCCTTGAGCTATGTCAAACCCAGTGTGATCCATACACTGCAAGCACTCCCCACACAAGCCAGTGATATTTGTTTGTAGTGTTCCTCCCTCCCCAGAACACACCTGAACAAGTGAGCTTAAATAAGTGACTACCTTCACCCCTTGTGTCAGGGCGGAAATTAGATACTGAACAGACATGAAAACAGAGGAAGCCAAAATAAACAAAGAAGAGGGAACCTCTCTGGAAGTGACAGGTGGAACAGATTTAAAACCCTGTGGTTAGCACTGACTAAGCATTGGAAGGGGCCTATAGACCTTGAGAAGAAGTACAAGCTGAAACAAGAACTATCTGAAACTGAACTGACACCACACTGCCCACAAAAGCTCCAGAGAAATTCCTAGATATATTTTTACTATTATCATTTTTTAATTCTTAAGTTCTTTATTACTCCTTTAATTTTCATTTTTATAACATACTATTACCTTGGAAAAAAAGACCCTATTTTTAAAGAAAAATTCATATATATTTTTTTATACTTTTTGTGGTTGCTTTTGTTTTGTACTTTTAATATTGTATTTTTGTGAGACTAACCTCTACTCTAGATTTTTAATCTTTGCTTTTTGGTATTTGTTATCAATTTTGTACCTTTAAGAATCTAATCTTCAGTATCCATTTTCACTTAGGGGTATGATTACTAGCTTGATGGCTCTCTCCCCTTTTGACTCTCCCTTTTCTTCCCCAGGTCACCTCTATCTCCTCCCTCTCCCTTTTCTTCTCTACTTAACTCTGTGACTCTCTCTGGGTGTTCCGGGCTGTGGAGAACATTTAGGGAACTGTTTACTGGCTAGATTGCTCTCTCCCCCTTTGATTCTCCCTCTTCTCCTCCTGGTCACCTCTATCTCCCTCCTCCCTCTTTTCTTCTCCATGTAACTTTGTGAACCTCTCAGGGTGTTGCTCACTATGGAGAATTTTTTCACCATTAACCTAGATGTTTTATCATCTGTGCTGTATGAATGGAGAACTCTTAAGGCTAGTGTAAGAATAAGGCTGAAAGCCAAGGCAAGAGGCATAAATCCAAAACTTGAGAACACCAGAGAACTCCAGATTCCATGGAACATTAATAGACAAGAACTCATCCAAAAGCCTCCATAACTACACTGAAACCAAGCTCCACCCAAGAGCCAACGAGTTCCAGAGCAAGACATACCATGCTAATTCTCCAGCAATGCAGGAACACAGCCCTGAGCATTAAAAGACAGGCTGCCCAAACCCATGCCAAACCCACAGACACTCTAGAACTCACTATTGGAGACTTCACTGCATTCCAGAGAAAAGAAATACAGCTCTGCCTACCAGAACACAGATGCAAGCTCCCCTAACCAGGAAACCTTGACAAGCCACTCGTCCAACCCCACCCACAGAGAGCAAGCTGCAATATAAAGAGGAACCACAAACTTCCAGGCTACAGAAAGGCCACCTCAAACACAGCAATCTAAACAAAATGAAAAGGCAGAGAAAGATTCAGCAGGTAAAGGAACATGATAAATGCCTACCAAACCAAACAAAAGAGGAGGAGATAGGGAGTTCTTTTACCTGAAAAAGAATTCAGAACAATGATAATAAAGATGATCCAAAATCTTGAAAACAAAATGGAGTTACAGATAAATAGACTAGGGACAAGGATTGAGAAGATGCAAGAAATGTTTAACAAGGACCTAGAAGAAATAAAAGAGAGTCAATCAATAATGAATAATGCAATAACTGAGATCAAAAGCACTCTAGAGGGAAGCAGCGTAGAATAACTGAGGCAGAAAACAGGATAAGTTAGGTGGAAAACAGAATGGTAGAAATAAATGAAGCAGAGAGGAAAAAAGAAAAGATTAAAAGAAATGAGGAAAATCTCAGAACCTCTGGGACAATGTTAAACACACCAACATTTGAATCATAGGAACCCCAGAGGAAGAAAACAAAAAGAAAGGCCATGAGAAAATACTTGAGATAACAGTTGAAAACTTCCCTAAAATGGATAAGGAAATATTCACTCAGGTCCAAGAAATCCAGAGAGCCCGAAATAGGATAAACCAAAGGGGAAACACCCCAAGACACATATTAATCAAATTAACAAAAATCAAACGCAAAGGGCAAGTATTAAAAGCAGCAAGGGAAAAGCAAAAAATAACACCCAAGGAGATCCCCATAAGGATAACAGCTGATCTGATAACAGCTGAACAGAAACTCTTCAGACCAGGAGGGAATGGCAGGGCATACTTAAAGTGATAAAAGAGAAAAACCTACAAACCAGACTAGTATACCCAGGAAGAATCTCATTCAGATATTAAGGAGAAGTCAAAAACTTTACAGACAAGCAAAAGCTGAGAGAATTCAGCACCACCAACCAGCTCTTCAACAAATATAAAGGATCTTCTCTAGACAAGAAACACAGAAAAGGTTTATAAACTCTAACCCAAAACAACAAAGTAAATGGCAACGGGATCATACTTATCAATAATTACCTTAAATGTAAATGGGTTGAATGCCCAACCAAAAGACAAAGTTTGGCTGAATGGGTACAAAAACAAGACCCCTATATATGAGGTCTACAAGAGACCCACCTCGAAACAAGGGACACAGAGAGACTGAAAGTAAAGGGCTGGAAAAAGATATTACACATAAATAGAGACCAAAAGAGAGCAAGAGTAGCAATACTCATATCAGATAAAATAGACTTTGAAATAAAGGCCATGAAAAGAGACAAAGAAAGACACTACATAATGATCAAAGGATCAATCCAAGAAGAAGATATGACAATTATAAACATATATGCACCCAACATAGGAGCACCACAATATGTAAGGCAAATGCTAACAAGTATGAAAGTGGCTCAGATCATGAACTCCTTATTGCCAAATTCAGACTTAAATTGAAGAAAGTAGGGAAAACCACTAGACCATTCAGGTATGACCTAAATCAAATCCCTTATGATTATACAGTGGAAGTGAGAAATAGATTTAAAGGACTAGATCTGATAGATAGAGTGCCTGATGAACTATGGAATGAGGTTCGTGACATTGTACAGGAGACAGGGATCAAGACCATCCCCATGGAAAAGAAATGCAAAAAAGCAAAATGGCTGTCTGAGGAGGCCTTACAAATAGCTGTGAAAAGAAGAGAAGTGAAAAGCAAAGGAGAAAAGGAAAAATATAAACATCTGAACGCAAAGTTCCAAAGAACAGCAAGAAGAGATAAGAAAGCCTTCCTCAGCGATCAATGCAAAGAAATAGAGGAAAACAACAGAATGGGAAAAACTAGAGATCTCTTCAAGAAAATTAGAGATACCAAGGGAATATTTCATGCAAAGATGGGCACAATAAAGGACAGAAATGGTATGGACCTAACAGAAGCAGAAGATATTAAGAAGAGGTGGCGGGAATACACAGAAGAACTGTACAAAAAAGATCTTCACGACCAAGATAATCACGATGGTGTGATCACTCACCTAGAGCCAGACATCCTGGAATGTGAAGTCAAGTGGGCCTTAGAAAGCATCACTATGAACAAAGCTAGTGGAGGTGATGGCATTCCAGTTGAGCTATTTCAAATCCTGAAAGATGATGCTGTGAAAGTGCTGCACTCAATATGCCATCAAATTTGGAAAACTCAGCAGTGGCCACAGGAGTGGAAAAGGTCCATTTTCATTCCAATCCCAAAGAAAGGCAATGCCAAAGAATGCTCAAACTACCGCACAATTGCACTCATCTCACAAGCTAGTAAAGTAATGCTCAAAATTCTCCAAGCCAGGCTTCAGCAATACGTGAACCATGGGCTTCCAGATGTTCAAGCTGGTTTTAGAAAAGGCAGAGGAACCAGAGATCAAATTGCCAACATCTGCTGGATCATCAAAAAAGCAAGAGAGTTCCAGAAAAACATGTATATTACCATATGTGAATTAGATCACCAGTCCAAGTTCAATGCATGAAACAGGGTACTCAAAGCCAGTGCACTGGTACAACCCTGAGGGATGGGATGGGGAGGGAGGTGGGAAGGGGCTTGGGATCGGGGACATATGTACACCCATGGCTGAATTCATGTCAATATATGGCAAAAACCACTACAATATTGTAAAGTAATTAGCCTCCAATTAAATAAATTAATAAAAAGTATATATTTAAGTAATATAAAATGCAATTAAAAGTATAAAATATTCAGTATTATATGCATGTGATTAATTAAACATTAATAAAAAGAAGATGGGATGGTTTTGGCAAATTAACTTTTATGGCAGGCAATGTGGCTGTTTCTCATCTAGTTACAACACTTAAATAGGTTCAGGTTTAGCTCCATCCAGTAGATACATTACCATTTGAATAGAGACTTCTGTTGCCATATGGGGAGCTTCTGCTATTCCCCAGGGCATAACAGGAATCTCAATCCATAAGGTAAATAGCTCTGTTCCAGTAGAGACTTGAGTTTCAATAAGGGCTCAGTGTAACTCCAGACGTTGCCCCTCCATTGGTGAATAACTCTGGACTGATTCTTTGAGTTGCTTATGTCAAAAGCCCAGGGACATTTGGTCCAGTGGCTCACAGAGTGAATATTAGGGTGACTGAACTTCTACCTCTAAGTCCTGCCCTCAGAGCACTAGTGGGAAAGTGGAAATGATAGCCTTCTTTAGTTTATCTAGTATGTGTTGTTGCTGGGGTCCCCACGGATAAGTGGAAGCCCTAAGAGTGACTCCATAGATGGGGACCAGCAAATATTGGAGGCTGGCACCAGAAGCCAAACATTCCTACCAAATGCTGGATCTCCTTTACTAACATGGGAGGTTGGGGAAGCAGAAGCTTTTCTTTTACCAAATTTAGACTAGTTTAGCCTTTAGAGTTTCAATTACAGCCCAGAAATTTAACAAACTATGAGGTGCCTTGTACCTTATGGAGAGCAACTGCCCATCCCCTCAATGAGGTATTTACTCACAGTTGTGGCGGTGTATGACACAAAGTCTTGGCCAGGTCCACTGATGAAGATGACATCAATAAAATGCCATAGCTTCATTTCTGCAGGTGGCGCTGGTACAGAGCAGGCATCTAGATCCAGATGGCAAATCCAACCTACAATCACAGAAGTATTCATGTAGCCCACAGGTATCTGGGAAAAAAGTATACTGTTGATCCTCAAAGGTGGAAGGCAAATTGTGATCAGCTATCCTATGACATATTTAACAAAGAAAACATTATCCCAGTCTAGGACTCCAAACCATTTACCAATATTATTTGAATGTCATTCATTAAGGTATGAAATCCATAATGTCAATACCCAGGAGAGGGGCTCTACTACAGAGAGAAGCCTTCTTTAACTTTCTCTAGTCTACAGACAGCCTCTACCCACTAGTAGTGGCTTTGAGGACTGGCCATAGCAGGAAACTTAAAGGTGGGGATCCATATCCTTTTACTAACTCACCTGTAACAGTCCATAACCCTTCGGTCCTTTACTTTTACTCAGTACCTCTCACACAGGTAGAGGAAGGTTAACTCATACCCACTAGCCAGGGCCTACCAGTAGCATAAGTGCCTTAGGCTTGTTTCATGAGGTTATCTATTCCAATAATGGGAAAGAGATAGTCTCTTTAGAGCTTTTTGGTGCATGTGAACACATTTCTACTTCTGAGCATGTTAATGTGTACGTGAGTGAATATAAGTGTATGTATGTAAGCATGATTATGACTTAATTTCCAGTGCATTCAAGTAAATGTGTGAGCAGTTTTTTGAGCAAATGAATGTGTGAATATTTTGAGCAAGTGAATCTGACCATGTGCATGTGTATAAGCACATGTGAGAGTGATTGTGGGTGCCTATTCAAATATGAGTTTGCAGGTGGAAAGTGAATGGGACTTTTCTTATGGATCGGTGCATTTGTGACCATGGGCATAAATGTTAAAATATTCATGTGTGTCTGAGTGAATGCATGTGACAGCACATGAAAGTGGAGTATACTTCTGTGAGTTAATGTGCAAGCGTGTGCATGTAAATATACTAGAGCATCTGTGTGTGTATGTAAATGTGTGAACTTCATGGTAAGTATGAGCATATTCATCTGTAAGCATATGAGTATGATGCTCTTTGTGATTATGTTGTATCTGTGGAAATGTACAAGTATGTGACTGGGAGCATATAGGAGATTTTTTGTGAGTGAATTTGTGAGCAAGTTTGAGGGAATGCATGTGTAAGCACATTTTCATGAACAGTGTGTAACTGTTCGTTTGTGTAAGCTTGTTCATATGTGAGTGAATGTTTGTGAAGACCATAGGAGAATGTGCTTTTGAGTTTATATGAGTGCATTTGTGTGTGAAAGGATGAGCTTTGTAATGCATCTGAGAAAATCTGTTCAAGTGAATGCATGAAAATGTTGCTTGTAAACATATTAATATGCACTTATAAGGGAATCTGAGTGTAGTGTTGTCAGCATGTATGGGTGTCTGTGAATGAATCTGTAAGTACATTCATGCGTTAGTAGACATGTGAGCCTTTTGTGTGAGTGAAAGAGTATGACTGTATATGTGTGTCTAAGCATATGAGTAGATGTGTGGATATGTTTTTAAGTCAGGGAATATGCTCCAATATTACAGAATTTGGGTCTGTGCACTTGTATATAAGCATATCTTGTATCTCAAAGAATTTATGAATGTGTTCATGTAAAGACTATGCTGTGAATTTGACTAGTGACCACACTTGTGTATGTGAGCATGTTAATGTGTCTGTGAAATTTACAATATGTAAGGGTTTCTGTATGTGAAAGAATTTGTAAGGATGTGCATGATGGTAGCACATTCACCTGTGAGTGAATATGTAAACATGTTCATTTCTGCAAGCTCGTTAATGTTTACATCGATTTCTAAGTCAATGCATGAATGTATGTGTGAATGTTGTTCATATGCATGTACGTGACTGTGTTAATGAGTGTACTGGTGAGTTTGTGAGCAGGTACACTGTGTGTATATAGGAACATGTTCATGTTTATGTGTAAATGATTTTGTGAGTATATATATGTAATCATGTTCCTGTTTTTTAATGAATGTGTAAGCATATCATGTATGTTCATAACTATGAGTGAATATATGCTTTGTATTTGTGTTTTTGTACATTTGTATTTGAGTAAATAAGAAAAATAGTTTGTCAATAAATGCATGGGCATATATACATATACACACATATATATGGGTATATATAATTAAAATGAAAGTTTAAGTGAATGTGTGTGTTAATGAATATGTAAACATGCTTGTGTGTAAGGGCATGTTAATGTGTGTGTTCTTTTCTGTGAGTGAATATAATTATGTTTGTATGTGACTAAATGTGTGTTCACTTGTGTGGAAGTGATAACATGTGCATGTGTATATGCATCTGTTAGTGTGGGAGTATATTGAGGTTGTATGTGAATGTGTGATCATATCCATGTCTGTGCACGAGTATTTTTGGGGTGTCCGTGACTGTGTTAATAGACATGCATGTATGTTTATGAGCATATAGGCTTTGTGAATATGTGAACTTGTTCATATGTATGAAGTTGTTCATGCGTGAGCAATTTGCATATTAGCATATTGTTTTTAAGTCAGTTTGAGAACATGTCTGTGTGTCAATGTGAGTGGACATGGGGAGTGAGTGTGTGTGAGTGTACAACTGCATTCATATGTAAGTCTGTGAGAATGTGTGTGTTTATATGGGATTGTGAGTGATAGAGTGTACACTTGTGAGTGAATGTATAAGCATTTTAGTGCATCCGGGAATGTTAAAGTATGTTCACATTTGAGTGAACATCTAAGTAAGTGTGTGTGTGAACATGAATACATGCATTAATAAATCAAAGTGTGAACACATGTATATTTTGAGCATGCTAATGTGCAAGTGTGAAAATTTGTGTATAATTGAATTTGTGTTCATTCATATGAGTTTACAGGAATGTGTGTGTATGGGAGCACGGCCATGTATGTAAATTAAGGCACGAGCAAGTTTGTGTGTGTTAAGGTAGTAATGTATGACTATTTTTCATGTGTACAATTGAATGTGTAAGCAAGTTCATGTATGTGAGCATGATGTAAAACTGTAAATGAAGTTGTGAGTATTTGTGGGTGTGTCTGTGTACATGAATTAATCTGGGAGCAAATTCATTTGAGTGAATATATCAATGTTTATTTGAGCGTGTTTATGTCTTCATGTGTCCATGGGTGTCTGAGTGGATTTATGTGTGTGACTAAATAGAGTATGTGCATTTGTGTGAAATTTGTCTTTTCTTTAATGAATTTGTGAGGTTTCTGAGTGTTTGGGTATGTTAAAATGTGAGGATGTTCATTAAGTGAATGTGTGAATATTGGTATATGTGTGAATAAACATTTAACTATATGTGTGACTATATTGATATGTATTTTATTATGTGTACATTCATGTACATGACTCTGTGATTAATTCGTGTGTGGACTGATATATGAACATGTTCATGTGTGAGTGAATGTTATCAGCAGTTTTGTGTGTGTGAGCATGTTCATGTCAGTGAAAATGTTGACATCTAAGTTTGACTAAGTTTGAGTGTCCTGTGATTTGATCTGAGTGTTATCTATGTGTGAATGAATGTGTGTGCATGTTTGTGCATGTAAGCAGGTTAATGTGAATGTGTTAATTTGTATGAATGTGAGAATGTGTTCCTGTATGTGTCTGAATGCATGAGTGTGTTTTTGGAAATAATTGTGAGCCTATAAGGGTATGTTCACATGCAAGTGTAAAGGAACGTATGATTTTTATGTTTATTTGTGAGAGGATATCAGTATGTTCATGTGTGTGAGTGAGTGTAAATGTATGTGAGCATGTCTGTGTGCAAGTGATTGAGTTTGTGAGTGTATGTCATTGTGTCTGGCAATGTGTTAGTATGCTGTTGTGTGTTATTGAGTTTATATGCATGTAAATTTGAGTACCATCATTTGTGTGAACGTGTAAACTTGACATGTGAGTGATTTGTGACTGTATGAGTGTGAGCACATATGTTTCAATGAATATTCAAGTATGTCCATGTGTGAAAATGCTCATGTGTCAGTGAATGTGAGTATATGAGTCTCTGTGTGTGTGAAGGTACCAGCATGTTCATGCATAGAAAATGTATGAGCATGTCCACATATGTGAGCATGTTGATGTGAAAATGTAAGCGTATAAGTAAATATGTTCATGAGTGAATGTGTCAGTATGTGAATGTATCTGTGTAAGTTAATGTGTAAGAATGTTTATGTATATTATAGATTAAATGTGTAACTGTGACTGAATGTGTGAGTATGTGATTGAGTGTGTTTTTTCCTCCTAGGTGTTTTTTTTCAAGACTTCATGTCCACATGGTGAATTGTAAAGCACCGTGCACAAGTAAGTTTTTATTCTCCATTGGCTCAAAGCTGTCTCTTCTGTGTATTACATCACACTGCTTCTATAAAAACATGTATGATTCTCGTGACTCAACCTGCTGGCTTCACTGCAGGATAACTGCCCAGAAGCTGAGATGCAGAGAAATAAGTTACTCCAAGCCTATTGCTTCAGAAACAAAACAGCTATTGGGAATAACTGTCTGAATGACAACTTAGAAGTACATGGGTATCTGTGTTAGTTCATATCCAAGATTCCAGCATTTAGGTTCATTATGAACAAGCCCCAGCAAAGTGCTATGTAATGACAGGGATTGCTATTAAAAAAAAGTCCTTAATTACAACCTTTCAGGTCCCCACATGCCTTTAGAGAATCGAAGCTGTGCAAGGCAGTTAACAAACCCTAGCAAGGCCAGGGAGTCAGGGACCAGAGCGATCTCAGGGTCATATTTTACATTCTAGATCATTCAGTACCATTCAGGCAAGACCATCCCTTTTGATGGAATTGTGAGGACCCTAAAGGGACAGCACAGAGCCCTGTCCAAAGACTCCCAGCTAAATAAGCAAATGGGAATTGAAATGCAGTCCACATTTCCCTCATCAAGCTGTGTGCTCTGGTTCCAAGATGCAGCCCAGAAGAAGGGACACTTCTATGAATCTGCCCAGAGGGGACGCCCTATGTGCCTTCAGTGATCAGTATAAGACCTAAGCACCCACAGTATCCATACATCTCTAAAGGAAAATTAAAACTATTATGGACTGCATGTTTGTGTACCCCTGAAAATGCATGCTGAAAGGCTAACATGTAATGGTATTTTGGAAGTAATGAGGCTTAGATGAGGTCATGACAGTGGGCTCCCCATGATGGGATGAGTGCCCTTACAAGAAGATGAAGAGATACCAGAACTCTATCTTCCATATGAGCACACAGGAAGAAGGCAGTCATCAACAAGCCAGGAAGACAGCTCTCACCAGGAGCAAAAATGGTGAACACCTTGGTTTTAGACTTTCCAGCCTCCAGTATAGGAAAAAACAGCTGTTGTTGCCACTCAGTCTATGAGATATTTGTTATAGTAGCCAAAACTTAGGGCATCCCTGGTGGCACAATTTTAAACAATGCGACTGCCAATGAAGGATATGTTACTTTGATCCCTGGGTTGGAAGGATCCCCTGGAAAAGGAAATGGCAACCCACTCCAGTATTCTTGCCTGGGAAATCCCATGGACAGAGGAGCCTGGAGGGCTACAGTACATGGGGTCACAAAGAGATGGACGTGATTTAGCCACTAAACAACAAAAACATCCAGAATTAAGACAAGAAACCTCCAGATAAGGTACCAAATCTTTCAAGTGATGACTTCAGCTCTATATCCCATCACTGTCTTCTCTGATGAGCTCAGGAAACAAGAAAACTTGTGGAGGTAACCGCTGCTCTACCTCTTTGAACTTTACTGCTTCAACTTCTCTCTCTCCCCAGTGTTCATCATGGCTTCAGTGTTCAAAGGAAAGATGGATGAAGGAATAATAAAAAAATGTCTCATTTATTCCTTTACTCCACAATATGGAAGTGCCTGTGTCATACCAAGTGCTGGATAGGGTGAAGCCCTCAGGCAGCTGCTTTTCACAACACTGTGGCTTCCAGGCCTAAGGAAGCAGCTTTGCTAACTTTACTCTGACTCCTCCTCCTCCACTTCTCATTGCCCGTTCTTTGTCAACAAACGTTAAGAACGAAAACAGGACTAAGTCGTTAAGGCCTCTGCTTGTGAACTTGTGGATAATAGGAAGAATAAGTTAAACCCTGAGACACTACTCCACCTCAGACACAAAGAGAAAGTTGACTCAGTCTAGTCTAAAGCATTAGAGGGAGATCTAGGAGTTCCCAAACTCTGAGGCCATAAGCACAAATTCCCCGAAGTCCTGCCTGAAGAGAGGAAGAGGGGGGAGGACAGGAAACTCTCATGGGCATGTGCCACTACCTGGATCCTGTTTGCCACTGATAACCTCAAAGACCAGGGGATGGGCTTGGGCTCAACTTACCTGTGGAGCAGACAATGATTTAAATGGGGTTTTAAGAGGTCTTAAACTAGCACTTATCTGGGCAGTGGTTTCCTTCCCATTCTCACTGTTCTACTTTACCCTCATCTCTCATCCTCTCTGTACTGACTTCTCTACTCATCTGTGTCCAGTGTCAGCTCTCATTCTCCTGATGCTCTTCCTTCTTTCAAATAAATGCAATTCACACCCAGTAATGTTTGCTCCTTGATTCACTGAGTCTCACTCTCTTTCAGAATCAACTTGCAAATCTCTTCCCAGGTCCTCTTTTATCCCAGTGTGACACCCCAGCAACTTTACCCTTGCCCAGCGGTACTCACTGGCCTCTGCAGCTTCTCACCATCCTCTTCTCCTGCTCCCCTGGACTGAGCATCCTTCCTCTCCAGAGCATGCTGCAGTTGCAGGCCAGGCAGAGAAGCTACATCCTAGGACACACACTTCTATCAGTGTTCAGCTTTGTTCTCTGCTTCCCCCAATGCTGCCACACACTCCATTCAGAGTACAACTGCCCCACCTACTGGCCTCCACACTACACACACACACACACACACACACACACACACACACACACACACAAGACAGCCCCAGACTTAGCACTGGCTGTGCCCTCTTCTGTCTAAACGAGTCTGAAGTTATCTTACATTCCTCTCTTCATAGAACAGCTGACCATATCAATCCAGGTACCTCCTTTTCCCACGTGTACCAGGTCTACATGACAAAAAATGTAATCCGTCCCACCCTATTCCACCTTAGACATCAGATGTAAAAAGATCAATGTCTGAAAGACAGTGGTGAGGGACCTTAGAAATAATGCAGATTATCTACCTCTGATTTAACTCAGATGACCATTATATCTACTACTGTGGGCAAGAATCCCTTAGAAGAAATGGAGTAGCCATCATGGTTGACAAAAGAGTACGAAATGCAGTACTTGGATGCAATCTCAAAAACGACAGAATGATCTCTGTTCATTTCCAAGGCAAACCATTTAATATCACGGTAATCCAAGTCCATGCCCTGAGCAGTAATGCTGAAGAAGCTGACGTTGAACGGTTCTATGGAGACCTACATGACCTTCTAGAACTAATGTCCAAAAAAGATGTACTTTTCATTATAGGGGACTGGAATGCAAAAGTAGGAAGTCAAGAAACACCTGGAGTAACAGGCAAATTTGGCTTTGGAGTACAGAACGAAGCAGGAAAAGGCTAATAGAGTTCTGCCAGGAGAACACACTGGTCATAGCAAACACCCTCTTCCAACAACACAAGAGAAGACTCTACACATGGACATCACCAGATGGTCAATACCAAAATCAGATTGATAATATTCTTTGCAGCCGAAGATGGAAAAGCTCTATACAGTCAGCAAAAATAAGACCAGGAGCTGACTGTGGCTCAGATCATGAACTCCTTATTGCCAAATTCTGACTAAATTCAAGAAAGTAGGGAAAACCACTAGACCATTCAGGTGTGACCTAAATCAAATCCCTTAAAGTTTTATACAGTGGAAGTGAGAAATAGATTTAAGGGACCAGATATGATAGACAGAGTGCCTGATGAACTATGGGTGGAGGTTCGTGACATTGTACAGGAGACAGGGATCAAGACCACCCCCATGGAAAAGAAATGCAAAAAAGCAAAATGGCTGTCTGGGGAGGCCTTACAAATAGCTGTGAAAACAAGAGAAGCAAAAAGCAAAGGAGAGAAGGAAAGATATACCCATTTGAATGCAGAGTTCCAAAGAATAGCAAGGAGAGATGAGAAAGCCTTCTTCAGCAATCAATGCAAAGAAATAGAGGAAAGCAACAGAATGGGAAAGACTAGAGATCTCTTCAAGAAAATTAGAGATACCAAGGGAACATTTCATGCAAAGATGGGCACAATAAAGGACAAAAATGGCAGGGACCTAACAGAAGCAGAAGATGTTAAGAAGAGGTGGCAAGAATACACAAAACTGTACAAAAAAGATCTTCATGACCCGGATAATCACAGTGGTGTGATCACTCACCTAGAGCCAGACATCCTGGAATGTGAAGTCAAGTGGGCCTTAGGAAGCATCACTACGAACAAAGCTAGTGGAGGTGATGGAATTCCAGTCGAGCTATTTCAAATCCTAAAAGATGATGCTATGAAAGTGCTGCACTCCAAATTTGGAAAACTCAGCAGTGGCCACAGGACTAGAAAAGGTCAGTTTTCATTCCAATCCCAAAGAAAGGCAATGACAAACAATGCTCAAACTATCACACAATTGCACTCATTTCACATGCTAGTAAAGTAATGCTCAAAATTCTCCAAACTAGGCTTCAACAATACATGAACCGTGAACTTCCAGATGTTCAAGCTGGTTTTAGAAAAGGCAGAGGAACCAGAGATCAAATTGCCAACATCCGCTGGATCATCAAAAAAGCAAGAGAGTTCCAGAAAAACATCTATTTTTGCTTAATTGACTATGCCAAAGCCTTTGACTATGTGGATGACAATAAATTGTGGAAAATTCTGAAAGAGATGGGAATACCAGACCACCTGACCTGCCTCTTGAGAAATCTGTATGCAAGTCAGGTAGCAATAGTTAGAACTGGTCGTGGAACAACAGACTGGTTTCAAGCAGGAAAAGGAGCATGTCAAGGCTGTATATTGCCACCCTGCTTATTTAACTTATATGCAGAATACATGATGAGAAATGCTGTGCTGGATGAAGCACAAGCTGGAATCAAGATTGCAGGGAGAAATATCAATAACCTCAGATATGCAGATGACACCACCCTTATGGCAGAAAGTGAAGAAGAATTAAGAGCCTCTTGATGAAAGTGAAAGAGGAGAGTGAAAAAGTTGGCTTAAAGCTCAACATTCAGAAAACAAAGATCATAGCATCCAGTCCCATCATTTCATGGTAAATAGATGGGGAAACAGTGGATGACTTTATTTTGGGGGGCTCCAAAATCACTGCAGATGGTGATTGCAGCCATGAAGTTAAAAGACATTTACTTCTTGGAAGAAAAGTTATGACCAACCTAGACAGCATATTAAAAAGCAGAGACATTACTTTGCCAAAGGTCCATCTAGCCAAGGCTATGGTTTTTCCAGTAGTCATGCAGGGATGTGAGAGTTGGACTGTGAAGAAAGCTGAGCTCCGAAGAATTGATGCTTTTGAACTATGGTATTGCAGAAGACTCTTGAGAGTCCCTTGGACTGCAAAAAGATCCAACCAGTCAAACCTAAAGGAAATCAGTCCTGAATATTCATTGGAAGGACTGATGTTGAAGCTGAAACTTTAATACTTTGTCCACCTGATGTGAAGAGCTGACACATTTGAAAAGACCCTGATGCTGGGAAAGATTGAAGGCAGGAGGAGAAGGGGCCGACAGAGGTTGAGATGGTTGGACGGCATCAATGACTCAATGGACATGAGTTTGAGCAAGCTGCGGGAGCTGATGATGGACACGGAAGCCTGGTGTGCTGCAGTCCATGGGGTCGTAAAGAGTTGGACACAACTGAGCAACTGAACTGGACTGATCCACACCTGATAATCCCCAGACTTTGACCCTGGCCCCTGCTCCCTCCCTCTGGCTCTGGATGCCTGCTGAGATGCATTCTTGCTTAAAACATTGGGAGAATGTGCTTGGGGTTTTTTCGTTGTTGCTTTTAGCATTTGTTGAGATACCGGACAACACGAGGTGGCAATTCATGAGGGACTGCATGGTGTCCTGTGACACCCACCAGTATCACCAGTTTCACTCATGAGGCAGCAACTCCCTTGACACCCACTGGTGTTTGGCCCAATTGAGTCAAACATTATCATCCAGGGGGGGTTGGTTGTGCTTCAACACCTGAATTATTCCACATTCAGCCCTCTCACCCTCAATCTCCTCCCTAAGAACCCAACCTAGAAGCACTGTCCTTGTAAGGCTACAGGAGGAGCTTGCTCTGCATTCTCCATCCTAGCTTCCCAGCTCCTAGGTACAAATTCACCTTGGAAAATGTGCCCCACACTTTATCCTCTAACATTCTGGAGGGAACAATGGAACAAAAGGAAAGCAACAGTCATGTGATTCACCTCCAAAGCTCAGGGACCAGGGCAGTGGCCTTGCTTTTCAAGGTAGCTCCCAGGGCAAACATGGTGTCTTCCTCAGTCTATCCATAGGTGCCAAATCCTCAGAGCTATGCGCTCCTTAGGGTAGAGATTCTGGACATTCAGAAGACCTATATTCACCACCACAGATGTAAGCTATTTGCATCATTAACCCTTTAGTGTTCATATCTAGTTCAACCTATTAGAACCTCTATTCAATGTACGCCTTCTTTTGTCTGTCATTGGTTTAGGGTTCCTGGGTGACCCTTGGCCAGAGAATACTACTCCTGTTCTGCGGGCTCAGGGTGGAATTCCTATCACTTTAAGCTCTGGGGCACAGACTAGCTGCCCTTTCCAAAGGAAGGCTCAGAGGGAATATAGAAAGAAACTGCCTCCTTGATTTCCTGGTGGTTTGTCTTTCCATTTAATTGCCATTTCTCATCCTGCTCTATCAATCTGAATGCTAGAATTCAGATCTAAAGAATTTGGATTTTATTTGACAGTTAATGTCATCAAAAGTTCTTGACATAATCAGGCTTGATTTATAAGATCATATCATTTAGCACACTGACTGCAGTCTGCTAAATGGACTAGGCAGACCAACACTAATATCAGGGAGTAGAGAAGTTGGGACACTGTTGCACTAATTCAGGAGGAAAATGCCCATAGAGTGATCTGGCAGTGGCTCATGATCAACTGAGAGATAAGCAGAGTTGTGATGTATCTGGAGGTAAAACCAATCAAACGCAGTAGTAGTTAAAGGCTTGTTGGGCAGAGTACCAAGCACCTGGGGCCTGGGTAGGTGAGGTAGACAAGACAGGGATTATGTGCTCAGTTTTTAACAAACTCAATAGGCTGAGTACCCAGCGTGCAGAGAATGTGTCTTCAAGTGCCCTCCCCACAGAGCCTAACAAATGGAGCAAAAAAATCCTATCTTGAGCAGCACTGCGCCCTCTGGCCTGCACATCCATTTCTGTGGGTAGTGCTCCTCCAGTCCCACCAGGGAGTGTGCTTCAGGTTCAGGTTCTTCTCAAGGGAGTGAAGAGAGAGCAGAAGGGCTCCCACATATGAAGCCAGAGAAGTGTGAGAAATTCTAGGGCCTGAGCAAAAATCCTGAGGTTTGGAGCCTGTGAGTACCCCAAAGCGCAACTCTGCAAGGAAGGAAAGTAGGATCTCAAGAAGCAAAGGTGTAGAGCCTGGGGGAGTGCCACTGGTAAGTTACATGGTAGGGATGGCTTGCTGTGGTTCTGCTCTATTCAACTTAACAAAAAAGTCTCAAGTGTAATGACTTCCCTGGTGGTCCACTTACTAAGACTCTCTGCTCCCAGTGCAGGGGGCTGAGGTTCAATCCCTGGTCAGGTAAATAAGATTCCAAATGCCACAACTAAGAGTTCTCATGCTGCAACCAAGTACACCACATGCTGCAAATAAAGATACAGCATGCCACACATAAATATCCCACATGCTGCAACTAAAAAGACCTCACATGCTGCAAATACAAAGGTCTCTCATGCCCCAAATAAAAGATCCTACATGTCACAACTAAAAGATCATGCATGCTGCAGTGAAGATTCCACATACCACAATGAAGATCCCAGATACTCACAATAAAAGGTTCCACATGCCACAATCTAAAGATCCTGCTTGCCACAACCAAGATGATACTATATGCCCAAATTAAAATCCCACATGGTGCAAAGATTCCAATGCCACAACAAAAGTTACCACTTGCCCCAACAAAAATCACACATACCCAGACTAAAAGATCCCACATGCCACAGCAAAGATCTCACATACCACAACTAAAAGATCCTGCATGTCCCAACTAAAGATCTCACGTGCTGCAAATAAAAGTTGCCACAAGCTGAAACTAAAGATCCTGAGGGCGGCAACAAAGTTCCCACATGCCGCACCAAAGAGCCTACATGCTGCAACTAAAGATCCCACCTGCCACAAGAAAAAGAGCCAGCGTACCGAAACTAAAGATCCTGAGCACTGCAACCAAGTTCCACATGCCTCAACAAAGATCTCACATGCCACAATGAAAGATACCACATGACGCAACTAAGAATACTTCAAATGCCACAACTAAAAGATCCTGCATGCCACAACTAAAGATTACATATGCCCCAACAACGATCCTGCATACTGCAACTAAAGATACCACCTGCTGCAAGAAAGTTCCCACGTGCTGCAACTAAAAGATCTCCGATACCTCAACAAAGATCCCACATGCCCCAACAAAAGATCCCACTGCCACAACTAAAGATCCCACATGGTGCAACAAGGATCCCATATGACGCAATTAAAAGATTCAGCACTCATAAGGAAAGATGCCATGTGCCACAACTAAATATTCCACAGGCTGTAACAAAGATCCTGTGTGTGGCAACTGAAGATCCCACGTGCTACAACAAAAATCTGACCTGCTGCAACAAATATACCACATGCCACAACAAAAATACCACATTCTGCAACTAAAAGATCCCAAGTTGCAAATAAAAGATCCCACGTACTGCAACTAAGAATCCCAGATGGCACAAATAGTGATCCTGTGTGCCACAACAAAGACCCCACATGCTGCAGCAAGGATCTCACTTGCTGCTATAAAGATCCCACATACTACAACTCAAACATACTTTGTATTGTAACGCAACACCCTGCATGTTGCAACTAAAAAATCCTGCATGTGGCAATGAAGATCCCACATGCCACAACTAAGATCCAGTATAGCCAAATAAATTTTAAAAATAAATATTTTTAAAAATTAAAAATAAAAGATTCATTTAGCAACCCTCAACTGTCTACAAATGATCTTTTCTCTGAAACAGACTTACAGACAGAGAAAAGACTTGTGGTTGCCAAAGCAGGGGTGGAGGGAGGCTGTAGGAAAGGAATGGATTGGGAGTTTGGGACTAGCAGATGCAAACTATGATACACAGAATGGATAAACAACAAGGTCCTACTGCATAGCACAGGGAACTATATTCAATATCCCATGATAAACCATAATGGAAAGAATATAAAAAGAGAATGTCTAAATACGTAAAACTGAGTCACTATGCTGTGCACCTGAAACTAACACAATATTGTAAATCAACTATACTTCAAAAAAAATCCTCAAATGTCTAGACGTGGCTTACCTCCCATATGTAGACTCAGACAGACATGATATCCTGTCAGCATTCTGTCCAAAACCCTCTGAACCATTTTCCTTGCATAGTTTTTGCTGAAACAGAGAAGTCACTGGTCATCAGTAAATGTCACATAATTTCCCAGAAAACAAACAACAGAGAACACCCCAACTGTCACCTTTCCAGGGCAGTGACTTCTCTGGAACACATATAAACGTGTATAGTCATAAGTGTACACATTCTTTCCCCCACTCCCTTCTCTCCCTACACTGAGTGAGCCAGAAGAACATGGCAGGGAAGTCTCCTCCACCTCTTCCCCAGCTTTTATCCAGAAGATGGGTACAAACAGTGGGTCCATGCCATCAGGCAAGATGAGGGGCCGGGGTAGAGGGCGCAGACATTCTGGCAAATCGAGAAGAGAGGAAGTACGCAGGTGGCAGCCCACAGAAAAAAAACATTACTTCAACTCCCTAAAGAGCCCCATCTTGGAATCAGCATGGACACAGCTCTCCATGTTGGTTGGGATCCATCCAGGGGCAGCTGATTTCCCCAGGAAAAGTAATTTTCCACTCTCAGTGCCCTCCTGAACTGAGCTAACCAGTCTACATTCTCCAGCACAAAGTCACATTTTGTTGTTACTTCATGTCAACCAGCTCTTATATATTGCTGGCTGATGGCTTAAGAAAGAGAGAGAACCTTCTGGCCCTCGGTCAACAAAATCATTTCAGATTCTTAGGCCTCAAGGGTGTCTTCTCAACATTCATTAGGGTAGTTGGAGTTTCTCTTATTAATCACATTCTTCCAGCCTGGAGGTGTCTTGGATGAGTATACACAAGGACCCACCACGAGCCCTGAAGAGAGCTGGCCTTTTCAAAGATTGCTGATGTGCTCACCCAAGACACCTGAATGTCTTGTCCTTCAGCATGGATGTTTTCCCCCCAAAAGGCATGGGCATAGGAACAGTCCCTGAGCATCACTGTGATCCTATGGTACCTGCAGACAATGACCAAGGAATATCAGTCCATGCAATTTGTTTGTGTGTGTTCACTCTATATTCTATAAATTCACTACAAGTAATGAACTAGTGACTATTAAACATCTGCTCCCTGGGGATATACAGGGTAAGGTTCCTATGAGCCTCTAGTCACAACATTTTCATCAACCAATATATAAACTTTTTTATGGTGCTTTCTGTCAAAAGTTCTAATTTAATCCAATTAGAAAACCAGAATTTACTAAAAGAATTTATATTAACAAAATGATAAAAAGCTTCATCCAACAAAAGAATCTAGAATCTGTCCAAGTCTAAGTCAGTGGATATTCCCATTAGTGTCTCCAGAATTTCCTTCACTGTTGATGATTCAGTAACCTCTGCTCATGCTCCCTGGCATCTGTGAACCACCCATGATGGCTGTAAGTTGCCCACAGGCTACTGATGTAAGAAACATTCCTTCTTGGCCTTGTACTACAAACCATTAGAGTGTCAACAGTGTGCCACAAACTGGGCCATCCCTAAAATAGAGGTTCTCAGACACCTTGAGCCTGTGACCCTCTTACCCAGTCGCCCAGTATGTCTTGCATCATGGAACCAGCACCCCAAAACCTTAGCATGGTTACTGAGATCTCCATGATACAAGATAGTTTTCTGGAATATCTTTCCTGCAAGAAGGCACAGTCTCACCTGTCCTCAGTGCCTTGCCAGATGCAATACTGGTAGAAGTCACTCCCCTCTCAGACCTCTTGGCCACATACAGAACTGCTTGGAATCATTTGAGTGGACAATATTGGGTGTTTGTACAATACATATGGTATTGTGACCATCATCCCTCAGAGGGGATAGAAAACAGTAATATAGATGATGGTGACATACGCACGATAAAAGACAGGACCAATGGGTCAGCACAATTGACCAAACTTCATTTTAGTGTTTAATGCCCTGGCTAACAAATAGGCCCATCTGTACATTTTTATAAACTCTTGGGCCACTGCCTAAAAGTTGTTCCCACTGAGGTAAAGAAATACAAAAAAAAAAAAAAGAAATCTGGGAATCACTTCCCTCACAAACATGCAAAATATAAATCAAGATGTTATGGACTGAATCCCATTCTCTCAGAATGTTTATGTTGAAGCCTCAACCCCCAGTATGGCTGTGTTTGATGATATGGCCTTTATATAAGTAACTAAGGTTAAATGAGGTTATAAACATGGAGCTCTAAGTTAACAGGTGGGTATTCTTATAAAAAAAGAAACAGACACCATGGAGTTCTATCTCACTCTCCACACACTAAACAAAGAAAAGGCCACATGAAGACACAGTGAGAAGACAGCCATCTGCCAAGGACAAAGGTCTTACCGGGGTATAAATTCTTGTAACAAATTCTAGATTTGCAGCTGGATTAAACTGTGGATCTTTGTGTCAATTTAAATTCTTTCCTCTTTCTGTATTCAAGGCTTCTGATTTCCTTCGATCATATCATTTTTGCTTCTTTGTCACTGGATATACTTTGTATGTGTGATGGGAGAGGTGGCCTCGCTATTCTGCTCACGTTTATACATTTCTTCCTTCAGAAAGCCTCAAATCAATTTCATTACTGCTAGGGGCCTCCCCTATGAAAATGGTTGCTTAATAAGTTTTAAGCACTATGGCTTAAGTTGGGTTTGAATTCATTTCATCACTGTGTCACAAGAGTGCCGTGATCCTTCTTCCCTATACCTAGGATGATCAGGATTTTCACTGCAACATAAACACAGGTAACAGAGTGGCACAACAGAAGACTGCTGGGCCCCCAAGCCAGAGAGGCAGAGAGGAGTGGACTAAAACCATCTTCTGCTATGGTGCTGCCACTTTGGATAGCATGGGAACCTTCTTCTTTTTTTTTTTTTTGTCTTCTCTGTCTGTACAGATTCCCTCCGAATATTTTAGATTTTGAGCACTGCAAATTTACAGCTTTGGATTTTATCTCCATTTAAGCATGAGTAGTCCAGACTTTCTGGGTGGTTATGGGGAAAGGTTCTGAGACCCAGTGACTCACCTCTTGGGTAGCCCAGAAAAGGAAGACATTGCAGGACAATGTAGGATACGTGGGGGTTGCATTCTGGAACAAAGTAAATCAGAAGGGTCTGTGGGAAGAGGGTTTTGCAGTATTAAGTGTCTGAGATAGCCCCTGATTCCTGAGCAAGATGTGATTGGTTTCTCTGAATAATTCTGCTGGCTGACAAGGAAACACTATTCAGGAGGAATATGCAGGAATGCATCTGGTGCATTCAATAAGGAGAGTCTGAAGAGGACACTATCTGGTGGAGCAGAGCGAGGAAAGAAACTTGGGATTAGGCCATTCAAGGTCCTCTCAATTTTACTAGATGTCAACTCTTCACAATTACTAATTTTAGCCCTCACCATACAACCGGCCCCTCCCTGTACAAGCACCCACCTGCACACGCACGTGCACACACACCCACACACACACACACACAGAGGGAACCGTGCACACGACTGAGGAGAACTCAGTCCCTGGACATGAACTGGTGGACCCTGGGGCGGCAGTTCCCCAATCCTTGTGATTTGGGCACTGTTAGCTACATTAACACAGGTACTGAAACAAGGGGTTCCATCTCAACCCAAAGTCCCCATCCCTACCACCAATTCCTCTAAGGACTGACCAGTGGCGGGGTACATGGGCAGGGGTCTCCCCCAGCTGTCTCCTTCTAAAAGGTTGTCCACTCACCCACTGGCATCCCAGCTCCTGGCAGCCTGAAGCTTACCAATTAAAGAATTCCAGAACTACATCAGGAACATCAGAAGAGACGTTAGATGTCAAAGTGGAATCTCCAGGTGGGATTGTGGTCGTCAGCCTTCAAGAGGGGGATTCTGGTGGGCAGTAGGGGCACAGGGACTTGCCCCTCATTGGACCCCATAGTTCCGAGTTGGAGAACACTGGTGGAAAACAGAGGAGGGGATGAGCAGACTAACCAGAGGTGGGATGCGAAGCTTGTTCTTCCGCCAATAGACGCCTCTGGGATGAGACCATCTTGGCAAAGGGGGAGGGGATAAATCGATCAGGAGCCCTGAGCCTGGGAGCTGCGAGAAGAGCAGTAGCCGAGCCGCTCAACTCCATGACGCACTCCACGAGCCAATCCCTTGGATTCTAAGAGTGCTGGGTCTGACGCATTTGTGGCTGCAAGCAACAGAGCAGAAAGCCTGATGCACAACTGGCTCCACCCACCTGGATGGCATAACGAGGTTAACAAATTCCACAGATGCCAGGAGCCAATCAAAAATATGTGTGGTCCTGCTTCCTATCATGGCATGGACCTATGCAGCCCTCTGGGTATTCTGGCTTCTTCAGTCACTGCTGGCTCAACTCCAGCTTCAGCTCCCTGGCAGCTGAAGAATGGGGCTGGGTGTTGGCAGCGTGGGCCAACCCGCCCTGCACCTACCCTCTGTAAGAAGGCAAAATCTGCTTTTTGCTTGAAAGCTCCTATGCCCAAGAGTTTGATTCGTGTGGTGAAAGGAGTAATTTGAGTACGCACATTGGCTTCTGAAAGATCCAGACACCTTTGAGGGATCAGGAGATAGTTGACTTGCAGTAGCTCCCAGACCCTTGGGATTCCAGTGACCCTGAGTGCTTCTCCTCTGGAAGGGGTGAAAGAGAGTCAGCCAATGCATTTTTTGATAGGGCTCTGGCACCTCATCAGGACAGAAGCTGGGCTCCCTAAGCGCCCCCCCCCCATAGCAAAGGGATGCAAATGTGAAGTGAGGTTTCTTGGCTGACATCATAGAAGAAGGCAAAGGTCAGTATCAGATCTTCAAGGCAGTTAACCCCTGGAGAGCAGGCCACTCTAATGCTCCAGCATTCTGGTCCCAACATGTAGAGAAAAAAGCCTCACATTTTTATTGTTTAGTCACTAAGTCGTGTCAGACTCTTGCAATCACATGGACATAGTCCACGAGGCTCCTCTGTCCATGGGATTTTCCAGGCAAGACTCCTGGAGTGGTTTGTCATTTCCTTGCCCAGGGGATCTTCCCTACCCAGGGATCGAACATGTATCTCCTGCATTTGCAGGTGGGTTCTTTAACACTGAGCCACCAGAGAACTCCCCATTGTGACTTTGGAAATTGCCAAAAACTTGATGGCAAAAATGAATTCATTTCCAGATTTTTCATCCCAGACTCACATGAAAAAGATCACAAAAGGAAGCAAGGAATATGAAAAAGCTGGTACAATTTGTATTTGTTGAATTTTTGTCTAGGTCATTTATTAGAATGTATACAAGTATCCAGACTGAATGGACTTGAACATGAATATGGGATTATGAGGTACAGGAAATAGCACTTACCTAGGAGTTAGCTCATCTGTAATCTGACCCAGCTCTGCCACGTGACAATGAGCATTCCAGTTTCACTTGAGTATAGGTGAATTGGGAGGTAAGACAAAAGGTAAAAGAGGTAAGAAGTAAAAGAATAGGTAGCACCTAGCTTACTGAGGGGCACACATTCAGAGCACAGAAAATACCTATTAAGTGAATAAGTGAAGCTAAGAAAGAGAGTTTTTATTTTATTTTTGCTTATAAACAGCAAACATTTATTTTTCACAGTCCTAGAAGCTGGTTAATCCAAGATCAAGGCACCAGCAGATTTGGTATCTCCTGAAGTCAATGGCACCCCACTTCAGTACTCTTGCCTGGAAAATCCCATGGATGGAAGAGCCTGGTAGGCTGCAGTCCATGGGGTTGCTAGGAGTCGGACACGACTGAGCGACTTCACTTTCACTTTTCACTTTCATGCATTGGAGAAGGAAATGGCAACTCACTCCAGTGTTCTTGCATGGAGAATCCCAAGGACAGGGTAGCCTGGTGGGCTGCCGTCTCTGGGGTCACACAGAGTTGGACACGACTGAAGCGACTTAGCAGCAGCAGCAGCAGCAGAAGTCTACTTCCTGAATCTTAACTGGCAACTTTTGACTATGCCCTCACATGGTGGAAAGGGCAAAGAATCTCTCTGGACCCTGTTAAATAATGCACTAATCTCATTCATGAAGGCTCCACCCTTATGACCTAGGCAACTTCCAAAGAGCCCGCCTTCTAATACCATACTTGGGGATTAGGATTTCAACATATAGATTTCAAGGGGGATGTAAACCTATTTATGACTCTTACACAATTTCCATAGTGCCATGTCTAAACCCAAATAAAATCACATCATTTTCTTACTTTAAAAATGTCACTGGTAGAGGGGGCAGTCCTAAAATGGCAGAGGAATAGGACAGGGAGACCACTTTCTCCCCCACAAATTCAACAAAAGAACATTTGAACGCGGAGAAAATTCCACAAAATGACTTCTGAATGCTGGCAGAGGACATCAGGCACCCAGAAAGGCAGCCCATTGTCTTCGAAAGAAGGTAGGACAAAATATAAAAGATAAAAAAAGACACAAAAGAGGTAGGGACCGAGATCTGTCCTGGGAAGGGAGTCCTAAGAGAGAAGTTTCCAAACACCAGGAAACACTCTCTTCAGTAGGTCTGTGGCAAGCCTTGGAATCTCAGAGGGCAAAATAACCGGGAGGAAAAATACATAAATAATTAAACCCCACAGATTACATGCCAACAGCAACTCCCAGCGGAGCAGCAGCCCAGATGCTTGCATCCCCCACTAGCAAGTGGGGGCTGGACAGGGAGGCGCGGGATGCATTGCTTAGAATAAGACTGGGCCTGAATGCCCCAAGAGCAATCTGAGGGAACTAGCTTGAGATAGCAACCCAGACTGTGGGATAGCTATCCCGCGAAAAGCCCTAACATAAGACACCACCAGGCCCACTCACAGAACAAAGGACTGAGCAGAGCTAGCCAGCTGTGGACTGGCCCATCCCCTGCCAGAGGGCAGCCAGAGCCGGAAGGGGGCAATCGTGGCCCCAAAGAGGCATCCTATAACAAACTGCAAGCAGACTTCATTGCTAACCAAGATTTCTTGGGATTCTGGACGGTCGACATCCACTGGGAGGGTCACAGACAGAGATCAGCTCCCCAGAAGAGACACATGGCACACCTGAGAATGTGTGCTGGTTGTACACCCAGAAAACTGAGCAGCTGGAATGGGGGAGGTGATAAGTCACAGCCCTCACCTGGGGTGACTGTGCTCACCAAGCACCTGGTCACCTGAGCTGCTTGGACCTGGGATGGGCACAAAACACAGGCCCAACCAAGTCTGCACCTTTGTGGAGTACACAAGAACCTGAATCTGAGCAGCTTAGACCTGGGAAGTGCATACAACTCAGGAACAGACTCACAGTTCCTGGCAGAGCAACCTAAAGCCTAAGCAGTATAGACTGGGAAAGCACACATGCAGTAAGTGGGGGCAAACCCAGTGTGGCCAAGACACTGCGAGCACTCCCCACACACGCCAGTGATATTTTTTTTGCAGTGTTCCTCCCTCCCCACAGCACAACTGAACAAGTGAGCCAAAAAAAAGTGACCACCACCATCCCCATTGGGTCAGGGCAGAAATTAGACACTGAAGAGACCAGCAAACAGAAGAAGCTAAAACAAACAGAGGGAACCACTTTGGAAGTGACAGGTGCAATAGATTAAAACCCTGTAGTTAGCACCAACTACATAGGAAGGGGCCTATAGATCTTGAGAAGTACAAGCTGGACCAAGGAACTATCCAAAAATGAAATGACCCCACACTGTCCACAACAGCTCCAGAGAAAGTCCTAGATATATTTTTTACTATTATAATTTTTTTAAATTAAAAAAATTTTTAGTCCCCTATTACTGCTTTAATTTTCATTTTTAAAACCTACTATTATTTTGCAAAAAAAAGACCCTATTTTAAAGCAAACTTCAAATATATATATATATATTTTTTATAATTTTTCTGACTTTGTTTTTAATATTGTATTTTTGAGAATCTAACCTCTACTCTAGATTTTTAATCTTTGCTTTTTGGTATTTGTTATCAACTTTTTACCTTTAAGAACCCAATGTTCAGTACCCATTTTTACTTGGGAGAGAGATCACTGGCCTGATTGCTCTCTCCCCCTTTTGACTCTCCTTTCTCTCCACCAGGTTGCCTCTATCTCCCCCTCCTCCTTTTCTTCTCTACCCAAATCTGTGAATCTCTTTGTGTGTTCTGGGCTGTGGAGAACACTTAGGGAACTGACTACTGGCTGGATCTGTCTCCTTTTGACTCCCCCTTTTATCCTCCTAGCCACCTCTGTCTCCTTCCTCCCTCTTCTCTTCTCTGTGTAACACCGTGAACATCTCTGAGGGATCCAGACTGTGGAGAGCACGTAGGGAGGTGATTACTGGCTAGCTTGCTCTCTCCTCTTTTGACTCCCCCTCTTCTCCTCCCAGTCACCTCTATCTCCCTCCTCCCTCTTCTCTTCTCCATGTAACTCTGTGTACCTCTCCAGATGTCCCTCACTGTGGAGAAACTTTTTATCATTAACCTAGATGTTTTATCATCGGTGCTGTATAGATGGAGAAGTCTTGAGGCTACTGTAAAAATAAGACTGAAAACCAGAGGCAGGAGGCTTAAGTCTAAATCCTGAGAACACCTGAGAACTCCTGAATCCAGGGAATATTAATCGATAGGAGCTCATCAAATGCCTCCATACCTACACTGAATCCAAGCACCACCCAAGGGCCAACAAGTTGCAGAGCAAGACATACCACGCAAATTCTCCAGCAATACAGGAACATAGCCCTGAGCTTCAATATACAGGCTTCCCAAAGTCACACCTAACCCACTGACATCTCAAAACTCATTACTGAACACTTCATTGCACTCCAGAGAGAACAAATCCAGCTCCACCCAGCAGAACACAGACACGAGCTTCCCTAACCAGGAAACCTTGACAAGCCATGCATTCAACCCCACCCACAGCAAGGAACCTCCACAATAAAGAGGAGCCACAAATTGCCAGAATACAGAAAGGCCACCCCAAACACAGCAATATAAACAAGATGAAAAGGCAAAGAAATACCCAACAGGCAAAGGAACAGGATAAATGCCCACCAAACCAAACAAAAGAGGAAGAGATAGGGAATCTACCTGATAAAGAATTCTGAATAATGATAGTGAAAATGATACAAAACCTTGAAAACAAATTGGAGTTACAGATAAATAGCCTGGAGACAAGGATCGAGAAGAGACAAGAAATGTTTAACAAGGACCTAGAAGAAATAAAAAAGAGTCAATATATACTGAATAATGCAATAAATGAGATAAAAAACACTCTGGAGGGAACGAATAGTAGAATAACGGAGGCAGAAGATAGGATAAGTGAGGTAGAAGATAGAATGGTAGAAATAAATGAAACATAAAGGAAAAAAGAATTAAAAGAAATGAGGACAACCTCAGAGACCTCTGGGACAATGTTAAATGCCCCAACATTCGAATCACAGGAGTCCCAGAAGAAGAAGACAAAAAGAAAGACCATGAGAAAATACTTGAGAAATAACAGTTGAAAACTCCCCTAAACCAGGGAAGGAAATAATCACCCAAGCCCAAGAAACCCAGAGAGTCCCAAACAGGATAAACCCAAGGTGAAACACCCCAAGACACATATTAATCAAATTAACAAAGGTCAAACACAAAGAACACATACTAAAAGCAGCAAGGGAAAAACAACAAATAACACACAAAGGGATTCCCATAAGGATAACAGCTGATCTTTCAATAGAAACTCTTCAGGCCAAAAGAGAATGGCAGGATATACTTAAAGTGATGAAAGAAAATAACCTACAGCCCAGATTACTGTACCCAGTAAGGATCTCATTCAAATATGAAGGAAAAATCAAAAGCTTTACAGACAAGCAAAAGCTGAGAGAATTCAGCATCACCAAACCAGCTCTCCAACAAATGCTGAAGGATCTTCTCTAGACAGGAAACACAGAAAGGGTGTATAAACTTGAATCCAAAACAGTAAAGTAAATGGCAATGGGATCATACTTATCAATAATTACCTTAAACATATATGGTTTGAATGCCCCAAGCAAAAGACAAAGACTGGCTGAATGGATACAAAAACAAGACCCCTATATCTGTTGTCTACAAGAGACCCACCTCAAAACAAGGGACACATACAGACCGAAAGTGAATGGCTGGAAAAAGATATTCCATGCAAATAGAGACCAAAAGAAAGCAGGAGTAGCAATACTCATATCAGATAAAATAGACTTTAAAACAAAAGCTGTGAAAAGAGACGAAGAACACTACATAATGATCAAAGGATCAATCCAAGAAGAAGATAGAACAATTATAAATATATATGCACCCAACATAGGAGCACCACAATATGTAAGGCAAATGCTAACAAGTATGAAAGGGGACATTAACATTAACACAATAATAGTGGGAGACTTTAATACCCCACTCACACCTATGGACAAATCAAAACCAGAAAATTAACACGGAAACACAAACTTTAAGTGATACAATGGACCAGTTAGACCTAATTGATATCTATAGAACATTCCACCCCAAAACAATGAATTTCACCTTTTTCTCAAGTGCACACGGAACCTTCTCCAGGATAGATCACATCCTGGGCCATAAATCTAGCCTTGGTATATTCAAAAAAATTGAAATCATTCCAAGCATCTTTTCTGACCACAATGCAGTAAGATTAGATGTCAATTATAGGAGAAAAACTATGAAAAATTCCAACGTATGGAGGCTGAACAACGTGCTGCTGAATAACCAACAAATCACAGAAGAAATCAAAAAAGAAATTAAAATATGCATAGAAACGAATGAAAATGAAAACACAACAACCCAAAACCTGGGGGACACTGTAAAAGCAGTGCTAAGGGGAAGGTTCATAGCAATACAGGCATACCTCAAGAAACAAGAAAAAAGTCAACTAAATAACCTAACTCTATCCCTAAAGCAACTAGAAAAGGAAGAAATGAAGAACCCCAGGGCTAGTAGAAGGAAAGAAATCTCCAAAATTAGGGCAGAAATAAATGTAAAAGAAACAAACGAGACCATAGCAAAAATCAACAAAGCCAAAAGCTGGTTCTTTGAGAAGATAAATAAAATTGACAAACCATTAGCCAGAGTCATCAAGAAACAAAGGGAGAAAAATCAAATCAACAAAATTAGAAATGCAAATGGAGAGATCACAACAGACAACACAGAAATACAAAGGATCATAAGAGACTACTATAAGCAACTATATGCCAATAAAATGGACAACTTGGAAGAAATGGACAAATTCTTAGAAAAGTACAACTTTCCAAAACTGAACCAGGAAGAAATAGAAAATCTTAACAGACCCATCACAAGCACAGAAATTGAAACTGTAATTAGAAATCTTCCAGCAAACAAAAGCCCAGAGCCAGACAGCTTCACAGCTGAATTCTATCAAAAACTGAGAGAAGAGCTAACACCTATCCTACTCAAACTCTTGCATACAATTGCAGAGGAAGGTAAACTGCCAAACTCATTCTATGAGGCCACCATCACCCTAACACCAAAACCTGACAAAGATGCCACACAAAAACAAAACTACAGGCCAATATTACTGATGAACATAGATGCAAAAATCCTTAACAAAATTCTAGGAAACAGAATCCAGCAACATATTAAAAAGATCATACATCGTGACCAGGTGGGTTTTATCCCAGGGATGCAAGGATTCTTCAATATCTGCAAACCAATCAATGCAATACACCACATTAACAAATTGAAAAATAAAAACCAAAACACTCTCCGACATAAACCACAGCAGGATGCTCTATGACCCACCTCCCAGAATATTTGGAAATAAAAGCAGAAATAAACAAATGAGACCTAATTAAAATTAAAAGCTTCTGCACAACATAGGAAACTATAAGCAAGGTGAAAAGACAGCCTTCAGAATGGGAGAAAATAATAGCAAACGAAGCAATGGACAAAGAATTAATCTCAAAAATATACAAGCAACTCCTGCAGCTCAATTCAGAAAAATAAACAACCCAATCAAAAAGTGGGCCAAAGAACTAAACAGACATTTCTCCAAAGAAGACATACAGATGGCTAACAAACACATGAAAAGACGCTCAACATCACTCATTATCAGAGAAATGCAAATCAAAACCACAATGAGGTACCATTTCATGCCAGTCAGAATGGCTGCGATCCAAAAGTCTACAAGCAATAAATGCTGGAGAGGGTATGGAGAAAAAGGAATCCTCTTACACTATTGGTGGGAATGCAAACTAGTTCAGCCACTATGGAGAACAGTGTGGAGATTACTTAAAAAACTGGACATAGAACTGCCATATGACCCAGCAATCCCACTGTTGGGCGTACACACTGAGGAAACCAGGATTGAAAGAGACACATGTACCCCAATGTTCATCGCAGCACTGTTTATAATAGCCAGGACATGGAAGCAACCTAGATGTCCATCAGCAGAGGAATGGATAAGAAAGCTGTGGTACATATACACAATGGAGTATTACTCAGCCATTAAAAAGAATGCATTTGAATCAGTTCTAACAAGGTGGATGAAACTGGAGCCTATTATACATAGTGAAGTAAGCCAAAAAGAAAAACACCAAGACAGTATACTAATGCATATATAAGGAATCTAGAAAGATGGTAATGATAACCCTATATGCAAGACAGCAAAAGAGACACAGATGTATAGAATAGTCTTTTGGACTCTGTGGGAGAGGGGGAGAGCAGGATGATATGGGAGAATGGAACTAAAACATGTAAATTATCACATGTGAAACGAATCGCCAGTCCAAGTTCGATGCATGATACAGGGTGCTCGGGGCTGGTGCACTGGGATGACCCAGAGGGATGGGATGGGGAGGGAGGTGGGAGGTGTGTTCAGGATGGGGAACACATGTATACCCGTGGCAGATTCATGTCAATGTATGGCAAAACCAATACAATATTCTAAAGTAAAAAAATAAATTAATTGATTAAAATAAATAAATAAATTCACTGTGATTTTAGAAATCACAAAAAAATAAAATAAGATAAAAACTTCACTGGCCTTTCCCTGAGCAAGGCTCTCTTGCAGATACTCAGTTTTCCTTCCTTTTCCAATATCCCATCTTTTTTGAAAAGTCAGTACCGTATATACTTCTCCTCAGAGCAAACCATGAGGGCGTTACCTGCATGTGCTGTGTGGTTCTCTTTATGTCCTGATCACATAGTACCTTTTATTAGAGTCTTTGTGTGTATGTCTTTATGTGTGTGTGTGTGTATTATTTCCCATGAAAGTCTGTAAGTTCACTTTCTCTCATCAGTAACTGCATCCTCCCTGTATTTCTTCTCATTAAAAAAAACATTCTTGGGGCTTTCCTGGTGGCTCAGTGGTAAATAATCTGCCTGCCAATGCAAGAGACATGGGTTCTGTCCCTGATCCAGGAAGATCCCACATGTCACAGAGCAACTAAGCCTGTGTGCCACCACTACTGAGCCTGTGCTCTAGAGCCCAGGAGTCGCAACTACTGAGCCCATGTGATACAACTACTGAAGCCTGCGCACCCTAGAGCCCATGCTCTGCAACAAGAGAAGCCACCTCAATGAGAAGCCCGCACACCACAACTATAGGGTATCCCCCACTTGCCACAACTAGAGAAAAAGCCCATGCAGCAATGATGACCCAGCAGAGCCAAAAATAAATAAAATTATTCCAAAAAAATAAAATAAAAACAAACTATTTTTTGCCATGTACCTCATAATTTTTCCTGTGCCTCATAATTCCACATTCAGATTTAGTCTCTGAATCCCTATTCTGCTTTAACAAATATACACAATCAGGGTTTGTGTAAGTTATACTAAAAAGCAGTTTTAACACCTTACATCTGAGAAGATAAATTAGAGAAGTCATTTTAGGTAATTGGCATTGTAGAAGTCTGAGTGGAAAAACATTCAGGTTACAGTTGATCAATTCCATTAAATGTTGCCTAGGTGTTCTTAATCAGCAAGAAGCCACTTTAGCTTCCTTGGTGCACCTTTCTCTTTTTTAGAAATTTCAAACCCAAGAGAGAATGTTGTTTGAACTATTTATTTCTTAGCTTGTGAACCTGACTAACTTGAGCCACTGGTTTGTTTTGAGGTATTACGGAATTTTAAAGAAATGAGACATTCTCTAGTTCACTCTTCAGGATGTGGACATATTACATCCATTTAAAATCTCTTGACTTTATAGACTGGGCTAGCATGGAAACCAGAGCTGAATATAGCATTTACTGGGGCAGCATCAGTTTCCACAAAACAAGATAAGAACCCACCTCAGTTCTTCAGTCAGCATCCATGTTCCTGATGTTGTTTGTGAGAACATTGCCCATTACAGTGAATTGATTTCCCTAGTCTTTGTGTCTTCCACATGAAGTATACTGAGTTGAGGTGGAACAAAATGGGTCAACGTGCTTTAGTAGATAAACCACCACCAAGGCTGTTTGTCAATACTGACATGACTGAAGTAAGACAAAGGGCATTTGGAACAGGGTGCAAATGTTTTCCGGACCCAGGCACTGTTAGGTCCAGAAAAGTTTCCCGGTGGACCTGTACATCCTATTTAGGAGTCAGCTATGGAAATGAAGTCAGAGTGACCCTACTTGTGTTCCATTTGATGCAAACATATTCAGAGAGCTTTTTTTCCCACTGAAATGTAGGTATTATACTTCCCATTTTCCAGCCAGGACGGGGAGATAATGTAGTAGAAACCAGAGCTTAGACTCTGAAGCCAGACTGGCTGGGTTTGAATTTAACCTGTGCCACTCACCAGCAGTGGAATCTTAAGCAAGTTACATAGCTTCACCGTGCCTCAGTTTCCTCATCTCTGCTGCTGCTGCTGCTTAGTTGCTTCAGTCATGTCCGACTCTGTGCGACCCCATAGATGGCAGCCCACCGGGCTCCCCCGTCCCTGGGATTCTCCAGGCAAGAACACTGGAGTGGGTTGCCATTCCTTCTCCAATGCATGAAAGCGAAAACTGAAAGTGAAGTCCCTCAGTCGTGTCCGACTCTTAGTGACCTCATGGACTGCAGCCTACCAGGCTCCTCCGTCCATGGGATTTTCCAGGCAAGAGTACTGGAGTGGGGTGCCATTGCCTTCTCCATTCCTCATCTCTAGAATAAGATAATAAAAGAACTTTCTTGTAGGATACAATGAGTTAATTCACAGAAAGCACCTAAGTTATTATTGCCAAACATACAATCAATGCTCAGAAAATGGAAGATTTTCTTCGGGATTTAGATGGCCATTTGTTTCTGGCCAATTAATCAGACACATGAGAAAGAAAAATATGGATCACTGAAGCAAACTACAAGAGAAAACATAGGTCATGGGGGCAAACTGGCCTTACCCATAGTTCTTGAGATGAGCTGTGTAACTTGGATTGGGGGAGGGGCAGGTGTACAGAAGGGTTAGAAAATGCAGTCCAGGGGGACTTAGTGCCTAGGATATTCCCACATGTGTCTGCCTCAGTCAGCAGCTCCTGGAATCCAGATGAGAAAAGGCCCTTTCCTACACAGGCTCCAGGAAGAGTTTAGAACCCCAAGTAAATTCCCTACATACGAACCTTCAAGATGCTAACCTTCAAAGATGCAAATGTGTGTTCCATCAATATCTGGCATAAGTGAAATTGCAGCTTGCCCTCCATCTCCTATGGCTGAGGATCCTCCAGCTCTACCATCTCACACCACCTCTTCCTCCTCCACTCAGTAACTCTTCTTGCCTGTTCACTCCATGCCAGCCCCTGTATACCCTGTGTTGTACTGTACTACTGCACTTCTCAAGGTACTGTAAGATTAAAAATGTTTTCTTTATTTTCTGTTTGTTTTTTTATGTATTATTCATGTGAAAAGTATTATAAACCTATTACAGTAAATACTATATAGCCAATTGTGTTAGTTGGGTACCTAGGCTAACTTTGTTAGGCTTTGATAAATTGGACTTATGAAAGTGCTCTTAGAACAGAACTCATTCATATGTAGGGGCTTACTCTATACAAATTACTAAGCTCAATGAATCTCAATAAATTCATTTTAAATGTACTACTTTACCCTCTTGATTTAGAAGTGGCAATGTATGAAACAACTAATTGTTCGTCATAGTTTTGCTTTGCAAGACCTGAAGCACAGTTTCTGGCTTACCCAGTACAGGTGTCAAGCCCCTAAGTTACATGGAACCACCTTATCACCTTACTTTATAATTTCTAATGACTGGACTTAGTGTTTTATTGTCATCACAGAATTTAAATTCTTGAGGGTTTGCAAAGAAAACTGGATGTCTTGGGCAGGAGTGAAAGTATTAATCTTCACACTTTAATAGCTTTCCCTCAACCCTGCCATAATGTATAGGCAATTCCTGTTTTCTGAGTAAAACATAAATCTGACCACTTTCTAACACTTTTGCTTTTGTCACTCTGATCCATGCCACCATCATCTCTCTGGTGGACTACTACAATAGCCTCCTAACTGGCATCTCCACCTTCAGTTTTACATCCTGTAGCAAATATCATAGATTAGTGCACTTGACTCCATTCCAATCTCAGTTACAGCAAGTAAGGTTTGACAGAGGTTGGAAACCAAGTCTACATTTCCTGAACTCCTGCCTCGATGGCCTGGATGCCACTAATAACTTCACCTCTGCCAAGCAGATAATAAACACCCATGAGACTTGGAAGGAGAAGTGAGGTGTAGTCCATGCTTCTTCTGTGATTTCTGGTTTCTGTTAGTGAGCATGGGCTCAGAAAATTTAACTTCTTCTGTAGCAGTGATAATAGAGGTACCAGTACAGTTCCTAGTTTTGTGGGTATCAAAAGGAAAGGCATGAGACATCTATTTTGACTGTAGATGGAGAAGGAAGCAGTGTGGTCTCAAAGCAAATGTCTGTGATGGTCTTAGCAGAAACAGAGTAGTCCAGTGGCTTCCGCACTTTCCACCCTCTTGATTATACTAGTTCAACAGTATTATTCAGGAAAACAGTTCTGTAAATTTTAATACCTGAGTTAAATAAAAATGGCCACCCCAAAAAGTCCCTCATGCTTTTTCCTCATACCCCCAGTTATTTTGTATACTCTTATCATCTATTTATGCATGCTTGTTTTTGAACTTTGTTAAGTTCTCCCGGCAAGAATACTGCAGTGGGGTTGCCTTTCCCTTCTCCAGGGGTTCCTCCTGACCCAGGGATCAAACCCAGGTCTTCCACATTGCAAGCAGATTCTTTACCATCTGGGTCATCAGGGAAGCCCCAAGAATGCTGGAACGGGTAGCCATTCCCTCATCCCGAGGATCTTCCTGACCCAGAGATAGAACCCGGGTCTCTTGTATTGCAAGCATATTTTTAACATCTGAGACACCTGGAGAACCCTTAAAAATGGCCTCATATAGTATATATTCTTGGGATTTACCTGGTAGTCAATGATTAAGAATCTGCCTTGCAAGGCAGCAGACACAGGTTTGGTCCCTGGTCAGGGAACTAAGAGGCTTCCCGGACAGCTCAGCGGGTAACCAATATTCATTCAGTGCAGGAGACATAGGAGCCGTGGCTTCGATTCCTGGGTCAGAAAGATCCCCTAGAAGAGGGCATGGCAATCCACTCCGGTATTATTGCCTGGAAAATCCCATGGACTGAGGAGCCCGGCAGGCTACAGTCCAAAGAGTCACAAAGAGTCAGACACGACTGAGCAACTAAACACACACACACAGGGGACTAATATCCCACATATTATCCCACTAATATCCGACTAAATCCCACTAATATCCTAGCAGCTAAGCACACGTCCCACAACTAGAAAGCCCAAGTGGCCCAGCTACTGAGCCCATGTGCCACAACGTGCACTGAAACAAAGATCCCACATGCTGCAACTAATACCCAATACAACTAAATAAATATTAAAAACAAAACAAAAAACTTAAGATTAAAAAAAGTATAGTGACGGTAATGATGCTGCAAGTTGGCAAGAATGTGGAGCAACTAGAAATCTCGTTCTTTGCTATTGGGAATATATACTGGTACAACCATTTTGAAACATAATTTTATTATTACTTAGTAAAGTTGAGGGACTTCTCTAGTGGCTCAGCAGTAAAGAATCTGCCTGCCAATCCAGGAGGCTTGGGTTTGATCCCCAGGTCAGCAAGATTCCCTGGAGAAGGAAACAGCAACTCATTCCAGTATTCTTGCCTATGAAAGCCCACGGACAGAGGAGTCAGACAGGATGCCGTTCATGGGGTCGTAAAGAGTAGGAAGTGTCTTAGCGACTAAACAACAAGTAAAGTTGAAATGTTCCCAAATCCAAACTTGCTCTGCTCCCTGCACGATGGGCCAGTGAATTGGAGACAAGGTGCTGAGGCAAGGAATACAACTTTATTCAGAAAGCTGTTTGACCTATCAGATGGCAAACTAATGTCTCACAGGATCTGGATGCCAGGTTCTTTTATAGATCATAGATGAGGGGAGGTGAGGAAACAAAGCAAAAAGCCCATTAATCTTGTAAATATCTCCTAGAATGGCAAGCCTCAGGCAGGGGATGTGTTAATTTATTCCTTCCTGTCATCCACAGGTGAACAGGGTCCTGAACAAAGGCACCTTAGCTTAACAGTTAGGCAGAGGGGCAGGATTCCCTGAGGCAGCCATTATGTATGATTACAATAACAAAAGCAATGAAAAGCAAGTCAAAGAAACAGTTCCAACATGGGGTCAGAATTGGCTTTTCCCTGCAACAGAACTTGGGCACACCCTATGACCCAATTTCATGTCTAGGCATGTACTCTAGATCAGGGCTTCTCAACTGTTGACATTGTGTAACAGATAATTCTGTGTTGTGGAGGGCTGTCCTGTGCATTGTAGGATGTTTAGCAGGATCCCTGGCCTCCACCTGCTACATGCCAGGAGCACACATACTCAGTTATGACAACCAAAAATGTTTCCAGACATCAAATAGCACCCTGGTTCGGGGGGGGGGGGTGGTGTATAAAATCACCCTCAACCGAGAAACTAGAGAAACTATCATGTGTGGGCATCGGGGGATATGAATGAGAAAATTCATCGCACAATAATTTGCAAAAGCTTAAAACCGAAAGAATCCCATATGTCCAGCAACAGGAAATACACATGTTGTGGGATTTTCATATGATGGATAACAATACAACAATTAAAACTGATTACTACAGTTGAACACATCAATATGAATAAATCTCACAAACACAAAATTGAGGGAGGGGAAGAGGAAGACAAGTAATACATCTAGCATAATTACATTTACATAAAGTCCAAAATGGATAAGATATAAAGTTATTTAAAGGGATATTGTGTGCAATGAAAGCATAAATAAGTGAATTACTAACAAAGTTCAGGATAGTTGTTACCTCTGCAAAAGAATTCGTGGCTGAATCAGGGAGGGCACAGGTAGGCCTCAAAGGCATTGGTTGTGTTCTAATTCTCAAGCTTGGTGATGGATATACAAGTTTTTATATTATTATGGTGTACCTTACATATATGCTGTATTATCTTCTGTATATATTAAATAGTTCATAATTTATAAGGAACTGATGGGGTCTAAAATAAGGTGGGAAAATGGAAAGAAAGGCACAAGAGTAAATAACAAATTGGATGAGAGAGAGAAAAAGAGAAGAGCCAATTTTTAGATGCCTCTTAGTTTTAAACTCATTTTCTTCATGGATTTGGAGATGAAATCAATTCCTCATCTCTAAACACACATAATCCATTGCTTAGACTTCTAAGAAATGTAAATTTCATTCCTCAAAATCTATTCTTCTATGTGATGTGATTCACAGGACTTGATAATACCACATTTCACGAAACTCCCTTGTCTGAGCATCCTGCCATGTTAGAATTGTAAACATGTACTCATTTGCATTCCTTGGAGTTATAAGCATCTGAAAATAGGGGGCTTAGAGTAAAAGTGATTCTTCATCACTAACTTTACTATCATTAGAATATCCCTAACTGGTACAGAAAACTGTTTCCACCTCTGGCACCCACCCTACTCCTTTGATTTTCTCCCAGTGGTCACCTCCCAGGTAGTAGAATAAAAGGAGAGTTTGGGATCAAATCCTTTCAGAAGACAGAGCCATAAGCAAGGAAAATACCAAAACATCCTAACCTTTCCTGGGTTGAGACAGAGAGGTACTAGACAGATGTTTTCCTAGAAGAAACACAAAGTTTTCAAGGTTGAAGGACTCAGTAAGAATATATTTGATATATGTGAAAATAGAAAAACCCACAAACAGCCAGAGAAACAGGAAATGCAGGGTTTGTCCCTGACCTGAGTTAGGAACCATCTATCTCTCAGAGACCCAGAGAAGCCTGATATGTTAGAGCTAAAGCAACCCTCAGAGCAGCAACCCTGAGCTTCCTTCCTCACTACGAGAGGCTTCACGTGCATCTATGTGGATAATGTGGCCCACTTGTCCTCTTGAAAGTGAAAGTCACTCAGTCATGTCCAACTCTTTGCAACCCTATGGACTATACAGTCCATGGAATTCTCCAGGCCAGAATACTGGAGAAAATAGCTGTTCCCTTCTCTAGGAGATCTTCCCAACCCAGGGATCAAACCCAGGTCTCCCACATTGCAGGCGGATTCTTTACAAGCTAAGCCACCAGGGAAGCCCAAGAATACTGCAGTGGGTAGCCTATCCCTTCTCCAGGGAACTTCCCAACCCAGGAATCTAATTGGAGTCTCCTGCATTGCAGGTGGATTCTTTACCAGTTGAGCTACCAGGGAATTCCACTTGTCCTGTTACCTATATAAAAGCCATCACCTCTTAGATACCTCTTAGTCTTGAGAGTATAGCACTCAAAAAAGCTGTGTGGGTTTTTTTTTTTTAATTAATTTATTTATTATAATTGAAGGCTAATTACTTTACAAATATTGTCATGGTTTTTGCCAGACATTGACATGAATCAGCCACGAGTGTACACGTGAAATGTGTGTTTTTTGTCTAAAGTGAACCTCCAAAAATTCTCAAGCCCACATAAGGCCTTTTAATCAACTATGGTTAATCTATGGGTGGCTCCATGGTAAAGAATCCGCCTGCAATGCAGGAGATATGGGAGACGTGGGTTTGATCCCTGGGTCAGGAAGATCCCTTGGAGGAGGAAATGACAACCCACTCCAGTATTCCCACTGGGATAATCTGATAGACAGAGGAGCCTTGTGGGCTGCAGTCCCCAGGGTTGCAAAGAGTCAGACATGAGTGAATTCCATTACATTAACTATATTAACACAGAAATACACACACACACCCCCTCCTAGCATGGCATGAACCTAACAACCAATTTGAAGCCTTTAAGTGACACTACATGGATAAATTTTACTTGGACTCTTCTTTCACTAAACAATGGTGACAAAAGGCCTTGTGCCTTTTCTTCTTTGTTCTAGCCATAAAGAATACTCTGTTAGTATGTGATAATACATTTTTAAATGTCAAAACCAGTGACAGGGAAAAGGGTTGTGAATACCTTGTACTAACTTCACTTAACAGACCTTCATCAAATCCCTATGAAGAAAACACAGGGCTTTAGGAGAGACAAATAAATAAAGCCTTTATATTCCCAACTATTCAGAAGCTCACACTTTAGGAGGTGGGGAGATACACACAAAAATAAATAATGCTAATATACTCGAGGATATGGGATGAACGAGCACAAAAAATAGAAAAAGGCATTGCTAACTAGTGAGCATTCAAGTGGCGTTAACTAAATGTAGAAATAAGGCCTTCTACCCTCAAACCCCTGGTCCTCCCCTTTTCTGATCCTCTACTCAGCTTAAGTACTTTACTTTTTTCCTTCAGTAAGTTCCAGATATTAGGCCCATTTCCTCTTTTATTTTTCTTTAAATTAGGACATATTTCAGACCTAGACAAAGGTACAGAGAATACTACACCCATGCAACCATTGTCCATCTTAAAAAACATAAGATTATAAATAAAACTGGAACCCAGTATACCTCTCCCCAGTTGAATTCTTCCTCTTCTGTAAGATTTAACTGCTGTCCTATATAAGTTTATTGTTCTCATAGACACCGTTCTGCATGCTCCATATGTATGCATCACTCTGATGTATACCTTTTACTACATATATATGTACCTATAATCAGTGTAAGAATTTTTGAATGTTTTTAAACTTCATATATGCATGGTATCGGAGAAGGCAATGGCAACCCACTCCAGGACTCTTGCCTGGAAAGTCCCATGGACAGGGGAGCCTGGTAGGCTGCAGTCCATGGGGTCACAAAGAGTCCGACACGACTGAGCGACTTCACTTTCACTTTTCACTTGCATGCATTGGAGAAGGAAATGGCAACCCACTCCAGTGTTCTTTCCTGGAGAATCCCAGGGACGGGGGAGCCTGGTGGGCTGCCATCTATGGGGTCGCACAGAGTCAGACACGACTGAAGTGACTTAGCAGCATGCATGGTATCATAATGCCTTTATCCTTTTGGAACTAGGATTTATGTATTATCACTTTCACCCCTGAATCTTTGTCCAACCTTGTTATAAGTTGAATTTAGTTCCTCCCAAAAGATATGTTGAAATCTTAACTCCCTGAATCTATAAATGTGACCTTATTTGGAAATAGGGTATTTTCAGGTGTAATAAAGATCAGGTCATACTGGATTACCATGGGCCCTTAATCCAATATGACTGATGTCCTTATGAGAAACGAATAGAGACGGGGGAACACTATGTGAAGATGAAGGAGATTGGAATCATGCATTTATTAATACCAGCTGAATGATGCCAAGGGCTGACAGCAACTACCAGAAACTAGGAGAGAGGCATGGAACAGATTCTCCCTCAGAGCCTCTGGAAGGGACCAGCCCTGCCGATAGATACCTTGACTTCAGTCTCCTGGCCTCCAGAACAAAGGGGGAATGAATTTTTGGTGTTTTAAGCCACCTGGTTTGTGGCAATTTGTTAGGGTAACTCTAGGACAAAATTAGTATTTTAGGCCTTCTGGGATGCAGCACCCTCCGGAGCATCCTGTGGCTCCCAGGGAGGAGTGCCCTCTGCCTGGTACTCGCCCCCTCAGACCTTGCCTTCCACGCATCTGGTCCCCTCCGGGCTCTTGAGGCCCCCAAGAGCAGCGTCTGACCACCACATGGCCTGTAAAGGAGTGGACCAGGACATGGTGGTTACAACGGATATGGTGTAGAAAGGTTTGGACCAAACTGCAGAACAGAAACCGAAACCATGCGGTAGGGACTCACAGATACTCGCGATGACTTCTGCGTCCTCCTTACCATCCTCCTCTTCCTCTTTGTCCACATAATTCTCATCCTTGTCCTCCTGGCTGTCTTCCTTCTCCTCCGCTTCGTCCTCTTTATCATTGTCGTATTCCTCATTCTCATCTCTCTCATCCTCTCCCTTCCCTTCTCCCTCTTCATCCCTCTCCTTGCCACCTTCATCATCCTCCTCCTCCTTCTCATCTACCTCAACTTCCTCCTCCTCTTCTTCTGCCTCTTCCTCCTCTTCCACCGGCTGTTCATCCCAGTACTCCTCGACTATGGACTGGGTGCCATACGCCCCACCCTCTTCCTCCCAAAGGGCTCACACTACAGCCTGGAAATCCCTAGGCATCCCTGCCAACTCTGGCATGCCATTCTGCAGGAATCGCTCCTCTGACTAATCCAGGGTCTCGGCCCATCCTGCTACGTGCTGTGTTCTGACCACCAGTGGATGCACATTGCTTTCCTGGGGCAGACATGGCAAGAAAGATGCACCAGTCAGTGCCTCAACCAGAAAAGCGATCCGGCTGCTAGACTGAGCTGGCAAAGATGGCGGCCGCTCGCTGCTGACAGTGTGGCCCGACGGGAGTTGGCAGAGAAGATGGTGGCACACAAGCTAACAGTCTGAGATGGCGAGTGTGGAGGCCTCGTGACAGGAAGGGTGGGGTTGGGGCAGCCCAAGGCATGGCCAACCAGAACTGTGCCTGAGCTGGCCGTTGGACTTGGTGGGAAAGAATATGATGGGCAAGTGACAGGAGGCAGAGCTTGAAAAGGTCAACAGGGAACTACTTCCTTCATCAGGAGTTCTAAGCTCATTGGCTGAAAGATGAGGATTGACAGGCCTGGGTTTCAATGAATTTTCAAGACAGTTTGAGTCCTTCCTCCCTTTCCTTCCAGGTCCTTGGAGTCGTGGATTACACTTGAAGCCCAGGCATGTCCTGTTCTTATAATTTTACCATTACCAGAAAAACTAAAGTATTTCAAAATAGAGGCACTTTGCTGCACAGGCTTAAATGTTCCCTGATTTCCACCAGGAGATGGCTCAGGATAATAGGGACAGAGCTAGAAAGTACTTAATGAACTCTGCTAAATTTGAAAGGAACAGGACCCCGTGATTACAGACACCCTCCAACCCACCTCCCTCCCACCATTCCTACTCCCCCCTCCCCTGTCCACCTTCCTCCCCCTTTCCACTCCCCCTGCCCCCTCACTTCCTCCTCCCCTCCACTTCCCCTCCCACCTCCCCCTCCCATCCCTTCACCCTCCTCCTACACCCACCCTCTCCCTTCCCCCACCCACCCACTCCCCCACCCTCCCCCTCCCCCAACCTCTCCTTTGTAGAAAAGCCTCCTAGGCCTTCCCTGAGTTTCAAAGAGCAAATTTAATCAGAGAAGTGAGAAAATGCAGAAACAAAGGAAAACAGTCATGCAAGAGAAAATAATAATAGTTTAGCCATAAATCAGAGTCATGGACCCTTATTTCCTCCTCCAGGGCTATAGGTAATAATCTGAGCTATATCCTTGAATTGCTTTCAGATACTAAAACCTCCACTAGGTGGAATAATTTAACTGTATGCTGACCATGAGCAAGTAGATTCCAGACAGGTTAAAATCAGAAGGTTGATGATGTTAACTCCCAAAATACCACCTTGTCACCTCACCACCAGTCAATCAGAAGGATATCCACATGTTGATCATGTATGCAACTACCACCTCCCTCACCTTACCTTTACAACCCTTCCCTGAAAACCACTCAGGAGTCTGGGTCTTTTGAACACGAGCTGCTTTACTCCTTGCTTGACACCTTGCAGAAAATGCTATACTTTCCTTCACCACAACCGGCTGTCAGTAGATTAGCTTTGCTGCACATTGGATGAATAGACCCAAGTTTGGTTCAGTAACATATTCATTTCAAGCCTTCAAAGAATGGATAAAGAAAGGGAGATAATTCTTTTAAAGGACCAAGCTAAGCATAATAGACATTAAAAGGCAGACTTCTTAGAATGATTTCTGAGTCAACAGTCCCAGGTTTTTTGTTGCATTCAGCCTTGTTAAGCTAAGATTTCAAGAATAAATGAATCTTAAAATTATGAAGAAATCACTAGCTCTTTTATACTGATTCCATTTACCATTGTTACTGGGCAAAAAGCACCAAAAAAAATCCTGATAAATCCTCTCAGTTCAGACATACTTTTCCCTATCCTCATTATGTACCACCCACTCATATCTCTGCATGGTAATGAGGGTCAACTTGCCTCCCACCCCCCAATATATAAAACTCCTTTCTTTGTGTGCTGATCCACTGCCATGAGGAGACTGAAGTGATCAGATAGTAGCTTTAGCTTCAAGTTCAGTAGAATCCATCTGCCTGCAAGGTGGGAGACCTGGGATCGATCCCTGGGTTGGGAAGATGCCCTGAAGAAGGGAAAGGCTACCCACTTCAATATTCTGGCCTGGAGAATTCCATTGGCTCTATAGTCCATGGGGTCGCAAAGAGTCGGACAGGACTGAGTGACTTTCACTTTCACTTTTCAAGTTCAGTTGAATCCAATATGTAAGATATCTAGTCTCTAGTAAGAAAGGATGGACCCCATTCTCCCAACTAAAATTTGTTGTAGACATCAAGACTGTTGACACCAAACATACACATACTAAGGAGGTATGACAAGGTTCATTCCTTACATAATAAGGCTTTCAGGGAACAGAAGGGAAGCCTTCCCAAACTGCTCTGAAAACAGCTTGAAAGATTTAGAATGGACACTGATTTCAGCTTTTTGTTTTGGTTAGGGGGTGGGGCCAGAGTGAGAATTCTGATGCAGAGGTAGGACCTCAATGGTTTAAACCTCCTGCTGGCTTCCAAGAAGAGACTACTTGAGATTTCTTGCTAGCTTGCCCAGTTGTGGGTTGGAGGCAAAGAGGGAAGGTTGAGTCCCTAAAAGTCCTCAGCAAACACCTTAAGATGGAATCAGACTCATTTTTGCATGAGTCAATCTGATTTTCACTCCTTGGTTCCCAGATTCATATACTCTGGATTTGGGAACATAGCATCAAATGTTAGTTTTTGATTCACTGCATATATCCAGAACTTGGAGGAATGTGCCCGAACTGTGAGAGTGTTGTACCCAAACTGAGTATAACTGAGTTGCTCCACCTTATGGGATTGAGTTGAACACAAAGAAGATGTTGACTGGATATACTCTTTCTTGAGCCCAAGTGTACCTAAGGCCAGTCTGTCATCCATTATACTATTACAAGGAAGTTTAGAGAGATTTTCTTATCTTCCAGAGCTTGTGCCATCTCATTGGCTATGATAGCTAAAGTTAAAGTTTCTGGCCATTGTCTCTAGGGCATGGACACTGATGCCAGGGGTATGGAACCAGGAGTCAACATATCCCCAGGTAGAACAGCCCTCTTTGCCTCGTGTCCCAGTGAGTGGTCCAAGGGGTGGTATCACTTCCAATAACTACAGGGGACAGTACACGAATTAGAACATTACCCCTATTCCTAATGGAAAAGTGTTCTGTGGCCCACTCTGCAATGTAGACAAGCATATAAATAAAAGGGGCTTCTTACACTCAATTTGGATCATTTTTTATACTGATTTGGAAAAGCCACATGGGCACTGTTGCTGAATAAATGCAGCTTCAATGTCCATACATGCCTACAGGAGAACCATGTGGATTTGTATCAGTAATACTGAAACAAGTTTGCCCTGGCTAGTGTGTTTCTATGAGGGGGTTCAAATTTGTTAGCCATGGCCATGGAAGATTTTCTGTCCCCATACAGGCTTCCCAGGTGGCTCAATGGTAAAGAATCTGCCTGCCGATACAGAAGATGCAAGAGATGTGGGTTCGATCCCTCGGTGGGGAAGATCCCCTGGAATAGGAAATGATAACCCACTGCAGTATTTTTGCCTGTGAACCATGGACAGAGGGGCCTGGAGGGCTACAGTCCATGGGGTCTCAAAGAGTCAGACATGACTGAGTTACTGAGCGTGAGCACAGCATATGTGGATGGAATGACAAGCCTCATACAATTCATTCAGCTGCTGCTGCCACTTGACTCAAGCGGACCATGGGGATATTTGCCAAGATGTGGTGCTGGATTCAGAGGTCATAAAGCTCATCCCCATCCCTGCACCTGTCAGGGTACAAGGAGTTCCACCCCAGATATCAAGATTCTTGCTTTCCTTCCATGACCACATCATCTGCCTATTTTAATTCAGTAGTCAGTACCCTTCCCATTGACCACCTGCACCCAGATATATCTGGATGTTCCAGGAGGTCCATGGGCTGTGACACAATGGTAGAACTTTCAACGGTCCATTATATCACCTACTGCAGTCTGAATAGGCCAACACAAGTGTAATCTAGATTTCACAAATTCTACCAATGGACCATTATCCTTGTGATCTGTGACCCACAATGTCCAATGACTGAAGTCAGGAGATAGAAAAAGCAATAAGCTGGAGTCACTTTCACCTTGTTGTATAACTAAGGTCAGTGAAGGGGGAAAAAAGAGGAATGATTGGGGATTGTCAATGTGGAATCACTGATACAGTGAACTGACATCTGTGTCCCGACATTCCCCAAGAAACCATTCCCTTTAGAAAGGGAATATTCCCAGCAAATTCCCTGGTAGTTCAGTGCTTAGGACTTGGCTCTTTCACTCCTGGGCCTGGGTTCTATCCGTGGTCAGGGAACTAAGATCCTGCCAGACAAGAGGTACCCACCCTGCCCCCCTCCCAAAATAAAAGAAAGGAAATATCCCTTTGCTGGGAACAGCCTTGTATAGTGACCATATAGTCTGATTGTGATGGCTAGTCTGGCAATATTCTAGCAAGGTAGCCAGTCCAGCAATGTTTTATAGTTAAAACTTTGATAATCCACTCTTTGATGATGCCAGCAGCTAGAGCCTGAAAATGAGCATAGAATACCCAGTAATTGTCACGCCCATCAGTGCATTGTTGAGACTCCTTCACCATGAATGGCTTACATTGAGAGTGGCCAAAAACCGGGCAGAACTTAGATTCAAGTGTTACTAAGGGCTTGCCAGAATCTGCTACTTATAAAAGACTGACAATTTCATAGACAGAACAGGTTTCAATGGCTATACAGATGCTAGTACAGTTCAGTTCACTTCAGTCACTCAGTCATGTCTGACTCTTTGCAACCCCATGGACTGCAGCACGCCAGGCCTCCCTGTCCATCACCAACTCCTGGAGTTTATTCAGACTCATGTCCATTGAGTCGGTGATGCCATCCAACCATCTCATCCTCTTTTGGCCCCTTCTTCTACCGCCTTCAATCTTTCCCAGCATCAGGGTCTTTTCAAATGAGTCAGTTCTTCACATCAGGTGGCCAAAGGATTGGAGTTTCAGATTCAGCCTAATTCCTTCCAATAAATATTTAGGACTGATTTCCTTTACGATGGACTGGTTAGATCTCCTTGCAGTCTAAAGGACTCTCTGGAGTCTTCTCCAACTCCACAGTTCAAATACATCAATTCTTTGGTGTTCAGCTTTCTTTATAGTCCAACTCTCACATCCATACATGACTACTGGAAAAACCATAGCTTTGACTAGATGGACCTTTGTTGGCAAAGTAGTGTCTCTGCTTTTTAATATACTGTCTAGGTTGGTCATAACTTTTCTTCCAAGGAGCAAGCGTCTTTTAATTTCATGGCTGCAGTCACTATCTGCAGTGATTTTGGAGCCCCAAAAAATAAAGTCAGCCACTGTGTTCACTGTTTCCCCATCTATTTGCCATGAAGTGATGGGACCAGATGCCATGATCTTAGTTTTCTGAATGTTGAGCTTTAAGCGAACTTTTTCACTCTCCTCTTTCACTTTCATCAAGAGGCTCTTTATTTTTTTTTTTTTATTTTTTTTTTTGTGATTTCTTTTTTTTTTTATTCTTCCAATTTTATTTTATTTTTAAACTTTACATAATTGTATTAGTTTTGCCAAATATCAAAATGAATCCGCCACAGGTATACATGTGTTCCCCATCCCGAACCCTCCTCCCTCCTCCCTCCCCATACCATCCCTCTGGGCCGTCCCAGTGCACCAGCCCCAAGCATCCAGCATCATGCATCGAACCTGGACTGGCAACTCGTTTCCTACATGATATTTTACATGTTTCACTGTTTATAATAGCCAAGACATGGAAGCAACCTAGATGTCCATCAGCAGATGAATGGATAAGAAAGCTGTGGTACATATACACAATGGAGTATTGCTCAGCCATTAAAAAGAATACATTTGAATCAGTTCTAATGAGGTGGATGAAACTGGAGCCTATTATACAGAGTGAAGTAAGCCAGAAGAGGCTCTTTAGATCCTCTTCACTTTCTGCCATCAGGGTGGTGTCATCTGCATATCTGAGGTTATTGATATTTGTCCCGGCAATCTTGATTCCAGCTTGTGCTTCATCCAGCCCAGTGTTTCTCATGATGTACACTGCATATAAGTTAAATAAGCAGGGTGACAATATACAGCCTTGACACACAACTTTCCTGATTTAGGACCAGTCTGTTGTTCCATGTCCAGTTCTAACTGTTGCTCCCTGACCTGCATACAGGTTTCTCAAGAGGCAGGTCAGGTGGTCTGGTATTCCCATCTCTTTCAGAATTTTTCACAGTTTATTATGATTCACACAGTCAAAGGCTTCAGCATAGTCAATAAAGCAGCAGCAGATGATTTTCTGGAACTCTCTTGCTTTTTCCATGATCCAACAGATGTTGGCAATTTAATCTCTAGTTCCTCTGCCTTTTCTAAAGCCAGCTTGAACATCTGGAAGTTCACCATTCATGTACTGTTGAAGCTTGGTTTGGAGAATTTTAAGCATCACTTTACTAGAGTGTGAGATGAGTGCAACTGTGCGATAGTTTGAGCATTCTTTGGCATTGCCTTTCTTTGGGATTGGAATGAAAACAGAACTTTTCCAGTCCTTTGGCCACTGCTGAGTTTTCCAAATTTGCTGACATGTTGAGTGCAGCACTTTCACAGCATCATCTTTTAGGATTTGAAATAGCTCAACTGGAAATCCATCACCTCCACTAGCTTTGACAAAATGTGGTCCACTGGAGAAGGGAGTGGCAAATCACTTCAGTATTTTTGCTTTGAGAACCCCATGAACAGGATGAAAAGGCAAAAAGATAGGACACTGAAAGATGACCTCCCCAGGTCAGTAGGTGCCCAATATGTTACCGGAGATCAGTGGAGAAATAACTCCTGAAAGAATGAAGAGACTGAGCCAAAGCAAAAACAACACCAAGTTGTGGATGTGACTGGTGATAGAAGTAAAGTCTGATGCTGTAAAGAGCAATATTGCATAGGAACCTGGAATGTTAGGTCCATGAATCAAGGCAAACTGGAAGTGGTCAAACAGGAGATGGCAAGAGTGAACATAGACATTTTAGGAATCAGCGAACTCAAATGGACTGGAATGGGTGAATTAAACACAGATGACCATTATATCTACTACTGTGGGCAAGAATCCCTTAGAAGAAATGGAGTAGCCATCATGGTCAACAAAAGAGTCTGAAATGCAGTACTTGGATGCAATCTCAAAAACGACAGAATGATCTCTGTTCATTTCCAAGGCAAACCATTCAATATCATGGTAATCCAAGTCTATGCCCCAACCAGTAATGCTGAAGAAGCTGGAGTTGAACTGTTCTATGAAGACCTACAGGACCTTCTAGAACTAACACCCAAAAAAGATATCCTTTTCATTATAGGGGACTGGAATGCAGAAGTAGGAAGTGAAGAAATACCTGGAGTAACAGGCAAATTTGGCCTTGGAGTACAGAATGAAGCAGGGCAAAGGCTAATAGAGTTTTGCCAAGAGAATGCACTGGTCATAGTAAACACCCTCTTCCAACAACACAAGAGAAGACTCTACACATGGACATCACCAGATGGTCAATACCAAAATCAAGTTGATTATATTATCTACAGACGAAGTTGGAGAAGCTGTATACAGTCAGCAAAAACAAGACCAGGACCTGACTGTGGCTACGATCATGAAATCCTTATTGCCAAATTCAAACTTAAATTCAAGAAAGTAGGGAAAACCAATAGACCATTCAGGTATGACCTAAATCAACTCCCTTATGATTATACAGTGGAAGTGAAAAATAGATTCAAGGGATTAGATCTGATAGACAGAGTGCCTGAAGAACTATGAACCGAGGTTCATGACATTGTACAGGAGACAGGGATCAAGACCATCCCCATGGAAAAGAAAGGCAAGATGGTTGTCTGAAGAGACCTTACAAATAGCTGTGAAAAGAAGAGACAGGAAAGACAAAGGAGGAAAGGAAAGGAAAGATATAACCATTTGAATGCAGAGTTCCAAAGAATAGCAAGGAGAGGTAAGAAAGCCTTCCTCAGCGATCAATGCAAAGAAATAGAGGAAAACAACAGAATGGGAAAGACTAGAGATCTCTTCAAGAAAATTAGAGATACCAAGGGAACATTCATGCAAAGATGGGCATAATAAAGGACAGAAATGGTATGGACCTAACAGAAGCAGAAGATATTAAGAAGAGGTGGCAAGAATACACAGAACTGTACAAAAAAGATCTTCACGACCCAGATAATCACGATGGTATGACCACTCACCTGGAGCCAGACATCCTGGAGTACGAAGTCGAGTGGGCCTTAGCAAGCATCACTACGAACAAAGCTAGTGGAGGTGATGGAATTCCAGTGGAGCTATTTCAAATCCTGAAAGATGATGCTGTTAGACGCTAGAAGTAGCCGCCAGATGGCAGCAGAGAACAGAAGTAGTCTCTTTGCCAGCAGTGGGCAGAACTCAGTCAAATCGCTTGCTGGTAAGTAACCTGATGGAGGCCTTTTGAGCTCATTTAATTCTGGTGGCAGGGCCACTTGCCCAATCTGATAATAAATCACCCCCCATTAATTCAAATAGACAATTAGGCTATTAGCCATAGCCCAAGAGCCAGTGAAAATACAGCATGCCTGCTCTTCAGGAGCATTTTCTAGGGCAAGGATGCCAGCTTTTAATTTAGCCCATGATACTAACTGTTGCTCCCTTCAGTGAGTTCTTTATGACAGGCATTGAGGCTGAATGACTGCTGATGCCCAGAGTCACTATTACCTTTTATTTTGGCCAACATGCCAGTAAGCCAAGGCCAAACATCCTTGGGGGTTTCTTAGAAGTGTGGTCACCCCCCTAGCTAAAGACTTCCCTTTTGGTTGAATAAACATAGGTGAAATGGCCCTTAAAGAATTAGCCACAACCTTTCCATATTGAATAAACATAGGTGAAATGGCCCTTAACCTTTCCATATTAACAAGTCATAGCTATAGGACCAGACTTGCCTCACAAATACATTTTCATTTAATAAGACTGTTGTACTTTCTCAACCTTGTTAGGATATGAGTGGGAAAAAAACTCAAGGTAGAGATATCTGGATGTGCTGTTACCTGATAGTCCTAACTAAGGCTTTCATTCTCCACAAATGCCCAGTAGCAGGTGAGTAGCTGTTGCTCAAATAGGGTGCAGTGGATGGCCCTGTCAGAGAGGCATCAAGTTCAGGACTCCAAGAGGCACTTCCAGGTGGAGGTGGTCTCCCTTGCTAGAAGCTCAAATCAACCTACTTATCAGCAGCAGACACCTACAATTCTAGGAGACCCTTGGGGTTTTACAGGCATCAAATGTAGGGTTGCTGAGATAGCCTGGTGCACTACCCCAGCTATCTGCTACTCCTGGACTCCATTAAATTTGCTAGCTTTTCTGTTCAATGTATACATAGGGCACAAAAACTATCTAGGTGAGACATATTGTCTCTATAATACCCAAACAGTCAAATTGAGGCAGGAGATAGTATGCCTCTGGGCTGGACACCTGGTGTTTGTTAAGTGGAGTAGAATTCAAGCTTTGTTCTCACCCAGACACTCCAAAGACAAAGCTGGTGGCAAAAGTTGCTGCTGCTGCTGCTGCTGCTAAGTCGCTTCAGTCATGTCCCACTCTGTGCGACCCCATAGATGGCAGCCCACCAAGCTCCCCTGTCCCTGGGATTCTCCAGGCAAGAATACTGGAGTGGGTTGCCATTTACTTCTCCTATGCATGAAAGTGAAAGTTGAGCTCTCCTAAATCAGAGATAAGGTGTCCACTCCTGAGGTCAAGGAAGACTTCCCTGTCTGCACATGAGTGGGAAGGCTTCTTGGGAGCCTAAAAGGGAAGGAGCCCCAATTAGAGTGGTCATGCACTCATAGGCCTCTGCAGTAGGATCCATCTTAGAAAAAGATGGGGGAGGGTCCAAGGACCAGTCAGGTGTGAAAAAAGAAACAAGATGATTTTCCAAAGGTAAACAAAGACCCGGAAGGACTGTCCTATATAAGTGATTTACATCACCTCTTTACAGCTCTCCTCCTCACTCAGGATGCCCGTGCTCCTCTCTGGGTGTGTGTCTCTGCCTAGCTTCCGACTTACAGAGTTTCTCTTCATTCAGGATGCCCACACTCCTCTTCAGGTGTGTGTCTCTGCCTAGCTTCTGATTTACTGCACTCCAACTCATTAGAGAGGATGGCCATACCCTTTCTCTCTTGGTGTGTATTTCTGCTTTGCTTCTCTCTTAAGTAAACAACCTGTTTCTCTGTATGCTCTCCCATACATTGTATCTCTAATAATAAACTTTGTACCTGTTTTTACAGTTTTTGCATCCTTTAAATATTCTTGCTTTCAAATGGGGGAAAGAGCCAGGACCACTTGCTTCCAGCCTCTAGCTCCTGCTGGTCTGGTAGCTAGGATTCCTGAGTTTTCATTCAGGCTTCTGCTGCTGCTGCTGCTAAGTCGATTCAGTTGTGTCCGACTCTGCGATCCCATAGACGGCAGTCCACCAGGCTCCGCCATCCCTGGGATTCTCCAGGCAAGAACGCTGGAGTGGGTTGCCATTTCCTTCTCCAATGCGTGAAAGTGAAAAGTGAAAGTGAAGTCGCTCAGTCATGTCCGACTCTTAGCGACCCCATGGACTGCAGCCTACCAGGCTCCTCTGTCCATGGGATTTTCCAGGCAAGAGTACTGGAGTGGGGTGCCATTGCCTTCTCATTCAGGCTATCTAGGTTCAATCCCTAGGCAGAGAACTAAGCTCTCTATTCAGGACTACTCACTCCTCTCCTTTTGAGACCAAAATTGTGCTGGTCTTCATTTTGGGCTTCCTTAGTGGCTCAGTGGTAAAGAATCCACTTGCCAATTCAGAAGATGCAAGAGATACAGGTTTTGTCCCTGGGTCAGGAAGATCCCCTGGAGTAGGAAATGGTAACCCACTCCAGTATCCTTGCCTAAAAAATTCCATGGATAGAGCAGTCTGGTGGGCTTCAGTTCATGGGGTCACTCTTCTTTTTAGGTAGTAGTGAGCCATAGGGTGCGGAGAAGGCAATGGCACCCCACTCCAGTACTCTTGCCTGGAAAATCCCATGGATGGAGGAGCCTGGTGGGCTGCAGTCCATGGGGTCACGAAGAGTCGGACACGACTGAGTGACTTCACTTTCACTTTTCACTTTCATGCATTGGAGAAGGAAATGGCAACCCACTCCAGTGTTCTTGCCTGGAGAATCCCAGGGACGGGGGAGCCTGGTGGGCTGCCGTCTATGAGGTTGCACAGAGTCGGACACGACTGAAGAGACTTAGCAGCAGCAGAGCCGTAGGGTGAATGACTCTAACTTTACTATTTTGGAGATTGGTCAACCCACATGGATCCTTAGAATTTGACTTGAGTGGCTGGTCTCTATGTCTTATCAGGATGAATGAGCCACCCCTTGGCGTTCATGCATGTTAGCAACAACAGTTTTCACTCTGGCCCTAGATGCACCAACTGAATCTCTAACACTCCTGCCTTTTGGGAGATGTGTTCTCAGATTTCCCTTATTTGCCTCATGGCTGCATCTTATAGATGTGCATCTTACTACTCTGTATGGCATCATGTTGTAAGTATAGGTAGCAGCTGTGCTGCAGCAAAAAGCCAATTCTGACTCCAGGTTGGAACTGTTTTCTTTGAGTTGCTTTTCATTGCCTTTGTTATTATAATCATGCATAATGGCCTGCCTTTAGAGAGTCCTGCACCAACAGACTGTTAAACCGAAGTGTCTTTGTTCAGAACCCTGTCCACCTGTAGATGGCAGGAAGGAAGAAATTAACACATCCTCTACATTCTCCACCAGAGGCTTGCCATTGTAGAAGATATTTGCAACTGGTTCCAAATAGGAAAAGGAGTATGTCAAGGCTGTATATTGCCACCCTGCTTATTTAACTTATATGCAGAGTACATCATGAGAAACACTGGGCTGGATGAAACACAAGCTGGAATCAAGATTGCCGGGACAAATATCAATAACCTCAGATATGCAGATGACACCACCCTTATGGCAGAAAGTGAAGAAGAACAAAAGAGCCTCTTGATGAAAGTGAAAGAGGAGAGTGAAAAAGTTCGCTTAAAGCTCAACATTCAGAAAACTAAGATCATGGCATCTGGTCCCATCACTTCATGGCAAATAGATGGGGAAACAGTGAACACAGTGGCTGACTTTATTTTTGTGGGCTCCAAAATCACTGCAGATGGTGATTTCAGCCATGAAATTAAAAGACACTTGCTCCTTGGAAGAAAAGCTATGACCAACCTACACAGCATATTAAAAAGCAGAGACATTACTTTGCCAACAAAGATCTATCTAGTCAAAGCTATGGTTTTTCCAGTAGTCATGTATGGATGTGAGAGTTGGACTATAAAGAAAGCTGAGCACCAAAGAATTGAAACTTTTGAACCATAATGTTGGAGAAGACTCTTGAGAGTCCCTTGGGCTGCAAGGAGATCAAACTAGTCAATCCTAGAGGAAATCAGTCCTGAATATTCATTGGAAGGATTGATGCTGAAGTTGAAGCTCCAATATTTTGGCCACTTGATGCAAAGAACTGACTCACTGGAAAAGACCCTGATGCTGGGAAAGATTGAAGGCAGGAGGAGAAGGGGACAACAGAGGATGAGATGGTTGGATGGAATCACTGACTTGATGGACATGAGCTTGAGCAAGTTCCAGGAATTGGTGAAGGACAGGGAGGCCTGGCATGCTGCAGTCCATGAGATCACAAAGAGTTAGACACGACTGAGTGACTGAACTGGGCTTCCCTGGTGACTTAGACATTAAAGAACCTGCCTGCAATGCAGGAGACCTGGGTTCAACTCCTGAGTCAGGAAGATCCCCTGGAGAAAGGAATCAGAGTAAACAAGTTTATTAATCACAGCAATCAGCAGTAGTATCAGCCTGGTAGCATCAATTTCCCTGCCCCCTTGATCCACAGTGTGACACTCTGGGAGCACACGGTGGCTAGAAACACTGGTTTGCACAACAGCTGCAAAACCAGAGCCAAGGACCAAGTGACTTTCTACAGCAAGTAATTAACTGGCCAGTCACTATTCTCCAGAGATTGAGTAGTGGTTTAGCCAGTCATACTATGAGATCATGTCAATAATGCTCCTTTATTCTCCTTAGTTTCAATTCAAAGCCTCAAGATCCACTCCCAAATATGTCCCTGGTTTGTGCCAGTGTATCTGAGCCTAGTTTTCTACTTCCTTTGATTGAAAACTCTCCTCCTAGAACAGGACCTTCACCTCCCTGCTCTGCCTGTCATGAGAACCAGCCTTGCTTAATGGGCTTGGAGCCAATGAAAGTGTGGAAGTTTTATGTGTAGTTTGGCAAATATCTTGTGTTAGTAATACATCTTCAGGACCTCCAAATATGAGGAGGCTGCTCTGCTCTAGTTAAGTCAGAGGGATGGGTATGGAAGGACTGTTTCTAGAATGATAAGGAAATCTGGTAGTTTAAGTTTCTTAGGTTCTTGCTGTAAGAAATAAAATTTAAAGTATCCATTTTCAAGGACTACTAAACTTTGAGTAACAGCCTGCTGATGTAATAGTAAGGGATACTAGTGTGGGAAAGTCTGGGCAAACAAAGGGAGAATAAAATGCCTAGGATTTTCACAGGGGTTCATTCTATTGGTGAATCAAAAAATAAGAATGGGAGTAAGTGTGCAGGATAGGTAATAAATCTAGGGCAAAGACTGTTAACCTTGTAGTTGACTACGGGAAGATTGTTAACCTGTTCAGTTCAGTCGCTCAGTCATGTCCAACTCTTTGCGACCCCATGAATTGCAGCACGCCAGGCCTCTCTGTCCATCACCAACTACCCGAGTTCACTCAACCTCACGTCCATCGAGTCAGTGATGCCATCCAGCCATCTCATCCTCTGCCGTCCCCTTCTCCTCTTGCCCCCAATCCCTCCCAGCATCAGAGTCTTTTCCAATGAGTCAACTCTTCGCATGAGGTGGCTAAAGTACTGGAGTTTCAGCTTTAGCATCATCCCTTCCAAAGAACACCCAGGACTGATCTCCTTTAGGATGGACTGGTTGGATCTCCTTGCAGTCCAAGGGACTCTCAAGAGTCTTCTCCCACACCACAGTTCAAAAGCATCAATTCTTCTGCGCTCAGCTTTCTTCACAGTTCAACTTTCACATCCATACATGACCACTGGAAAAACCGTAGCCTTGACTAGACAGACCTTTGTTGGCAAAGTAATGTCTCTGCTTTTGTTAACCCATAATACTCAGCAAATGATGAACTGGGGGAAGGACTTGGGTGCTGAGAAGATAAATTGCTCCTTGTAATGACTCTGGATGTGCCTACCCATCAGACACCCAATCTTGCAAGACTGTTAGTAAGGCCTCGCTTCCCACTGCACCTTGTGTCTCTAAGTCCATTCCTTGGGTTTGGGTCAGTGGGTTTTATTTCCCACACTTGCATGCAAATCTCCCTATTTAAGGTCTTAAGGTCTTACTATTTTTCATGAAGGCCATGATTTGGACATAGACGATCTGTTCAAGTTATGCACCCCATGCCATTTGACAGCTCTACTTCTCTTACTGGTAGCTGCTGACCCTGGTTTTCAGCACAGTCTGCCCTGCTGTGGCCAGATAAGGATCTCTTTAAGCCTGGCCACAGAAGCCTTTTAGATTTGACAAGGATTTAGGGTTCATAATTGGCTGACCCCAGTCTGTGTTTTTTATCTCCTCATTTCTATTTTTAGTGATTTTTTAAAATTATATATTTATTTAGACTGTGCTGGGTCATCATTGCTGCAAGCAGGCTTTTTCTAGTTGCAGCGAGAGGGGACTACTCTCTAGCTGTGGTGCATGGGCTTCTCCTTGTGGTGGCTTCTCTTGTTGCAGAACACAGACTTTTGGGCACTCGGGCTCAGTAGTTGCAGCTCTCCAGCTCCAGAGCACAACCTCAGTAGTTGTGGCACATGGGCTTTGTTGCTTCAGAACATGTGGGATATTTCCAGACCAGGGATCTTCCCAGTCCAGAACCAGTGTCCTCTGCATTGCAAGGTGGATTCTTAAACACTGAACCAGCAGGGAAGTCATATTTGTAGTAATTTTTATTGAAGTACAACCTACAGAAAAACAGTGAACAAACCACAAGTGCATATGTAGCTCAATGGTTTTTCACAATGTGACCACGTCGGTATAGCAGCACTCAGAAAAAGAAACAGCGCATTGCCACATCCTAGAGTCCCCTCTCATGTCTGCTTCAAGTTACTAAACCTTCCAAGAGCAAACACTAATCTGACTTCTATCTTCATGGATTAGTTTTCCCTATTTTTGAGCTTTAAAACGGGTTTTACTATACACTCTTTTGTGACTGATCTCTGCTGCTTTTGTAAGAGTCATCTAATTTTTTTGTGTGAGTAGTTGTAGCTTGTTCATTTTCATTGCTCCATGTTATTCTCTGATGTGAATATACCACAATTTATCTAGAAATTCTATTTTTCGTATGCATTTGGAGAGTTAAAATATTTTTGCCTACTGTGAATAGTGTTGATGTGAACACTCATATGTGTGTTTTGGTGCATATATGCATATAATTCTGTTGGATAAATAGGAGTGAAACTGTTGCATCATAGGTTATGTATAAATTCACATATATTGGTGTTGCCAAATAAATTTCCAAAGTGGTTGTATCAACTTTCATTTGCGTCACTTGCTTCACATTCTCACAAAAACATGATATTTCTATCATTTTTCATTTTACCTATTCAAGTGTGAAAGTAAAAGCGTCACAGTATGCTTTAATATTCATTTCCCAGATCTTCATGAATAATGAGGTTGAAATCCTTTTCATTTGTTTATTAGTCATTTGTATTAGCCATTTTTTCTGAAGTACCTGTTTGTCTTTTCCCATTTTTTCTAATGGATGGTTTGCCTTTATTTATCAATTTATAGGATTTTTTAATGTATTGTGGATATAATTCCTTTGCGGGACACATGTAACACAAATAAACAGTCCCATTCTTCTATTTAATAATGTGCTGGGGGTTTTAGGTCGAGTAGCCAAGGAAAAGAAATACAAGGCATGCATGTTGAAAAGGAAGAAATAAAACTATTTCAATTTGCAGAAGACATGGTCTTATATTTATATATATGATTAAATGTGTGTATGTGCATATACATACATGTTAAGTTACCTTATTTCTGAAAAATGTGACACTTAAGTACAGTGAGGAAACAGTGGTTTGGTTTTTTTTTTTTTGGTCCATTGCTTTTCTCTTTCTTAATGATGCCTTTTGCTGAACAAATGTTAAGTTTTATACAGTCTTTTTTATTTATTGCTAGCATTTTACTTCTGCTGTGACCAGTTACAGAAAATGTTGCCTACTTCAAAATCATGAAGATATTCCCTATGTTTTCTTTAAATTATTTTTTACCTTTTGCATTTATATATGCAAACATATCCAGCTGACTTTCGTTCATAGTTTGAAAAAAAGTCTATTAATTTTTTTGGAGTGGATATTCAACTGACCAAAAAAAAGACCACTGCTCCCTCACTGTACTTAAGTGTCACATTTGTCAGAAATCAGGTAACTTAGCATGTATGCATATGAACACACACTCAATCATATATATGTAAGACCTTGTCTTCTGCAAATAGAAATAGTTTTATTTCTTCCTTTTCAGTATGCATGCCTTTTATTTCTTTTTCTTGGCTAATTGACCTAAAACCCCCAGCACATTATTAAATAGAAGTGGAAAGAGCAAGGATCCTCATTTGCTTTTGATTTTTAAGAGGAAAGATTTTAGTCTTTCACTAGTGAGTATGATGCTAGCTTTGATTTGTTTCCAGTCTCTTATTTTGTTTCTTTTTGTTCAGTGTGCTGAAAACCATTATTTCATATTTTTTTCTGATATTTTGGTTGTTTCATAGGAACTTGTGGTAGGTTGAATTATAGACACCCAAAGACTTCTACATCCTAACCCCCAGAATCTGTGAATATATTACCTTGTATTGCAAAAAGGACTTCAAAGATGTAATTAAGTTAAGGATCTTGAGTGGGGAGATTTTTCAGGATATTGCAGATATCCTGCAATACCTGAGTTGGCCCAGTGTCTTTGTAAGGAAGTGTCCTTGTAAGAGACAAGGTGATGTGACAATGGAAATAGAGGTTTGAAGATACTTTCTGGATGGCTTTAAAGATGGGAAAAGAGGCCATAAGAAAAGGAAGGTAAAATATGCAGCTCTAGGAACTGGAAAAGACAAGGAAACAGATTCTTTCTAGAGCATGGCCACCACTGATACCTTGGAGGAGCATGGTCACCACTGATAACTTGGAGGAGCATGGCCACCACTGATACCTTGATTTCGTCCCAGACAAACCCATTTCAGACTTCTGACCTCCAGAACTGTTAGACAATAAATGTGTGTTGTTTTAAACCACTAAAATTGTGGTAATTTTTTTATAGCAGTTAACAGGACACTAATGGGTCCCTGTTTCTCCATCATATGTAGAAACAGAAGGAAATTAACAGTTTTTCTACATAAACTATTCCTGAGGAAAAATAAGAGGTGGGAACAATCCTCAATTTTTTCCCCACTCTGCACAGCTTGTGGAATCTTAGATTCCCAACCAAGGACTGAACCAGGGCCCTCAGCAGTGAAATCGCTGAGTCCTAACCACTGGGCTGCCAGAGATTTCCCAATTCTCAACTCATTAAATGAGGCCAGCATTACCATGAAATCAGATAACAAAAGTCATGACATGAAATGAAAATTTCAGTCTGATATAACTCATTAATTTAAACATATTCTATGGAGGAGAATGGATATATGTATATGTATGGCTGAGTCCTTTTGCTGTCCACCTGAAACTATCACAATATTGTTAATCAGCTATATGCCAATATGGGGCTTCCCAGGTGGTTCAGTAGTAAAGAATCTGCCTGCAATGCAGAAGACCAGGGTTCAATCCCTGGTCAGGAAGATCCCCTGGGGAAAGGAATGGCTACCCACTCCAGTATTCTTGCCTGGAGAATTCCATGGACAGAGGAGCCTTGAGGGTTATAGTCCATGGGGTTGCAAAGAGTCAGACACAACTAAGCATGCACACACACATACTCCAATATAAAATAAAAAGTTTTTTAAAAAAACACACCAGCAGAATAAGCCTACAATATATAACAAGAATAATATGCTATGATCAAATAGAGTTCATTCCAGGAACAGAAGTGTGGCTTACTTGCTTCCCTTCCTCCCGATACAAGTCATCATGTGGCTCCCTCTACCATGAGCACAGGCTGACAGTGAACAAGGTAGAAAATCAGAAACAGGGTTAGCAGTGACATGCCTCAGTGTCACAGAGCAGAGTCAGAAATGTGAAGCTAAGAGATTTAAATATACTTTATTCCAACTGCTTACTAAAGCATATTTCATTCAAAAGAAATAAGAACTTAAACTAATCTGCCTTTCTTTGAAACATAATTAATGAATGTGGAAAAAAACTGCTGCATCAAAAAAAATCGCAATCAGAATTCAACCAGAGACCATAAGTTTTATTAAGGAGTTTGTCCCTTATGCATGTAGCAATGGGGAGCCATTTATAGTATTTAACTAGTGATGTAATAAGTTAAGGGGCTTCCCTGGTGGGTCAGCCGTAAACATTCTACCTATAATGCAGGAGCCGCAGTACACGTGGGTTTGATCCCTGGGCTGGGAAGATCCCTAGAGGAGGGCACAGCAACCCACTCCAGTATTTTTGCCTGGAGAATCCCATGGACAGAGGAGCCCGGTGGGCTACAGTCCATAGAGTCGCAGAGTTGGACACGACTGAAGCAATTTAGCACTGCATGGCAATAACTTAAAAGCTTTCCTTTGGCGTAGTAATTTCCTAAGTGCTATTCAGATACCTAGGATGTATGTAAATGATCCATTGGAGACCAGGAAAAAATGTATTAATGTTTCCAATATATTCATTGTATCTCACAATTCATTTGCTTCAAAACTTGTGCATTTATAATTTACCTTCCCCAAATTTCCTCAATATATGTAGACATATTACACATCTTTTCAGTTCAGTTCAGTTCAGTCGCTCAGTCATGTCCAACTCTTTGTGACCCCATGAACTGCAGCAGGCCAGGCCTCCCTGTCCATTACCAACTCCCAGAGTTCACCCAAACCCATCTCCGTTGAGTCGGGGATGCCATCCAACCATCTCATCCTGTGTCCTCCCCTTCTCCTCCTGCCCCCAATCTTTCCTAGTATCAGGGTCTTTTCCACAATACTGCAAAAATATTTATTGGAGAGGGGTGTATAATCAAAAGGGTTTACAAATTTTGTCTCTACAGAATCCAAGATCACAGAGCCCTCACACTATGGTGTGTCATCTGAGGACACAGAAACAGGGGAGGGGATGGATTAACTGGTGACTCAGCCTCTCAGCAGAGGCTGCCAGTGGCTCTGACAACTTCTTTGATCAGACCTTACATTTGCAATCATATATTCAACTCCTCTCCAATACCCTCACATACACACATGCTCACAGTGATGGTAGACAACCAAATTATTTTGATGCAAGTATCACACACTTCCTGCCTGTAAACATCAAGTTAAATTTTTCCCCTCCCAGGGTAAGATGGTATAGTCTGGTTGTCATAGAGACCAAAAGTACCTCAAGTCTTTATGGTTGACAGCAGTTTTCTACACCAACTAGATACTGCAAAATTTCATCCTCAGAGGCAAAATTTTAATCTCCACCTCAGACACCTGAACCCTTCAATCCAATAAATTAATGAATAAACATTAGAGAAAACACTAGAAACTTACCAGGGTACATGCATTAGAGGAAAAATATTTCTATATAAAAATTTAAGGAAATCACTTTAGATAGAGAGCTTGAAACATTTGGCTTTCCTGTCAGACATACATCTGCGTTCTAGTCCCAGTTCAGCATACATTTGCAAGATGTCCATAACATATGCTGGGCCTGAAGGAGATGTCAGAAGTCACTCAATCTGAATTCCATTCTCATTTCCACCAGGTATCTATCTATCTATCTATCTAATGATACCAGTTTTCTAAGAGAAGGATAAAAAAAGCAATATCTGAGATATTTTCCAACTCCCTGTGTTAACGCAAGTTTGTGTGGCCAATGTACAGTGAGGCCAAACAAACTGAAACATTGGAGTTTGGAGCAGAGAAAGGTTTATTGCAAGGTCCTGCAAGGAGACTTTCAGGGTTCCTACCCTAAAAGCCCCCGAACTCCCAGAATGGTTTCATCAAAGCACTTTTAAAAGCCAAGTGAGGGAGGAGAGTCGCAGGATCTGTGATCAGCTAGTGCACAGTTCTCTGATTGGCTTGATGCTGAGGTAACAGGGTGTTGTCACAGGGGTTAATATTACCAGTCCTTAGGCTCAGGAGGCCTAGGGGTATGTGTTCGTGGTTAACATCTTCCATTTGTTGGAAAACAAAGGGGATGGGGGGGTAGGGTGGATGGGGTGCGGGGGGAGGGGAAGGGTGGGTGGGGGATGAAAGGGGATCGTTTACACTTGCAAAGCATCTTCCTTTAGTTGGAACACAAGGGGGCATAGAGGGTAGGCGGTAGGGGTGTGGCGTAAGGTGGAGAGGGGTTGGGGTGGAGAGGGGATGAGGATGGGGACGTGGAGGGGGATATGGGCAGTGGGGTGGGGGGATGGGAGTGGAGGATGGAGGGGAGTTGTTTATAGTTGCAAAGCAACTCAAGAAATGTGCAACAAATATTATTATCTAGGTACTTCAGAGAGGAGCTAAAGCCCAGGATATAGAGGAAGACCTGTCCTGGGAAATCCACATAAAGTCTTCCTCACACCTGCAGTAAGTGCCTGCGGTGTGGATTAAGTGGCAGAAGAGGTTAGAACCCTTCTGTCTCCCTGCAACCAGCACTTTCACTCCCAAGCACACAGAAGGTCACTTGAAATTCCAAATACCAGAAGCTGGTTTTCAGATGTTCCTGAAAACATGCCTCTGCCAAAGACCTTTGTTTCTGTGGAATATGTAGTGCATATCAGTCATGATAGAAGTCATAAGACTAACGTCTCCAACCTATGATACCCTAAAATTTGCCTTTACAGCCAGTCCCGGAGTCCAGTTACCAGCAGTTTTCATAGTCTTATTGGACAATCATTTTTTCTTCCTTTGAGCACCGGTTTTTCAAAATTTTGCCAATTTTCCTCTCTCAGGTTATATGTCATTTTCTTATTACTTTTGTAGGCATTTATTATATCACTGTGCCTGATTCATTTATCCATTTATTTCAGAAATCTTATTCTTATCTATGATCTTATTTTCACTTTAAGATGTATTTTGTCAAGCATGCAGTTTTTATTCTTGAGGTCAAATTTTCCAATATATTCTTGCATGTGTTTTCCTTTTTGTTATTATCTTTAAAACTTTTTACCCATCTACCATGCTCTCAACAGAGACATGCAAATCAAAAAACACCACGTGAGAGGTGGTTCCAGATGGGAATGTAGGAAGGTCCTAAACTCACCTTCTTCAACAGACACACCAAATCTACAGCTACATGAAATTTGAAAAATAAAAATTTTTATTTTTTATTTCAACAACCTCAAGCTGAGATTTAGCATTTTCTTAGTTTATGAATATGGGCTAAGAACCACAGTAGTGGTAGCCGTACCTATAATTTTTGTCACACAAAAAAAATACATATTATACATATTCTAATACATAGAATCATACATAACCCCAAGACATATTATAGTTGTAGAGATTTCAAAATACCGTTTATACTTCCTGTTACTTTGGAAGATAGATATTGTTAGCATAAAAGCACATGTTACTGTATGCAGTGTAAGTGCCTGATATTAAGCTTTTGATTGCCAAGGCATCCAATTCAAAGACATCCATTTCAAATAAATACATTGCCAGCTGCATGACAGCTACTAGCTACACAACTAGATAAGTACCCAGGTCACCCCCACCCATGATAACTATTAAGTCCTTCTTTTAGAAAGCTCTGGGTAACCCAGATAACTGACCAGGTGAGTGACTTCATTTTTCCCTTCCTATGCCAAATCCCCTCCTATGCTTTAAATACACCAATAAAGAGTGAATTTAGTCACCCTGCCCTTGGACCCTAATAAATGCAAACCTCAAGTTCATTTCTCTCTCTGCCTCTGTGTCTCTCTGTTTCTCTCTCTCCATGGCCTTGCTATGTGGCCCAAGTGTGCTGTATACCCTCTAGGACCTGTGAGTAATTAACTTTGTTTTTTCAAAGTTTCCTGATGGTTGTTACTGAGGTACATGTTACAGTCATAATAAGAACCACAAGGGCCAGTCCAGCTACAACATTGGCTCTGGTTGGGGAAATGTCCATGGGGGTCTCCTCACAGGTAGTACCAGTGGGCGAGTGCTTTAGGCATTCCTAGCTGATAGGACCTCTATTGACAGGATGAGACCAACCCACACTATATCACTAATTTGTCATTGTAGTATTTTTATAGTTATATTTCAACATTACCGGTGCCCTTTGTAATCCTAAATAACTTTTTGGCATTTAAAAGTTTATTCTGAAAAGAAATGCGTATTTTTCACCAGACTGCCAAAGAATTCTTCACTTACTTGGCAGTCAAAGCTGGATCCATGATGTAAGTCCATTATCTAGCTCAAAGGAGGTAGAAAGAGAATGGAGGAGGGACTCAACTGTTATACCCTGACCAGTAAATGTCACACATCACTTTCACTCATATTTAGATGATGAGAACGTAGTCTCATGGGCACCCTTAATTATAAGAAAGGCTAATAAATGTAATATATATAAGGAAAGCCATGTGGCTATTACAGTGGAGAGAGGAAAACAGAGTTGATGAATTCCATGCAATTCATACCACTACTGTTTTTATAAAAACTGAAGTATAGCTGACTTACAATATTATATTAGTTTCAGATGTACAGCAAAGTGACTATATTTTTGCAGATTATACTAAATTACAGGTTGCTACAAGATAATGGGTATAAATTCCTGTGCTATATACTATATTCTTGTTGCTTATCTATTTTATATACACCACAACTCTTTGTATCCTCTTCCACTTTGTTCTACAAGTTTACCCATAGATTTTTCTTGATTTTTCTTGATTTTTCTGTATAGACAGATTTGTTTTCTCCTTTCCACAACATCTTTGATAATGTTTTCTTTTCTTATCTAGCTGCATTGACTAAGACCTCCAGCATAATGGTTAATAGAAACAATGATAGAGAAAATACTTGTCTTTTCCCCCAATTTAGCAGAAATTCTGCTGTAAATTTCACTATTGAGATATTAGTAGAGATATTTTATGAATTAACCCTTATGAAGCTAAGGAAGTTATTTTCTATTCCTAGTTTGCTAGGATGAATGAGATTTACAAGGTGAATAATGGTCCTTTATGATTTGGCCACAGGAATGAATGGCTTGAATGAGGTTTAGCCTCTAACAAGATGCGTAAATTATTTAAGGGACATTGTCTTGCGACTCTCTGACTTTCCTCTGGAGATACTGAAAATTCTCCCAGAACAACTTCTGTTCTTACTGGCCTCTGGGTGTAGAGTCTGTGCTAGAAAACAAAAGTCTGCAAGTCAGGGATCTCACCCTACACCCCTGGATCTGATACTGGCCCACCGTCTGATGTCAACCAACAATAATAAAACAATATTTATAGGGCTGTTATCAGGCGTCACGGTCAGCAATAAGCAAATTATATGCTTTGCAGCATTAGATGTTCACAAAAGCCTGATTACAGGAATGTTATTAATGTTCCCATTTTACAGATGAGAAAAATTAGATGTGCAAGGATAGAGTACCTTGTTCAAGGGCACAGAACACTGTCAATAGCAGAACCAGGATTGTAATGTAATTCCAATAAAACCAAATTCTATGTTATCAATGAATTTTCTACCCATAAGTCACTTTTCCTCTTTGAGTTTCCAATTTATTATCTGTAAAAACAAAATGTTAACTATACCAGGAGTAAGCAAACCTACATGCAAATAACACTGATGAGAAAAAAATTCTAGAAATGCTTAAGGGCTACATATTTTTCTAAACAGTATATATTTATTTCAAATGGAAAGTATAACATGTGCAACAGCATTTACACATTTGTTATTGCTCTTTCTCTAAAGGGTTTCACCATAAGGCTAGAATTTCAGACAGTACATCATTAAGAGTCACTGTATTATCCCTGTGTACTGAATTCTAATACTGGGGCTTTGAATATGCATTGTCTCAGACGAAGTCTAGTGTGGTGAGTAAGGATAGAATGGCATGCACAGGCAAGGGAAAGTTGTGGAAGGATCTAGTGATGGGAAGGTATCAAACTTTGATGAGAGTGGAGACAAAAAACGGATTAAGTAGGACATTCATCATTGAGCAAATAGAGCAGGGGTGCACTACACTTCCATTGGGTCCACAACTTTCCCTAGAAAGTTTCCCAGTGCTTTTCTCCACAATCAACAACAAGGATTTATCAAATTGCATGGTAAAGTAAAAGGGATTCATGTCAGATAGGCACAGAAAACTGACTTCAGGGATAGATTATAGCTTTTGCTCCTTTTTCACCAATATCTGCCACAACACCCACTTCTCTTAAAGTCTCCACTACTTTGAAATCTCCTGGGTTCATCCAAAGAGCTTTGTGACCCCACTCTTCTGTGGGAGAGCCAGCTTGACATCAAAAGCACCAGCAATGATAATAACCAAATAAATTGAACTACATCAAAATTAAAACCTTTGTGCATAGTATGTGCACTAAGGCCATTTGTTACTCCAGGAGATCTTTCTGACCTAGAGATTGAACCAGTGCCTCTTGCATCTCCTGCTCTGGCAGGTGGATTCTTTACGACTAGCACCACCTAGGAAGCCGACTCCAGTACTCTTGCCTGGAAACTCCCATGGACGGAGGGGCCTGGTGGGCTGCAGTCCATGGGGTCACTAGGAGTCGGACACAACGGGGCAACTTCACTTTCACTTTTCACTTTCATGCATTGGAGAAGGAAATGGCAACCCACTCCAGTGTTCTTGCCTGGAGAATCCCAGGGATGGGGGAGCCTGGTGGGCTGCCGTCTATGGGGTCGCACAGAGTCGGACACGACTGAAGCAACTTAGCAGCAGCAGCAGCAGGAAGCCCTAAGGCACAAGGGTGGTATCCTAATTCAGTAGGATCAGTAACCTTATAAGAAGAGAAAGAGATAAATGTCTCTCTCCACATGCATGCACTTGAAGAAAGAATATATGAGGACATAGAGAGAAGCCAGGAAGCCACATCTGCAAGCCAGCAAGAAAACCCTCACTAGAAACTAAATTAACTGTATCTTGATCTGGAACTTCCAAGCCTCTAGAACTGTGAGAGATAAAGTTCTGTTGTTTAAGACACCCAGTCAACGGTATTTTGTTATGGCAGCCAGAGCTGAGTTATACAATATGATAAAAATATTTATGTCATAAGAGTGCACAGAGTGTGTTCACCAAATCTTTGGGGAACTGTGATGATTTATCCAGGTGTGAGCAGGATATTCATGCCATTGTTACCCACCTCTCTGAAACTGCCTTCTCCCTTGAACTTTCCCGGATTCAACTAAAGAGTTGTATGAAAACCACCAACCACCCCCACTCACATCCATGGGAGAGCCAGCAACATGTACAGCTATGTTCAGCAGAGGAGGTCACTGTGTTGAGGGTTAGGAGGATACCTGCTAGTGCCAAGTGAGAAGACACCATGAGCTTCTTCCTCTACCTTTAAATTATCTGAACACCGAATTTGAAATTGACATCTTAGAGTCATATCATTAAAACATGCTTAATTCACCAAGTTTGAGGTTTGAGTATTGTCGATAAGGTCCAGCACCTTCTTTTGGTTTGCATCTCCGTTTGACTTTTGATCTCCTTCTCTTATACAGAAACATTGGAGAGATAGGATTTGGGCATGTTTTGAAGTAATCCAAAAACTTTACCATTGATTTTAGCCATTTCCCTATGAAGAGAGTGTTTCCCATTGGCAATTCCAGCTCCTGCTTCGGAAAATTCAGTGACCAGATCAGTTGCTGAAAGCTCTGATGCATCTCTATCATTGGAGTATCTGTGAGGTTGAACCCCAAGCCCTCCAGGATCTCAGTTTGGGTGCCAGAACATGCCCTAAGGGATAGCATGGCCAAAGCTACAGAAATGCTCACAGAGGAGAAGATGATTCAATCCGGGATCGCCACAGTGAACTTGCAGTAAGGTTGAATGCAATGGCAACCTTGTAGACTGGCATCTTACAAGAGTAGTACATTTTTGAGAGAAATGGGAGGTGGTTATTTTAACTTCAGAGCTGTTGAGTGGTACACAATGGATTGTATTTAGAAGTCCAGGTATCAAGAGAACCCAACAGAGGAAAAGATAGAGGCAAAAGCTGAGAGAATTCATCTCTTCAGCAAATGCTAAAGGATCTTCTCTAGACAGGAAACAGAGAACAGGTTTATAAACTCGAACCCAAAACAGCAAAGTAAATGGCAATGAGATTATACTTATCAATAATTACCTTAAATGTAAATGGGTTCAATGACCCAACCAAAAGACAAAGTCTGGCTGAATGGATACAAAAACAAGATCTTTATATTTGCTGTCTACAAGAGACCCACTTCAAACCAAGGGACACAGACAGACTGAAAGTGAAGGGGTGGAAAAAGATATTTCATGCAAATAGAGACCAGAAGAAAGCAGGAGTAGCAATACTCATATCAGATAAAATAGACTTTGAAATAAAGGCCATGATAAGAGACAAAGAAGAACACTACATAATGATCAAAGGATCAAGCCAAGAAGAAGATATAACAATTATAAATATATATGCACCCAACATAGGAGCACCACAATATGTAAGGCAAATGCTAACAAGTATGAAAGGGGACATTAACATTAACACAATAATAGTGGGAGACTTTAATACCCCACTCACACCTATGGACACATCAACTAAACAGAAAATTAGCAAGGAAACACAAACTTTAAATCATGCAATGTTCAATGCATGATACAGGATGCTCGGGGCTGGTGCACTAGGATGACCCAGAGGGATGGTATGGGGAGGAGGTGGGAGGGGGGTTCAGGATGGGGAACACATGTACACCTGTGGTGGATTCATATTGATGTATGGCAAAATCAATACAATATTGTAATTAGCCTCCAATTAAAATAAATAAATTTATATTTTTAAAAAATGGCACAATGGACCAGTTAGACCTAATTGATATCTACAGGACATTTCACCCCAAAACAATGAATTTCACTTTTTTCTCGAGTGCACATGGAACATTCTTCAGGATAGATCACATCCTGGGCCATAAATCTAGTCTTGGTAAATTCAAAAAAATTGAAATCATTTCAGGCATCTGTTCTGATCACAATGCAGTAAGATTAGATGTCAACTACAGGAAAAAACTATTAAAAATACAAACATATGGAGGCTAAACAACAGACTTCTGAATAACCAGCAAATAACAGAAGAAATCAAAAAAGAACTCAAAATATGCATAGAAACGAATGAAAATGAAAACACAACAACCCCAAACCTGTGGGATTCAGTAAAAGAGGCTTTTGAATGAGCTCTTGTCAATTAATGTTCCCCAGAGTCAGGAGTTCTCTGGTGTTCTCAGGTTTTGGGCTTAAGCCTCCTGCCTCTGGTTTTCAGTCTTATTCTTACAGTAGCCTCAAGACTTCTCCATCTATACAGCACCAATGATAAAACATCTAGGTTAATGATGAAAAGCTTCTCCACAGTGAGGGACACCCACAGAAGTTCACAGAGTTACATGGAGAAGAGAAGAGGGAAGAGGGAGATAGAGGTGACCAGGAGGAGAAATGGGGGAATCAAAAGAGGAGAGAGCAAGCTAGCTAGTAATCAATTCCCTTTGTGCTCTCCAGTCTGGAACCCTCAGAGAGGTTCACAGAGTTACACAGAGAAGAGAAGAGGGAGGAAGGAGACAGAGGTGACAAGGAGGAGAAGAGGGGAAATCAGAAAGAGAGAGACAGACCCAGCCAGTAATCAGTTCCCTAAGTGTTCTCCACAGCCCAGGACACACAAAGACATTCACAGAGTTGGGTAGAGAGAAGGGGGAGGAAGGAGATAGAGGCGACCTGGTGGAGAAAAAGGAGAGTCCAAAGGGGTGAGAGCAATTGAGCCAGTAATCACACTCCCAAGTAAAAATGGGTACTGAAGATTGGGTTCTTAAAGGTACAAAATTGATAACAAATACCAAAAAGCAAAGATTAAAAATCTAGAGTAGAAGTTAGACTCTCAAAAATACAATATTAATAAAACAAAACAAAGTCACAAAAATTATAAAATATATATATATGAAGTTTGCTTTAAAAATAGGGTCTTTTTTTTTGCAAGGTAATAGTAAATTTTAAAAATGAAAATTAAACGAGTAATAGAGAACTTAAAAATAATTTTTTTTAATTTAAGAAATGATAATATTAAAAATATATCTAGGAATTTCTCTGGAGCTGTTGAGGAGTTGCGGACAGTGTGGGGGTCAGTGTTGTTTCAGATAGTTCCTTGATCCGGCTTGTATCTCAAGATCTTTAGGCCCCTTCCAATGTAGTCAGTGCTAACTACAGGGTTTTAACCTGTTGTACCTGTCACTTCCAAAGCGGCTCCCTCTGTTTATTTTAGCTTCTTCTATTTGCTGGTCTCTTCAGTGTCTAATTCCGGCCCTGACACAAGGGGGCGAAGGTGGTCACTTATTTAGGCTCACTTGTTCAGCCGTGCTGTGGGGAGGGAGGAACACTGCAAACAAATACCACTGGCGTGTGTGGGGAGTACTCGCAGTGTCTCGGCCGCACTGGGTTTGCCCCCACTCACAGCGTGTGTGCTTTCCCAGTCTACACTTCTCAGGCTCTACGTTGCTCTTCCAGGGAACTGTCTGAGGCGGGCCCTGGGTTGTGTGTACTTCCCAGGTCTAAGCTGCTCAGGTTCAGGTTCTCGGGTACTCCACAAAGGCGCAGACTTGGTTGGGCCTGCATTTTGTGCCCTTCCCAGGTCTGAGCAGCTCAGGCGACAAGGTGCTTGGTGACTGCAGACTCCCCAGGTGGGGAGTGCATCTTATCACCTCCTCAGTCCCAGCCAATTGGTTTCCTGGGTGTCAGTTGGCGCACCTATCTCAGGTGTGCCATGTTTCTCTTCTGGGGAGTTGATCTCTGGCTGCGACCCTCCCGGCAGATGTCAACCATCCAGAATCCCAAGAAGTCTTAGTTAGCAACTGGGTGCCTGCTTTTTGGTAAAGGATGCCTCTCTGGGGCCGAGATTGCCCCTTTCTGGCTCTGGCTGCCCTCCACTTGCCCCCCTATCTCTGGCGGGGGATGGGCCAGTCCACAGCCGGCTAGCTCTCCTCTAGTATTCACTCAGTCCTTTGTTCTGTGAGCAGGCTCAGCAGTGCCTTATGTTAGGGCTTTTTGCTGGATAGTTCTCTCTCTCTTTTCTCTCTCTCTTTCTTTTCCTCTCTCCCTCTTTTTTTCTCTCTCTCTCTCTGGTTATCCCACAGTTTGGGTTGCTATCTCACATTAGTTCCATCAGATTGGCCTCAGGGCATTCAGGCCCCATCCTTACCCTAAGCAATGCAGTCCATGCCTCCCTGTTCAGCCCCGCTTGCTGGTGGCAGATACGAGCACTGGGAGTTGCTGTTATGTCAATGTACGGCAAAAACCACTTTACAATATTGTAAAGTAATTAGCCTCCAATTAAAATTAATTAATTAATTAAAAATAAAGAAATAGTCAGACATGACTGAGCAACTAAGCAAAGCAGAGCTCAGTGGGGAGTCCTATCCCAAGGTCACAGGTGGGAGGTCCCAGAAGTGGAGCTCAGAATGAAGGTCATGTCCAGAACTGACTGAGCCCCACTGTTGCCAGAGCTCTTCTGATCATCACCAACAAGCTTCCTGACCCCAAATTACGCAAAAATGCCCATCAAGGTACTCACCCTATAGCACCCTAACCAATCACCTAATGATATTCTTCCAGCAGGAATTTTCTTTGTCTTGAGGCTATAAAAATTGGCTACTAACTCATGAAAATCACTGGCTCTCCCTTGAGCCAGTCTGCTGTTCTAACAGTGTCTGGTCAGCTCTCCCTGGTTTGTTAAGAGATTGGCCCACTGTGCTTACAGCATTATCTCTGCTCTTTGTTCTTAATAAACTCACTCCTTTCTGCAATACTCTGTGTCTGGTAATTCTTTCCCAACACATATTCAGACTGCCATGACACTTAGACCTCTAGGGTTAGGAATTTGGAGCTCATGGTTATTTGAGATTCTGACTTGCTGATAGAGATGCTCAAAGTTTGAAAGGAGAAGAAAAAGATATTCACCATATATGGCCAAGAAGCCACTTGCATCTCTCAGAAAGCAAAATCTTTCCATTTTTGTAATGTGCCATGTATTGCAAAAGTGGCGTGTTCTTAGTTACTCATCATCACCAGCATTAGCTCTGGGGTAATAGTTTCAAAGCCAATGTACAAAACCAAGGCCGAAAAGAACAAAGTGAAAAATGGTAAGGATAGAACTTTGAATGATTGCTTTGCTGCCACATTTTTCAGCTATAACAAGAGAGGAGGAGGATGGTCTGAGCTGGCAGGGTCTGGGTTCATGCTAGGAAATGTGTTTTTTCAGCAGGCAGAATGAGGGCCAGGGGCAAAAATGCCAAGAGGCAGCAGGGCAAAAACTGTTTTCCCATCACAGCCGAACAGTGCTGGGATCAGCAGCCTTTTAAGGGAAAGGTACACACATGAAGAGACTGGGTAAGCTTCTGTAATAGGTGCTGTAGAAATTATTTATGCATAGGCTTGGAGGAGATGGTGTCAAAAGCAGCTCCAACTCCAGACTTCCAATGCTGCACACATCTATGTCTGCTCAGGGGGAAACCAGTCCTGTCCTCTGGTTACTAAAATCCCCTGTTCTGTCCCTTGGGCCCAGGACCCTAAGAAAGGATGCAGAAGGAGCCAAGAAGAGTGGAATCAAAAATTGCATTGTTAGATGTTCACTATGTACTGAACTGTGTGCTGCAAAGAAGCAGAGGGGGCCAAGAGCACTGGACTTGGTCAGGAGACCTGAGTTCAACCTTGCTTCTGCCGATTTCTAGTCCTAGTGGTAGAAGCAGTAGTAGCAGTAATAGTGAGACAGGCCTGGGACCTGGGACCCTTTGCTGCAGAGCTACAATACTTGCACCTGGACACACCTCTCCTTGAGCAACAAAACACAAAGAAACTATATGGGACTAAAAATAACTGTGTGCACCCACAGTTGGGGTAAATTTTTGACCCAAAAGATACAAAGAGACCAAAATACCAACTGCTACTTTTGAGGGGCCTAGAGCAAAAGCGAAGGGTTGGGTGCAAAGCAGGGTACTGCACATGATCCCAGCACTCAACTCCACCTAAGGGATGGGCAAAACACCAAAGCCACCCTTCTGGCCTACACCTGGACACACTCCTACCTTCACTCCATATAAGGAACATGTTTGCCCTTCCCCTACTGGGGAGGCACTGAGCAACAGAACCTGCTGTTTGTTTTTACTCCCTCCTGCTGCAGTTCAGTCGCTCAGTCATGTCCGACTCTTTGCGACCCCATGAATCCCAGCATGCCAGGCCTCCCTGTCCATCACCAACTCCTGGAGTTCACTCAGACTCACGTCCATCGAGTCAGTGATGCCATCCAGCCATCTCATCCTCTGTCGTCCCCTTCTCCTCCTGCCCCCAATCCCTCCCAGCATCAGAGTCTTTTTCCAATGAGTCAACTCTTCGCATGAGGTGGCCAAAGTACTAGTGGGATTTTAAAGAACAAAAAGAAAAGACAGGAGCTTGCATTTTTCCCTCTTCTGCTCTTACAATGTAACCATTCTTGCCTGAGTTCCAGGGGCTTGCATTTCTCTCTTCTGTCTTTGCAATGTAACTATTGTTGCCTGAGCTTGGGTGGTTTGCATCTCTCTCCTCTACCTTTCGGGGAAGGCAATGGCACCCCACTCCAGTACTCTTGCCTGGAAAATCCCATGGATGGAGGAGCCTGGTAGGCTGCAGTCCATGGGGTCATGAAGAGTCGGACACGACTGAGCGACTTCACTTTCACTTTTCACTTTCAAGCATTGGAGAAGGAAATGGCAACCCACTCCATTGTTCTTGCCTGGAGAATCCCAGGGACGGGGGAGCCTGGTGGGCTACTGTCTATGGGGTCGCACAGAGTCGGACACGACTGAAGCGACTTACCAGCAGCAGCAGCCTCTACCTTTGCAATGTAACTAATTTTGCCTGAGCTCTCAGAACTGCCTGATTCATCTGTAGTCCCCCAGACTTAAGGGGAAAAAAAGGACCATTTTAAATTCAAGCAGGAAAACTATGTTCTGGTTCTACAGAAACTGGCTTCTCTGGCTTCAGCTTGTGGGTTTAATTAATATAGATCTGTCTTTAGAGTCCTCAACATGAAGATTAATACTTTCACTGTACCTAGGGTTACTGAAAGTCAATAAGTGCATATTGTTTTCGTTATGAAATTTGCCAACATGGAAAACAACCTGGTAAGATCAAATTTTAAAGTAAATGTAATGGATAAGAACTTTTTGGTAAACTCTATAGGATTAATTATGTTTTGGAAATATCCATCTAAAACAGTCTCTCCAAAGTTTGGTATTTGAAACTAAACTAAGTTAAATGAAAAGAATTCACTGAATATCCAGGTCATTTCAACTAAGATAAAATTTTGGAACTTTAACTGCTAAATAGATCTAAATTTGCTTACTTTTGTCTTTCTATGAGAGAGAAACTAAGGATGTTGGAGGTGTTTTTTTTTTAGTGAACTTTAGAATACTAATGTAGAAGACAGTTCATGGTTGCTTCAGGAAAGTACAAGGAGTGCTTTCAGAAAAGAAGATATGAGGAATGGAAATATATCTTGCTAAAAGGAAAAAGGGTGATTTTGCCCTAGAGATGGTTATCTCTGAATGGAAAGAATAGAGGACAAATATCGCTGTGGGACTGGATTTGGTTTTTCTCTTTCATAAGAGAATGAAGTTTTCTTGGAACACTCCTTTTGATACCATATTGTGTGAGTTTCTTTAAGTGGACAGGACGTCCAGCCTTTAAGTGATCTGTATTTACTTTTGATATCTTTTTTTCCACCTTAGCTCAAGAAATAATGGTTTCACAGTGACCTATGATCCTATCTGACCAGATGTTTAAATTTTTAAAAAAATTTTTGACAGAATTCCCAAATATCAAATTCTAATTAAAATTCTCTTGACTTCTAGTTAAATTTGGGGTGCTTCAAGTGGCTCCTGGAATATCCCAAAGAGGTATCCTAAACTAATTACATTCATTTGCTATATTAAATTATATGGGAAACATTGTTCAAACCCACTACTGCCTGTGTCAGATGGATCTTCAGGCTCTCCCCTATCATGGCTGCCAAACAGATAGGGGAAAAGGTTTTCGATTTTTCTGCTGTCTAGTCTCTCACCTTACTTTATGTCCAAAAATTTCCTAGAGGTGGGAATACTCTCACCTCTAGGCCCTCAGGTCCTGATCTTGTAGCATTTTACACTGTGCCCAACTCCAGCTGGACTTAGAAATCTGTAAGGAGAGATTTGGCAGGTTCTCAGAGAACCCTGACAAGTTTAGGGATGAATTTATCAGGCTGAGGTTGACATCTCTCACGGGGCAGGACATCACGGTCTATAATGACTGAGCGTTAACAGAGGAAGCCAATAAGGATAAGAGGCTAATAAAAGATAGTTCAGATTTTGGTTGCTCTGATTCACCCTCGAGGGGTCCCTGGAGGGCCAATATACATGGACCGTGTTTCCACAAGGTTTCTTGGACAGCCCCACCTTTTTGCAAATGCATTAGCAAGGGAACTGAGTCTTGAGAAGGGAACTCTGCTACATGTCAATGATTTATGGATAAGTAGTGACCAAACATTGGAGAAGGCAATGGCACCCCACTCCAGTACTCCTGCCTGGAAAATCCCATGGACCTGGTAGGCTGCAGTCCATGGGGTCACTAAGAGTCGGACACGACTCAGCAACTTCCCTTTCACTTTTCACTTTCATGCATTGGAGAAGGCAATGGCACCCCACTCCAGTACTCTTGCCTGGAAAATCCCATGGACGGTGGAGCCTGGTAGGCAGCAGTCCATGGGGTCGCTAAGAGTCGGACACAACTGAGTGACTCCCCTTTCACTTTTCACTTTCATGCATTGGAGAAGGCAATGGCACCCCACTCCAGTACTCCTGCCTGGAAAATCCCATGGACCTGGTAGGCTGCAGTCCATAGGGTCACTAAGAGTCGGACACGACTGAGCAACTTCCCTAGTGACCAAACAAGACTCAGTTCAAAAATACTGTTACAGTCCTAAGTTTTCTGGCAAATGGGATATGAAGTCTTTCCAACTGGATCAGAGACCAGTGGCTTATTTTTCAAAACAACTGAACTCAATGGCCCTGAGATGGCCAAGCTGCCTGCAGGCAGTAGCAGCCACAGCCCTGTTGGTTAATGAGGCTTCCAAGTTCACCCTGAGGCAACATTTAGATGAGTTAACCCCTCATCAGGTACAATCTGTGCTGGAAGTCAAAGGACGTCATTGGTTGACTGGAGGAAAGTTAAGATCTCAGGCCTTTCTAATGGACACCCTCAACATTGCCTTAAAGGTGTGCCAAACTCAGTAACTCTGCTTCTAAATATTGAGAATGCAAACTTAGTACCTCAGTGTATAGAGACCATAGAACAGACCTACTCCAGCAGGTCTAATCTTCTAGGTGAGCCTACTGGCAGTCCTGAGGCAAATGATTTACCGATGGGAGCAATTTTGTAGAGATGAGAACCTGAAAGGCAGGGTATCCCATCGTTGGTCTAGATGAAATCATAGAAGCCAAGGCCCTGTAACCCCACACATCAGCCCAGAAGCCTAAACTAATTGCATTAATAAGAGCTTTGTAATATTTTTATAACTCTAAATATGGGTTCCATGTGCTACATGCTCATGCTGCCATTTGGAAAGAAAGATGAATGTTAACTGGTAAAAATTCCTTCGTCAAACCTAAAGATTTGATTCTGGCTTTTTTAGAAGCATTGCAGCTTCCCAATCAGGTAGCAGTAATCCACTGCAGGGGCCATCAGAACAATGGGTTTTTTCTGAGCCAAGGGAACAGCAGAGCCGATCAAATTGCAAAACAGGCAGCTCCAGCTCAACTGCAAGAACCTGAACAAGGTATGGCTCTAGTGATTGACCTCCTTGAGCTTCCTAGCCTCCCCCAGTATTCCCATAGGAACAAGAACATGCTGAGAAATTGGGCTATGGGAAGGGAAGCACAGTGTGGTATAAAAAGGAGGATAAGATTCTAATCCCTGAAGCCCAAAAATAGAGATCCACCGAGAGCTTACATGATGCCACACACTATGGGACTTGAACTATGGGAGTCCTTTTCTTGCTTCTGACATTTTACTGGATGATGACATGAGCCAGGCCCTGAGATATTCTTAATCTAGGGTAAGTTCAGAAGGCAGTCTAGGACTATGCCCACAGGCCCTGTGAGCTCCCACTAAAACTACAGAGGAAGGAACAATTCCTTCACAAACAAATTCTGAGGACCAAGTTCTTCTTAAAACCTGGAAAGAGGAGTTCCCCTAACACCAACTGTTGCCAGAATGGAAGGGTCCCTATAAAGTACTTTTAACCACTCCCATTGCTGTCAAACCACAAGGGATATCTAGTTGGGTACATTTGTCCGGACTAAAGCTTGTACCTCCAGAAACCCCGCAGGTCACAGCAGAAGAACAGTACACCTGTGAGCCCGTGGAAGATCTGAGATGCCTATTCAAATGATAGGCACCGTCAATAGATAAGTAAAATGATGGCATGGATGAGCTCCTATTTGAAACCTTAATGGGACTTGGGACCTCTCTTGTTTCCTTGGTTAATGTTCTTCTTAATTATCTGGCCCTTGATTGCCTTCTGGCAGAGCAAGGCAGAATGGTTTCATAATTTTGGCAGGATTGATATCACCTCTCTTGTCTGGTCAACAGTTAAGGAAGCTCAAAGTGGTTCCCTCCTTTACCAGGCCTTTTAATGGCTATTGTTGTTATTCTCCTTTTTAGCCCTTGTATGTTTAAACCTTTGGTTAGGTTTGTGTCTTTCAAGCTCCAACAGTTTGAAGTAAGGCTCATTCATCATGGCTCAAGGAATTCAGCCCATTCTAGCAGTAAGTGGCCCAGGTCCCTACAGGTCCTTGGAACAGTCAGCGAGGGACTTCTACACCTCTAGGACAGGTTAGGGTCTGTGGCCCCTGTCCCGCAGGAAGAAGTTTCAGAAGAAGAGACCTTCGGCCCCTCATCCCTTAAAAATAAAGGTGTAGAGTCTCTCAGGGGAATGAGATAGGCCTGGGACCTGGGACTTTTGCTACAGTGCTGCAGTGGTTATGCCTGGATACACCTCTCCTTGAGCAACACAACACGGAGAAACTGGGATGAAAAATCATGCATGTGCAGTTGGGGCAAATTCTGCACCCAAAAGATACAGAGACCAAAATAACCCAACTTCTACTTTTGAGGAGCCTGGAGCAAAAACAGGGTGTTGGGAGCAAAAGCAGGGTACTGTGCATGCCTCCTGCATATAACACCACCTAAGTCACCCCTCCAGCCTAACCTCTGGACACACCCCTACCCTCATCCCATATAAGGAACAAGTTTGCCCCACCCCAAGAGATAGCGAACAAGGGAAACTGTTGTTTGTTCTCACTTCCCAATAAAGCCTTGTTCGAAGTACTTGTCTGGCATTTAGTCAACTTCTGTTGATTGGGGAAGGCCAAGAACCCTGGTCGGTCAGTGAGTGCAGTAGCAACAGCAACTCCAGAGTATTTACCATGTGCAGGGTGTGACGTGAATCATCTCATTTCAGACACTCACTGCTTCAGGACTACATTAAAGACGTGTGCATGTTAAGAATGGGGGAAAGGGAGCTAGTTTGAGATAAGCCTAAGCCACGGTCTATAGTGGGACTTGGAAGTCAGGTTAAATAGTGCACACTTTACCTAGAGGGCATTAGAAAGCCATTGGGGGATTTTGACAAGGCAGTGACTAGATAGACGGTGATTGTACCATGACATTGTTTCTTCTCAAGCAAATAGAGTTAGTGGAAATGACCACACTTAGCACTGGGGTTTCAAAGTGAAGTTGCTTGGTCGTGTCCAACTCTTTGCAACCCCAGGGACTATAGCCTACCAGGTTCCACCGTCCATGGAATTTTCCAGACAAGAATACTGAAATGGGTTGCCATTTCCTTCTCCAGGGGATCTTCCCTACCCAGGGATCGAACCTGGGTCTCCCACATTATAGGCAGACAGTTTACTGTTTGAGCCACCAGGGAAGCCTGGGGGTTTCAAAGCTGTGTGCTAAATATCAGTAGTAAATCTGATGGGTCTTTCTATCTGACACTCACTCTCACTGTCCAAACTGAAAAGGACAGGGCACACCTCACATACGGAATGGTCATGGGTGCATGTATCTTACAGCAAGGCAGTGGAAAGCTCAGGTCTATGATGCCATGGCAGGTTCATGTCCACTCCTAGTATACAAAACTTGGTACAGCTTGTTTTCTGCTCCATCTGATTCAGCTGAGATTTGCTAGTGGGTAGTACGAAGCAACTTAGCAGCAGCAGCAGTACCTTCAGAGTCTGTCGACATATGAGAAAGGCACATCTCCACCCATCCCCCACCCGCAGGAACCCTGTTTTGTGCGTTGGAGTCAGAGGCACTGGACCTGTACAGACTTGGGATCCATTCTTATCCTGGTTATACCCTAAAAATCCCTAGCGTAGAATTTTGATGACCTTTTATTATTATGATTGTGCCCATAGATGGGATATGAGAACCTTAAGCTGGACCTCAATATATTTAATTTCTAACCATCAAACTCTGCATGCACTTGTAATTATACCAAGTTTTCTTTGATTCCTAGACCTAATAATTTTTTTCCTTAAAAATAGTTAAAGAAAAAATGATGTCCAATGGCAAGTAGGGAGTCCCAAGAATCTGTTCCTGCACAGAAGCAATTATTAAGATGCCAGAACTGTCAGAGTCAAATTTTTTGAACTCTCGTTGTTGTCCAGTCACTAAGTTATGTCTGACTCTGCAACCCCATAAACTGCAGCACACCAGGCTTCCCCGTCCTTCACTATCTCCCGGAGTTTGCTCAAACTCATGTCCATTGTGTTGGTGATGCCACCCAACCATTTCATCGTTTGTCGCCCCCTTATCCCTTATCCTCAATCTTTCCCAGCATCGGGGTCTTTTCAGTGAGCTGGCTCTTCGCATCAGGTGGCCAAAGTATTGGAGCTTCAGCTTCAGCATCAATCCTTCCAATGAATATTCAAGGTTGATTTCCTTTAGGATTGACTGGTTTGATCTCCTTGCTGTCCAAGGGACTCTGAAGAGTCTTCTCCAGCACCATAATTCAAAAGCATCAACTCTTTGATGTTCAGCCTTCTTTATCGTACAACTCTCACATCCATACATGATTACTGGAAAAACCATAGCTTTGACTATTTGGGACTTTGTCAGCAAAGTGATGTCTCTGCTTTTAATACACTGTCTAGGTTTGTCATAGGGCTTCCCTTGTGGCTCAAATGGCAAAGAATCTGCCTTTAGTGCAGGAGATCCAGGTTCAATCCCTGCCTCAGGAAGATCCCCTGGAGAAGGGAATGGCAACCAACTCCAGTATTCTTATCTGGAGAATTCCATGGACAGAGGAGCCTGGTGGGCTACAGTCCACAGGGTCACAAACAGTCAGACACAACTGAGCAACTAATACAAACACACAGGTTTGTCATAGCTTTTCTTCCAAGGAGCAAATTCTTTTAATTTCATGGCTGCAGTCACCATCTGCAGGGATGTTGGAGCCCAAGAGAATAAAATCTGTCCCTGTTTACAGTTTTGAACTCTGGATTGTGAAAAAAAAATAACTTACAACAAATAGAAGACTGCTTAATATGGAAAGAGGTTTCAAATTTCAGGAAATGAATGTTGTTGTGTCACCCACATTCCACCACATTCCATGGTGGATATGGGAATGACAGACTGAGTTCCTGGTACAAGTTGTTGGTACAGAGGGGAAATATGGACCTTTTCTCATAGAATAGTAGTTGTGCATTTTGACCTTTCTGACGGTTTTCTGAGATGTCAGCTCATAAACTTGCCTTTGTTTTGCTCCCCACTTAGAAGTCTCTTAAGGCTGGGACAGTTGGTCAAAAGCATGTAAAGGCATTTAATACCCACATTCACCTGAGGCAAGGGACTGGACATTTGTTTTTGTTGTTGTTGTTATTGAGTTGTAAGAGTTCTTTACATATTTTAGGTATTAACACCTTATCCAGTATATTTTTTGCAGATACATTCTCCCACTCCATAGGTTGCCTTTTCATTTTGCTGATTTTCTCTTCCTCTTGCAGAAGCTTTTTAGTTTGATGTAGTTTCACATGTTGATTTTTGGCTTTGTTACTTGTGCTTTAATGTCATGTCTGAAAAAAAATCATTGCCAAGACAACGTCAAGGATATTTTCCCCTAAGTTCCTTCTAGGAGTTTTATGGTTTCAGGTCTTCTGTTTAAGCCTTTAATCCATTTCAGGTTAATTTTGTGAGTAGGCAAGATAGGGATACAGTTTCATTTTTCTACCTGTGGTTATCCAGTTTTCCCAGGACCATTTATTGAGGAGACTATCCTTTCCCTATTGAGTATTCTTGGTTCCCTTGTCAAATATTAATTGACTATACATGCAGGGATTTATTTCTGGGCTCTCTATTCTGTTCCATGGATCTATGTATATACTTTTATGCCAGAATCATACTATTTTCATTACTATAGCTGTGTAGAATAGTTTGAAACCAAGAATTGTGATGCCTCTGGCTATGTTTTTCTTTCTCAGGATTGCTTTGGTTATTTAGGATCTTCTGTGATTCTATACACATTTTAAGATTTTTTTTTTTTTTTTGCTATATCTATGGAAAATAACATTAGAATTTTGACAGGTTTGGGTAGTATGGACATTTTGACCATATCAGTTCTTCCAATCCATTATCACAGGATATCTTCTAATTTATTCGTCTTTCCTTCCATTTCTTTCATCAGAGTTCTATGACTTTTAGTGTACTGATCTTTCACTCTCTTGGTGAAGTTTATTCTTAAGTATTTTCTTGCTTTTATGCTATTGTAAATGGAATTGTTTTCTTTATATTCTTTTCAGATATTTTGCTGTTATTGTATAGAAATGCAACTGACTTCTGTATGTTGATTTTATATCCTGAAGCTTTATTGAATTCGTTGATTAGTCTAACATTTTTTTTTTTTTGGTGAAGTCTGTAGGATTTTCTCTGTGTAAGATCATATCATCTACAAATATTCACAATTTTACTGCTTTCTTTCCTATTTGGATGCCTCTTATTTTCTCATCTTGCCTGATTGCTCTAGCTAGAACTTCCAGTACTAGAAATATGTTGAATAAGAGTAGAGAATGGAGCACTTTGTATGGTTATGGAGAATGTTCCATACGCACTTGAGAATAATGTGTATTCTGCTGCTGTTGAATAGAATGTTCTTTATATGCCTGTTTAGCCCACTTGATCTAAAGTATGGTTCAAGTCTAATGTTTCCTTGTTTAAGTTGTCTTAATGATCTGTGCATTGTTGAAAGCAAGTTACTGACACCCTCTAGTATTATTGTTTTGCTGTCTATTTCTCCCTAATATCTCTTAGTATATTCTTAATATATTTAGGGATTCTGATGTTGGGTGCATGCATATTTACATTTGTTAAATCTTCTTGATGAGTCAACCTCTTAGTCATTATATGATGAACTTATTTGTCTTCTGTTAATCATTTTTGGTATAAAGTCTATTTAGTTTGGTGTCTTATAGCTTCCCACCCTTCCTTTTGGTTTCCACTTGCGTGGAATATCATTTTCTATCCCTTTTATTTTAGTGTAAGATTGTCCATAGAGCTGAAGTGAGTTTTTTGTAGGCAGTATATAGTTGAGTCTTGTTTTTTAATCCATCCTGCCACTCTATACCTTGTGACTGAAGAATTCAATATATTTGTGTTTAAAGTAATTATTGATATGTAAGGACTTATTAATGCCATGTTATTGTTTTCTGGCTGTATTGTGTTTCCATTATTCCTTTTCCCCCCACTTTCTTTCTGCTTTTGTGAGTTGGTGCTTTTCATGGTAGCTTATTTCTCGGATTCACTTCTCTTTATATTTTCTGAAGCTGTGATGGGTTTTTGCTTTGTGGTTTTTAAGGCCTACATAAAACTTCTTATATTTTTCTTAAAAATGTATTTACTTACTTTTGGTTGTGCTTTGTTGTTGCACAGGCTTTTTTCTAGTTTCAGAGAGTGGGGGCTACTTTCTAGATGCAGCATGTGGGCTTCTCATTGTGGTGTCTTCTTTTGTTGTGAACTTCAAGCTCTAGGTGTGCAAGCTCCAGTAGTTGTGGCATGAGGGCTCAATAGTTGAGGTCCCCAGGCTCTAGAGCACAGGCTCAGTAGTTGTGGTACATGGACATAGTTGCTTCATGGCATGTGGGCTCTTCTGGGATCTGGAATCCATGTCTCTTGCATTGGCAGGCTGAGTCCTTACCACTGAGTTACCAGGTAATCCAGAAACCTCTTACATTTTAACAGTCTACTTTAAGCTGATCTCACTTTGATCACATACAAAAGCTCTCCCCATTTATGTTTTTCATGTCACAATTTACCTTTTTATATGGTGCATTCATTAACAAATTAGAGTCACTATAATTACACCTTATACTATTTTCATTTAAATTTTATACTATAGTTAAGTGGTTAATACATCATCGTATCATTGAATTAGAATTTTCAAAATTTGACTGTATATTAACTTTACCACTGTGTTGTGTATTTTCACATGTTTTCATGCTACCCATTAGTGTTTTTTCATTTCAACTTGAAGGCAGGCCTCATGGTGATGAGCTCCCTCAGCTTTGTCTGGGAAAGTCTTCATTTCTCTTTCATTCCTGAAGGACAACATTGACAGAGTAGTCTTGAACGGCATTTTATTCCTTTCAACACTTTGAAGATATAATTCCGCTCTCTATTGGCCTGTACAGTTTCTTTTAAGAACTATAGTGATTCTTTAATGGATATACCTGTGTGGGTTACAATCTTCTTTACTTCTTGTTTTTAGAATTTTCTATTTGTCTTTAACTTTTGACAGTTTTATGTGTCTTAGAGAAGGTCATTTTTGATTGAGATAATGGGGTGATCTATTAGCTTCATGAACTTGGACATCCAAGTTTCGCCCCAGGTTTGGGATATTCTGAGCTATTACTTCTTTAAATAAACTTTCTTCCCCTTCTCCTTTTCTTCTCCTTCTGGAACTTCAATTTTGCAGTGCTCCTTAGATCGCATAGGCTTTCTTCACTCTTTCATTCTTTTTTCTTTGTTCTCCTCTGACTAAGTTATTTTGAAGTTCCTGTGACCGATTCTATCTTTTGTTTGGTCTATTATACTGATGTCCTCTATTGCATTTTTTGTTTCATTCAATGAATTCTTCAGCTCCAATATTTCTGCTTGGTTCTTTTTTGTGTTTCTTTTTCTTTGTTAAATTTCATTTTGTTCATGTATTATTTTCCTGATTTCATTGAATCGTCTCTAAGTGCTTTTTGTACCTCATTTCATTTCCTCAAGATAACTATTTCGAATTTTTATCAGGTAAATAACAAAACTCCATGTCTTTGGGCCTGGTTACTGGAAGATTATTGTGATTTTTTGATGATGTCGTGTTTCCTTGATTTGTTGTATTCTTTGGAGTTTTCTATTGCTGATTTTTGAATTTGAAATAGGAGTCACCTATTCTAATCCTTAATAACTGTCTTTAAGGGAAAAAATCTTCATCAATCCTGCTATAAACTCTGAAGCTTTCTTAAACCTTATATGGATATACCTCCTCTCCATGCTTTTTGTTCTCTCTTGTGGCATAATTTTTAATCTTGTACGTCTTCATTCGATCTTACAACAAACCAGGCTGGCTGCTAATAGCCTGTTTTTGTTTTGTTTTGTTTTTTTCTGCATGGCATGTGGGATCTTAATTCCCTGACCAGGGTTTGAACTTGTATCCCCTGCACTGTAAGTGCATTTTAACCACTGGACCACCAAGGAAGTCCCTGATAGCCTCTTTTTTGTTTTCTCATAAGTGGTGCTAGAGTTCACATTTGTGGTTTTTGTTTGTTTGTTTGTTTGTTTTTTGTCCCTTGCCATAGTCCATCTTCTGAGCATACTCCCTGTCTACCAGGACTTGCTTTTGCTTTTACCCTTGAGAATATGGACAAGCAGCTGGTTTCAGACTGAGATAGATGACGACTGGGCACTCAGGACATTGGGAGTGCTTGCAGGCCAGGTGGGGGGATCTTCCAGTGAGGTTTTCTCAACAGAAAAAATCCTGTGTGTTTGTAGTTGATTGATTTCCAAACAGAATATCAAGAATGCCAATATTATCACCAAATGTGCTTCATTCTGAGGCCTCTTCTCTTAGCTGCTATCTCACTGTGTGCTCACATGACTTCTTCACTGTGCACACACAGTGAAGGAGGAAGAGAACAAGTTCTCTGGTCTGTTTTCCTGCTCAGTCACTTCAGTCGTGTCCGACTCTTTGCGAACCCGTGGACCACAGCCTGCCAGGCTCTTCTGTCCATGGGATTCTCCAGGCAAGAGTACTGGAGTGGGTTGCCGTTTCCTCCTCCAGTGATAAAGTTTTCTTATAAGAACACTAATCCTATCAGACTAGGGAACTGTCCTCCTGAGCTCCTCTAACTGTAGCTATTTCCCAAAGGCCCCATCTTCAAGTACCATCACACTGAGAGTTAGGGCTTCACCATATGAATTTAGGAGGGAAGACAAATACTCATAACGTTAGGCAATATTCAGGTAAGTGTCACATGAATTCTTTACATAATGACAACTTCCTAGATTTACCACTAAAAGGAGCTTACTAAGGAGTATTGGCAACAGCAGGCACAACAGTATATAATGGGTCTGTTGTACATACTTGTAAAAATGTATGGCTTTGGTTAAAGAAATGATGGAACAAAATGAACAGGTAAGTTTGAATCTCAAATTAAACAGTGAAGATTCCAAATAACAACAGTTAACTCTGACTACAAGTCATTACTTATACTGCCCAGAAGTAAATTTTAAAACCAACTGCCTATATCTATATTGTTACTTATCTGTCTAGTGATATATATATCTTGGCATGGATGCCTTATAGGGTTTTCTGAAAAGTAAACTAGTTGCATGATCATGGATTGGAATGGTTTAACTATTTTTAAAACACAAATGTTGTTACCTAAAAAAATTCATGTTAAACCTCAGTTACAGCTAAGTCTATGAGCCCCATCTAGAGTAACCTTCAAAACAAGAAACTTCTAAGGAGTACTAATAACATAAGTGAATAAAACATTGGTCAATAGACAATGAAATCATTTTAATGGTGCCATGAATAGTCCAATGGAGAAAAGGAGCAAGTAAAATTTTGCTATGTAAAGTGAAGTCAAATTTTAAAGAATTAAGGAAGAGGGATTTCCCTGGTGGTCCAGTGGCTAACACTCCATGCTACCAATGCAGGGCCCTGGTTTCAGTCCCTGGTCAGGGACCTAGATCTCACATGCCACAACTAACGAACATGTGGGCTGCAACCAAGACTTGGTACAGCCAAATAGAAAAATAAATAATTAAAAAAAAATTTTTAATTGGAGGTTTACATTGTTGTGTTGGTTTCTGTAATACAACAACCTGAATCAGCCATAACTATATACAGACACATATACATATATATATATATATATACATATATATATATATATATACACACACATACATATCCCCTTCCTCTTGAGCCTCCCTCCCATCCCCACCTCCCCATCCTACCCCTCTAGGTCATCATAGAGCACTGGGCACCAGGCTGGGCTCCCTGTATTATATAGCAGCTTCCCACTAGCTATCTATAGTGTATATATGTCAATGCTACTCTCTCAGTTCGTCCTACTCTCTCCTTCCCCTGCTGTGTCCACAAGTCCATTCTCTATATCCGCATTTCTATTCCTGCCCTGCAAATAGGTTCATCAGCACCATCTTTCTAGATTCCAAATATATACATTAATACACAATATTTGTTTTTCTGACTTACTTCAGAAAGTAAGTATAACAAGATCTAGTTTCATCCACCTCAGTTCAGCTCACTCACATTCATTCCTTCCATGGCTGAGTAATATTCCATTGTATATATGTACCTCAACTTCTTTATCTCTTCATCTGTTGATGGACATCTAGGTTGCTTCTATGTCCTGGCTATTGTAAATAATGCTGCAATGAACACTGAGGTACTTGTATCTTTTTGAATTGTGGTTTTCTCAGGGTATATGTCCAGTAGTGGGATTTCTGGGTCATATGGTAGCTTATTCCTAGTTTTTTGAAGAATCTTCATACAATACATATTCTTTAAAAGGGAGGACTCAAATGTACAACAGTTTACCCTTTGCACAACATATGTGTATCTGCCTCAGTTCACCCTTTGTACTAATCAGATACACTATTACCCTATATTAAGTATACTATATCAAATTTTTTAAGGAGATGCAGGCCATAGTCTCTAAAATTAAGTAATTTAGGAGAGTTAATTAACAAGCTGAAGCCCCCCTGCTTTGATTAATCTTGATTGAAGACCAGTTGATCAACATATTCTCTTCTATCATTCATTCTTTATTACCCTTGCTCTTGACCAACATTGGAGCTGGTTTAAGTCATTTACCTTTTGGGACAACCTAACATTTTATCTTCAAGGGGTTTGAGCCCTTTGTTGCCTTGCCATTATGAGTCACTTTTACTGTAATTGTTGTCCATTCACTGCTATCATCAGACATGGAATAACTAAAAGAGATCCCAGTGGATCATCTGAGTGACAAATATATTCTATCCTGCCTCCATTATGAAGCAGAAGCTCTAACTTCTCATGATAATCAGAGATAGTTATGCCCACTAGTATAGTAACTCCTTTCTTTGCTTTCTCCTCTATCAAAATGAGAAGCCTAAAGTTACCACTGGTAGTTGTAGTTTCAGGTTAGGTAGAACCCTTAATGTGTTTCCTGGTGGAAGCATTCCCCGTGAGAAGCAGATTTGTGTATGTAGAAATAAGAAATACAAATTTTGTAAGTGAGTCACTGAGTTGGTTCCAAGACATGCATTCTAGATATTAGAAATGCAATGCTACATATCATTTGTTGATATCTAAGTAGATATTATTCATTGTGAAGGACAATATCCCAACATTGCAAGGTGTTGTCCTCTGTCTGGTGCCTTAGCTGTGCCTTGAACCAGCCATTCAATCAGTTTATTGGACCAGTTAATCTTGAGGTCTATGGTATATTAGAGGACCAATGGGTCCTTGTGGTCTTGTGGCCATTGCCACACCTTCTTCACCATAAAATGGATCCCTTGAATCAGGCATTTTGTAAATTTCACATTATGATGCCAGCAGAGAAAGCAAGCTAAACTCATATCTGGATAAGGTGTCAATTCTGTTAAGAGCAATTCACACTATCCTCCATGGCAGAAAGGTCTGAAATAATCAACTTGCCACCAAGATGCTAGCTTGTTTTGGTAGGTACTCCATGTTTTTGAGCCCATGTATAGCATCCATCCTTACCATCATGGCTATTCCACTTGTAGGCTCATTGTGCAAACACTGAGGTGGCCAAGGATGGAGGCTGGCTGACATGGACAGGACAAGTCAGAAATCAGGTTATTCAATGTTAGGCATCAAATATGTCTGCCACACCTGGACTCAAAGGTGTCTTTGCTAAATGGAGTCACCAGTCTCATATCCATGACATTGCCAGCAGCAACAGCAGCATGTCTTCCATCTCATACACACATTATACATATCTAACAAGTCAATCTAATTGGCAGAAATGAATTTACCATCAGAACTCTAACTGCAGTTAGGAAGATAGAATGGAGGTTGAGCTAATCAATCCACAATATTTACTATTATTTATTAGAAATGGATGTATTTTTACCCATAAATACAATTAGCTTATTATTTTGAATTATCTTTACAAGATTTGTGTTAAGGCTATGCTAGTTTCATAAAAGTAATTGAATCTCTACGCATGTTTGTACAGGTATTATATCTGAACTAAGCATTATGGACTATGAGGGGTATGCCTTGAGGTATGCCTTGAGGGGTATGCCTGCTTCTTGTCTATATAATTTTGGTGGCCTAAGAGTTGTTTTTAAGTCTTATGGCCTAAATTGACCCTGATGACATAGAATTATTTTCATCCTGGTGGTCCAAGGAGTGGTATAAGTCTTTTTTACAGGCTTATGGTTTAACAGTTCCATTGTTTCAAAAACAGACTTGGTTTCAGTCAGCAACATGTGCCAATAACCACACCTGCACTTCTTATGCAGATGTAGTTTTCAGATTTGCCATAGACTGTTTTTGTTTTTTCTTTCTTGCTCCCATATCTCCCCATTTCTTTAATGTGGATTAACTTGAGGTTGTCAGTCTTCTGTGGAAAAACCACATTAAGGTAATCTTTGACCTGAGTATTTTATTTAATACTAAATTAGTCTGATTTTCCCATGATACATTTTAATAATTTGAAACATCTCAATGGGTATTTGTCCTTCCAAAGATCTCTCAATCTTATTTTTTACAGTTTGAGGTTGAAATACAGTTGGATTTTCCAACCATAAACTATTCCCCTTTATTTCTTAAAAAAATTTTTTTATTGGTGTATAGTATGGCAACCCACTCCAGTATTCTTACCTGGAGAATCCCATGGACAGAGGAGCCTGGAAGGGCTACAGCCCATGGAGTCATGAAGAGCAGGGACATGACTGAGTGGTTAACACGTTCACATTTTATAGTTGATTTACAACATTGTGTTAGTTTCAGGTGCATAGCAAAGTGAATCGAAATCATTACAGAGTATTGAGTATAGCTCCCTGTGCTTCCTGGATAGCTCAGTTGGTAAAAAATCTATCTGCAATGCCGGAGACCCTGGTTCTCCAGTGGGAAGATCCACTGGAGAAGGGATAGGCTACCCACTCCAGTATTCTGGCCTGGAGAATTCCTGTATAGTCCTTGGGGTCGCAAAGAGTCGGACACAACTGAGTGACTTTCAGTTCACTCCCAATGCTATACAGTAGGTCCTTATTAATCTATTTTATACATACATATACACAATACTATATATATATATATAGTATTGTGTATATGTCAATCCCAGTCTCCCAATATTCCCTTTATTTCTGCTTGCAAACCAGCTAATTCTTTCTTGAGCTATTCTTGTCAATTGAATTACTCAAGCTCTTCAGAGAAACAGAACCATTAAGATATACATATATATATATATGTTATATGTATATATTATAGATAGACGGTGACAGAGAGAAAGAGAAACACACACACACAGAGAGAAATTTCTTGTAGGCTTATGCTATTATGGAAGCCATGAAGTCCCTGCATCTGCTATCTGCAAGCTGGAGGACCAGGAAAGCCAGTGATGTAACTCAGTCTGAAGGACTAAGAATTGAGGGGCTGATGGTGTAATTCCCGGTCTGAATCCCAAAACTTAAGAACCAGGAGTGCTGATATCCAATGACCAGGGAAAAAAATGAGTGTTTTGTCAAAGTAGAGAGAGTGAACTGCCCTTTCTCTGTCTGTCTGTTCTATCCAAGCCTTCAACAAATTGATAGATGCCTACCCACATTGGTGATGGTAGTTTTCTTCACTCAGTCTCCTGATTCAAATGCTAATCTGTTCTGGAGACTCCCTCACAGACACACCCAGAAATAAAGCTTTATCAGCTATCTGAGCATTTCTTATTAGCCTAATCAAGTTGACGCATAAAATTAACCATCACACCAATCAAAGCCAGCAACTATTGATGAACAATGCCATCACTATGAAAAATAGTACTAACATCTTATTTTCTAGATTCTTCCCCATATTTTCCCACTAGCATTGCTTTCCAATCTCTTGGAGTTACAAATTCCTTAATTATATATGCTGAGTCTATTGCAAGTTACAATTTCACCACATTTTTGCCATTGAAAAATCCTACCACAAAACCTCTTAGCCAATGTCATATTTCAGAGTTTTGTTGTGGCAGTACTCTACTTCCAGTACCAGTTTTCTGAAGTAATCAGGTTATAGTAAGCTAGGGTTTCCCAGGTGACTCAGTGGTAAAGAATTCACCTGCCAAGCAAAATTTTTATCCCTAGGTTGGGAAGATTCCTTGGAGAAAGAAATGGCAATGCACTCCAGTATTCTTGCCTAGAAAGTCCCATGGACAGAGGAGCCTGGCCGGCTACAGCCCATGGGTTTGCAAAGGGTTGGATAGGACTTAGTGACTGAGCATGCACACACATACAAACGTATGTTAACAAATAGTCCTATAATCTCAGTAGCTTAACAGAACAAAAGTATGCTTTTAACTCACACAAATTACTCTATGGATTCAGGTAACTCTCCAGAGTTATCAGGTTTATTTGAATTTGAGAAGCTATAGCATCTGAACACAAAAGAAAGGTGGTAAGAGAGTTGCATATTACCAATTAAGTGGAAACAAAAGATATCACTTCTGTTCACAGCCCCTTGGCCAGAACTCATTAGGTGGCCCTTACCAATTACAAGAACACTAGGAAATATATCCTTGCAATTACGTGGACAGAGGAGCCTGGTGGGCTATGGGGTCACGAAGATTCAGACATGACTAAGTGACTAACACCACACACACACAACATGCATAAAATAGAAGAGAACCAAACATTTTTGAGCTTTCGTAATGTATACTTCAGATACTACCAGAAGCAGTATAGCTTATAGGTAAAGAGCACATCTGGAATCACAAACCTTAAATTCAAGCCCTAGCTTCGCTATTTGCCACCTGACAAATGGCTTAAACTCTGAGTCTTCGTGTGTAGATAATAATACCTATCTAACTGGATGGGCTTCCCTGGTGGCTCAGTCGGTAAAGAATCTGCTTGCAGTGCAGAAGACCTGGGTTCGATCCCTGGGTTGGGAAGATCCCCTGGAGAAGGGCATGGCAACCCATTCCAGTATTCTTGCCTGGAGAATCCCCATGGACAGAGGAGCCTGGAGAGCTGCAGTCCATGGAGTCGCAAAGAGTCAGACACGACTGAGCAACTAAGCACATCTAACTGGATAAGTGTTTATCTTAAATGATATTATGCTTATACAATGCTTGGCACAGTTCCTGGCACACAGGAAGCATTGAATCAATTCTATATGCTGCAGGGTGCACAATGACATGGTGATCCACTAAGCTGTGATTATGACCATTAACATCTGCAGCAGATAATCTCACTGACATCATGGCAGTACCACTTGTAACATACAGATTATGACAGTTCTCTGTCATTTACCAGTTTCTGACAGACTGGGAAATTATTGACACCATTGCAACCTCTGCAACAGACTAAAGACTATGATGATTGGAATGTATTGACAAGAAGAAAATTAATGTGATAGAGGCTATTTCATTTTGCTGAAACATCATAAATTTTGTAGAACAATGGTCATTTACTATAATCAGGAGCTTTTCCAAAATTACAAGCTAAAATAGAAATTTGAAAAGGAAATACAGAGCAAAAGCAAGCAAATAACACTGAAGAGCCTCTCAAAAGAGCTGTTTGTATCATTCTTTTATCTGGCTTCTGCAAATGCTATATTATCATACCTTCTAAGTAATTTTATCCAACCGTTATCTGTCAGCAATTAGGATTTCTTTTAAATTAGAACCAATCCTTTTAATCATTGTATCACAAAATGTTGACCGTGGTTTTCAAAATAATAAAGTATGTTTAGCAATACAGAGCTCAATAAAATACTTATACCTGAAGATAAATATTTAAAGGTACATTTTTGTGGCATTAATGTAAAGTATTTTTAAAACATAATTTTGTTTGATTTTATCATTTTAATGTTTTGAATTTCGTGTAGGTTTTAAACATACATAAAATTTTAGAAGAGAAATAAACATATAATTTATCATTAATAGATAAATATTTATAATCAATATTTTACCAGAAAGGGTGCATTGTTTAAAGAGTATGGAAATCACTCTTCTAATTCCAAGTTTCTAAAGTGTGTTCCTCAAAATGCCTCTGTGAAATACCAAATGATCTACGGGTGATTTCAAAGAAAAAATCATGTTTATTGCATCCATTTCGCAAAGACTATATACAATGATGGAGAAAGAAATGGCACCCCACTCCAATATTCTTGCCTGGAGAGAGGAGCCTTGTGGGCTACAGTCCATGGGGTCTCAAAGAGTTGGACACGATCAAGTCCATGGGGTCTCAAAGAGTTGGACACGATCAAAGCGACTTAGCATATGCAATAATAAATAAAACTTCATAACTCATATTATCGGAATGATGTTTGGCCCTTTTGGTGGAAGAAATGTATACTACAAATAGAAATTTTTCTGTGAAATGACTCTAAATTAAACATATGTTTGATGCTCATGTCACTGAATATTCAGGTTTATGCAATATATTCATTTTTCTGGGGCTTCCCTGGTGATCCAGTGGTTAGCAATTCGCCTTGCAATGCAGGGGACACTGGTTTGCTCTCTGATCCGGGAAAATTCCACATGCCTTGGGGCAACTAACCCCATGCACCACAACTACTGAGCCTGCACTCTAGAGCATACAAGCCACAACTACTGAGCCCAAGCACCACAGCTACTGAAGCCTGTGCACCCTAGAGCCCATGCTCTGCAACAAGACAAGCCACCACAATGAGGAGTCCGTACACCACAGCTAGACAGTAGGCCCTGCTTGCCACAACGAGAGAAAGCCCAAGCACAGCAATGAAGACCCAGCACAGCCAAAAAATAAAAATATATTTTTACTTTAAGGTGATAAGTTAATTATAAGTTTTAAGCTTATATTAATAATAAATGATAATAAAATATATTTTAAACTATATATCCATATTGAATTAAAAGTTTTCAAATTTGTATATTTCTTCAATCTGTGATCAAATTTTCTTCCAGAATTATAAAATTAGCCTGTGTTTACTGAAAACAAGTAAATAATATGTTGATCTTATAAAAATATATATAATTTCACCCCTTTTCCTTCTTCACCTGCAAACTCCAGATAACCTTCTATGTATTATTCCACACTTTTCTCATATTCAGTGTGTGTGTATGTATTTAGCTCAATATATCATGAATATTTCTTCTTCATTAACATAGATATAATTCTCTGTAGTACAGAAAAGAGAAGAGATATCTTCTAGCCTTGTCATTTGTTGAGAGCTTTGATTAGTCTTATAGGATGGGAGGAGAAAATGCATAAAAGATACATGAGCAGTCTGGCCATATTCCAGTGAAGTTCAGTATCCTTGAGACTGGCACTTTCCCTGCAGTTCAGTTATTAATAATATGATCATCTTCCTCCTGTTCCTCTGGCCTAAATAATATCCAACAACTTGGAGGTGAGACAAAATGACAGCCAATGAATAACAAATTATGATGCTTCAAAATTGGGTGGGGGGCAATTTTATAAGTAATTTTAATGGGCATTTTCTTGACTACTAAAGGAGTTAGGATACTTTTCCTATCATTATTTATTTCTTTTTTTGTTTCTTTTTATAATATTTCTTTATTCATTTATTTATTTTTGGCTATGCTGGGCATTCATTGGTGCATGGGGGCGGTGAGTGAGGAATACTCTCTAGCTGCAGTGCACAGGCTTCTCATTGTAGTGGTTTCTCTTGTCATGGAGCATGGGTTCTAAAGCACGGACTCAGTAGTTATGGCACAAGGACTTAGTTGCTCCACAGCATGTGGGATCTTCCTGGATCAGGGATTGAACCTGTGTCTCCTGCATTGGCAGGCAGATTCTTTACCACTGAGACACCAGAGAAGTCCTGATTATTTATTTCTCTTTTTTTTCTTCTTCTTTTTTTCGGTCATGCCATGCAGCACGTGGGATCTTTAGTTCCCCAAGTAGAGATTGAATCTGTGCCCTTTGCAGTAGAAGTCCTGGAGTCTTAACCACTGGACTGCCAGGGAATTCCCTTCATTCCATTTTTAAAAAGAGGAACCAGGTTTGGAGAGTTTAGGTAACTTGGTCAAGATAAACAAATAGTAAGCAGGAGAATGAGAATTTAAATTTGTGTTAGTCAAATTAAAAGCTAGCTTTGGCTCAAGTGGTAAAGAATCCGCCTGCAATTCAGGAGACCCAGGTTCCATCCCTGGGTCAGGAAGATCCCCTGGAGAATGGAATGGCAACCCACTCCAATATTCTTGCCTGGAGAATTCCACGGACAGAGGAACCTGGCAGACTACAGTCCAGGGGATCACAAAGAGTCAGACACAAGTCAGACACGATTGAGCGACTAACACACTTCAATTTCTAGTTAGTTAAACTGGATGCCAACTATCAGTTCAGTTCAGTTCAGTCGCTCAGTGGTGTCCGACTCTTTGCGACCCCATGAATCACAACATGCCAGGCCTCCCTGTCCATCACCAACTCCCAGAGTTCACCCAAACCCACGTCCATCGAGTCCGTGATGCCATCCAGCCATCTCATCCTCTGTCGTCCCCTTTTCCTCCTGCCCCCAATCCCTCCCAGCATCAGAGTCTTTTCCAATGAATCAACTCTTCGCATGAGGTGGCCAAAGTACTGGAGTTTCAGCTTTAGCATCATTCTATGCAAACTATTGATAGAGAATATATATATATATATATATCTTCTCTATATATATTCTCTCTATATATATATGTATGTATATTTTGCTGATGCTTGTCTTCTGAGATGTGGTAGGGATGAAAGTGAAAGATCCCCAACCAAAGAGAAAGATGAGTTGCAATTTCTCATAATTCTCCAGAATATAGGCAACTTTGGAAAAGGATAAGGGTACATGAAATAATTTCAACAGCCTAGGGTACCACTTGATGCAAAGAACTGACTTATTAGAAAACCCTGATGCTGGGAAAGATTGAAGGCAGGAGGAGAAGGGGATGACAGAGGATGAGATGGCTGGATGGCATCACCGATTTGCTGGACATGAGTTTGAGCAAACTCCAGGATCTGGGGATGACAGGAAAGCCTGGCGTGCTGCAGTCCATGGGGTCACAAAGAGTTGGACATGACTGAGGGACTGAACTGAGGGGTACCACCAAAGAAACTGGGGCTTCCGGAAAACTGTGTCTAGTTAGAAAAGGAATAGCACGACCTTAACCATGTGTAACCAGATGTTACAACAGCACCAGCACAGATTAGTGATGAGAATTTTATCCAAGCTGTTTAAGAGAGAATACCATTAAGGCTTCTATCTTATGAAGCCAGCCAAGTCCTGTTTTTATGAAAATTAGCAAAACATTCAAGGTCCAGGCTATCCAAGCACATTGAAGACCTCCAGATATCCAAGATTTGAACAACTTAACTACATTAAAAATAACTAGACAGGGCTTCCCTGATGGTCTAAAGGTTAAGAATCTGCCTGCCAACATTACAGGGGACATGGGTTTGATCCCTGATCCTGGAGCATCCCACATGCCACAGAAAAACTAAGCCCATGCATCACAGCTACTGAACCAACATGCCCTAGAACCTGTGCCCTGCAACAAGAGAAGCTATTGCAATAAGGAGCCTGCCCACTGCAACTAGAGGGTAGCCCGCTCTTGCCGCAACTAGAGAAAGCCCGCGGGCAGCAACGAAGACCCAGCACAGCCAAAAATAAATAAATTAATTAAGTTTTAAAAAATGACCAGACATTCAAAGGCTGATTTGCTAAGGCACAGTAATCTGCCTTATAAATCATATAGCTAGAAACCAACTGTATACTTTAGTTTCAAAAGTAATAGCAGTATCTAAACTCAGAATGCTATCTCATACTCAAATTGCATCAGCCAGCATTATGCCTAAGTCTTAAACATTTCATATACGTTAGGGAACAACCTAGTGATTAAAAGGGGAAAAAAATCTCATTGTAATACCACATTTGTTTAATGTGGTCCTTACCAAAGATCAGGGCTCATTTCTAAGTCATTAATTTTCAAACCAGTATTTTTTAGAGACTGGGAAATAAAAGAGCGACTCAACAAGACAGTAAGATTATTTTACTCTTAAATTTAAAGGCCTAGATATAAGCAAATGAGGGCTGGTATGCTGGTATCATGAGGTTATCAGGATATTCCACTAGGTGATTATACCACAACTTATTTATTCATTCTTCTATTATAAATATTTGGGCTGTTTCCAGTTAGGAGTTATTATTAATAATGCTACTGAACATTCTTTTTCACATCTTCTAATGCAGCTATACCACCTGATCTGCCTCTTGAGAAATTTGTATGCAGGTCAGGAAGCAACAGTTAGAACTGGACATGGAACAACAGACTGGTTCCAAATAGGAAAAGGAGTTCGTCAAGGCTGTATATTGTCACCCTGTTTATTTAACTTATATGCAGAGTACATCATGAGAAATGCTGGACTGGAAGAAACACAAGCTGGAATCAAGATTGCCGGGAGAAATATCAATAACCTCAGATATGCAGATGACACCACCCTTATGGCAGAAAGTGAAGAGGAACTAAAAAGCCTCTTGATGAAAGAGAAAGAGGAGAGTGAAAAAGTTGGCTTAAAGCTCAACATTCAGAAAATGAAGATAATGGCATCCAGTCCCATCACTTCATGGGAAATAGATGGGGAAACAGTGGAAACAGTGTCAGACTTTATTTTTCTGGGCTCCAAAATCACTGCAGATGGTGACTGCAGCCATGAAATTAAAAGATGCTTACTCCTTGGAAGGAAAGTTATGACCAACCTAGATAGCATATTCAAAAGCAGAGACATTACTTTGTCAACAAAGGTTCATCTAGTCAAGGCTATGGTTTTTCCTGTGGTCATGTATGGATGTGAGAGTTGGACTGTGAAGAAGGCTGAGCGCCGAAGAATTGATGCTTTTGAACTGTGGTGTTGGAGAAGACTCTTGAGAGTCCCTTGGCCTGCAAGGAGATCCAACCAGTCCATTCTGAAGGAGATCAGCCCTGGGATTTCTTTGGAAGGAATGATGCTAAAGCTGAAACTCCAGTACTTTGGCCACCTCATGCGAAGAGTTGACTCATTGGAAAAGACTCTGATGCTGGGAGGGATTGGGGGCAGGAGGAGAAGGGGACGACAGAGGATGAGATGGCTGGATGGCATCACTGACTCGATGGATGTGAGTCTGAGTGAACTCTGGGAGTCGGTGATGGACAGGGAGGCCTGGCGTGCTGCGATTCATGGGGTCGCAAAGAGTCGGACACGACTGAGCACCTGATCTGATCTGATCTGATCTGGGTAGTGGTTCTTACCTGGGATGTGTTGATCGTCCCAGGGATTGGGGAGTACAACTGGTATTTAGAAGGTGAGGGCCAGATGTTAAACATCCTATAATGTCTGGTACTACCCAGTACAAATAAAGATCATCTCTCCACAAAATATTAATACCATCTTTTCCTTTGACAAACACTACTACTCTTGGGTATATACAAAGGAGTATTTATGGATCATATGGTGTATATATGATAAACTTTACAACTAGTGAAAAAATTTACACTGGTTTATTGTTTGACATTCTTTACAACACTTGGCATTCCTAGGCTTTTTTATTTTTTTCCAGTTAAGTGGGTAAATAATGATTCCTTCTTTAGTTGTTTTTGTCTTCTTGCAGTTCTTTTTTTAAAAATTATTTATTTGTTTATTATTTTTGCCTGTACTGGGTCTTTGTTGCTGCATGGGCTTTTTTCCTCCAGTTGCAGTGAGCTGGGGCTACTCTAGTTGCAGCACACAGGCATCTCATTGCTGTGGTTTCTCTTGTGGCAGAGCATGAACTCCAGATGCACAGGCTTCAGTAGTTGTGGCACATGGCTCAGTAGTTGCAGCTCCCAGGCTCTAGAGCACAGGCTCAGTAGTTGTGGTGCAGGGCTTAGCTGCCCTGTGGCATGTGATATCCTCCTGGACTAGGGATGAAACCCGTGTCCTCTGCATTTGGATTCTTTACCACTGAGCCACCAGGGAAGCCCCTGAAGTTCTTGAGGAAGAATCCCTAAATGCTGCTGCTGAAGCTATCCTTACCACAAATAAACTGGAGCACATTTTCTATGAGTCCCAGGATCAGTAGAACATCACTCAAGAGAAGCTATCAGAGAGGATAATGATGCCTTATATGAAGAGGTTCAATATTCTAAGATGAAATGGCAAAGATGAGTAAAATGAATAAGAAGGAGGAGAAGGAAAAGCAGATTCTACAAAAGACACATTCAAGAAAATTAAGATACAACCCACATTATCAAAGAAAATGTTTGTTAATCATATATCTGATAAAGGACTTGTATCTAGAAGATAACAAAATAACAGCCATTGCTGCTCAGTTGCATCTGACTCTTTGCGACCCTTTGGACTGTAGCCTGCCATGCTCCTCTGTACATGGGAATTCCCAGGCAAGAATAGTGGAGTGGGTTGCCATTTCCTTCTTCAGGGGATCTTCCTGGCCCCAGGATTGAACCTGTGTCTCCTGTATCTCTTGCATTGCAGGTGGATTCTTTACCACTGAGCCATCAAGGAAGCCCTATAAAGACCTCTTTGAGGTCTCAATAATCAAGAAACAACTCCATTTAAAAATAGGTGTGCGAGCTAAGTCGCTTAAGTCGTGTCTGACTCTTTTGTGACCCTCTGGACTCCCACCAGACTCCTCTGTCCATGGGATTCTACAGGCAAGAATACTAGAGTGGGTTGCCATGCCTTGTTAGGTCACCTGCATTGGCATGCAGATTCTTTACCTCTAGTGCCACCAGGGAAGCCCTAAAAATAGGCAAAGGAGGGCTTCCTAGGTGGCTCAGTGGTAAAGAATCCACCTACCAAACAAGAGATGGGGGTTTGATCCATGGATTGGGAAGATCTCCTGCAGAAGGAAATGATAAAAATAAACAAAGGGAAAATTAAGTAAATAACAAATAAAAACAGGCAAAAGATCTGAATTGACATTCTTCCAAAGAAAATATAAAAGTGGCCAAATAAGCACAATGAAAAGAAGCTAAAAATCATTAGTCGTTGCAAAAATATAAATCCAACCACAATGAGATATCCACTTCTATTAGGATAAGATAGCCACATCTATTTTTTTTCCTTTTAATTTTATTTTTTTTTAATTTTATTTTATTTTTTAACTTTACAATATTGTATTGGTTTTTGCCATATGGGAGAGGGAGAGGGTGGGATGATTTGGGAGAATGGCATTGAAACATGTATAATATCATATAAGATAGCCACATCTATTAAGATAAACAAAGACAGACAATAGCAAATGTCGCCAAAGTTCCAGAAAAATCCCCTTCTCCTCCTGCCCCCAATCCCTCCCAGCATCAGAGTCTTTTCCAATGAGTCAACTCTTCGCATGAGGTGGCCAAAGTACTGGAGTTTCAGCTTCAGCATCATTCCTGCAAAGAAATCCCAGGGCTGATCTCCTTCAGAATGGACTGATTGATCTCCTTGCAGTCCAAGGGACTCTCAAGAGTCTTCTCCAACACCACAGTGCGTTACTGCCTAATAATAGTTCCTGGGATACAGAAGCCCGCCTGGCGAGGGGCAGGGCCAGAGAGCCGAAGCACACACGCGTAAAGTCTTTGTAGCTTCGCGACGGGGCGGAGCCTTACCTGCCCCCTGGGGCCGAGTAACATTTAAGGCTCGAGCGCGCAGTTTCTTATTCTTTTAGCTTCGGACCCGGCAAGCTGGCTTTTGAAAGCGAAGAGGGTACGCAGTCACCTAGCAATGTCTGGTGAGTCGGGTCAGCCTCAGGCTGACCCATCCCAGGCTGGGGTCGATATGCCGCACCCTGAGAGAAATGGGGCTGCGGTCCCGAGAGGTGTGGTCCGACGGGTCGGTGCCTTAGGGCGCCGGTCCTGGATCCAAAAGGTTTTTGAGCAAGTAATAGATTCACCTCGCCGGTGGGTCACCCCATTGGAGGTGGTTCCTGTTGCAGTTTTGGCCGTCCAGAGATACCTGTTAGAGGATGAGCCACGCGACGTGAAACCTAAACCTCCGCTTTACTGCTTTGATGTGACAATCTCAGACGGGGTGTACCAAGAGAAGTGCTACCTGGACCCCAGCCTGAATTCTCTCGTATATAAAAATATCCTCAAAGTTGGCATAGAAGTGAGAATTTTCAGAGTCTCGTGCATTTACAACGAGAAAAGAATAGGCCAGGGAATCTTGTGCATAGATAACGTTCTCTGTGGGGAGTTGCTGGAGTCTGTTTCTCTAGAAACTCCCTTCAGAAATATAGTGCACTGAGAGGTCCCTGAGAGACCTTTAAGAGGCGGAAAAAGTCATTACCTGCCCCTGTGGAATAACGAAGATCCGTATGGAGATATCTGGCTAAACAATAAGCAACCAAAGGAGCACGAATTTAACCGTAAGTAATTGGAGGGAATGCCGGGGGGGTTAAAAAATAGTTTTTAGGAATTCACTTTAATGGAAAAGGAAACGAAGGTGTTTGGGTCTTGTTAATTATAAGCCGGGAGTGGTAAGAGACAAGCTTTGCAGGGTGACGGAGACGGTCGCTTAATGAAATTTGTACAGCTTGTGTCTTGGGTTGATTTGAAAGGGCCATTTCGGCAAGTGGCTTGCATGTGGTTTAAATTTAATCTGACGAACGTAGTCTCATTGCAGTCATTGTTCCTCATGTGTTGGTTATACATTTGACGGAGTGAAATTCATTTTAGTTCTATTCCCATTCCAGTCATGGAAGTAGTACTTTCTGTGTTGTTGGAAAGATTTGAATTCGGCATAAAAGTTGTAAAAATTTGGGGTTTGCCTTTTTAAACTTTGATTCAAAAAAGGATGTTCCAAAAACAGTCTTAAGCACTGTCTATATGAAGTAGCTTAATTTTTCAACAACTGAATATTTTCACTACTCTCGTTTTAAAGATGAGGAAAATCAATGTGGCAGATATTTGCACCAAATTTAGTGAACTACCAAAATAAACTTCATGTTTTACTTAAAGTATTTTGAATATCTCAGATTGTCCAGATCTGAGGGGAGAGAAAAATTCAATAACCTAAATGATATATTATTGGCTCTAAAAGTCATTTCTCTTACTTATTCTATTATCACATAATTAATCCTAAAACAGGTGTTGATAATGCTTTCAGAGAACACTCACACATACACCTTGATTGTTGATTCTTGCACTTTCAGCAGATTTTCAGAACAATACAAAAGGCTTCCATTGTGTTCTCATAGTTGGTGTATATCTTTATTGTGTCTAGTTTTGTAAAAACACACATGGGTGCTATTTCTTCTCAATTCCAATAATTATACAACTACTGAGCACCACTGCCAATATGCATTTTTTATGAATTAGATAGAAAGACCCAGAATGTGATTATGTCATACTGTTATGTATAAATTCCACTGAGTGTACAGTTTAGGGTCGGGAAGATCCCCTGGGGAAAGGATAAGCTACCCACTCCAGTATTCTTGGGCTTTCCTGGTGGCTCAGATGGTAAAGAATCTGCCTGCAATGCAGAAGACCTGGGTTCAATCTCTGGGTTGGGAAGATCCCCTGGAGAAGGTAATGGCTACCCACTCCAGTATTCTTGCCTGGAAAATTCTATGGACAGAGAAGCCGAGCGGGCTACAGTTCATGAGGTCACAAAGAGTCAGACATGACTGAGTGACTTTCACACTTCACTTCACATACAGTTTAGGGGGTGCTGATGGAACATATTTGAAAGATTTAAAAGCAGTTCTTCATGGATAGAGATAGTTGATATTTAATGACTCCTGCAGTAAATCCAGTAAAAACCCACCATTTCATTTATTCATTCAACAATTACTATTGAGCACCTACTATATGCTAGAATATATATATATATATATATATATATGTATATATATATTTCCTGTAGTGGAGAGTCAGTGGGAATTACATGTTTCACTTATTTAAAATACTTGGGTGTCTTTTACATATAACAGAAAGAAGTATAGGAAACAATAAAGAAAAATAAATTTCTACTCTCAAAAGGCTTATAGTCTAGCTAAATTAGTGGCTCCTAACAAGGAGTAATTTTGACTCCCAGGGAACATTTGTCAATGTCTAGAGATATTTTTGGTTGTTACAACTGGGAGGGCATCTAGTTGATAAAGGCCAGGAATGTTTCTAAACATCCTCCAGTGCACAAGACATTCTCAAAACAAACAATTTTCCAGTCCCAAATGTCAAGACTCTTCAGGCTGAGAAACCCTGAGTTAGGGAGATGAGCTACATACATTAGAAGTTTTGTTTTTAGTGGGATGAATTGAGAGAGTGGCATTAACATATATACACTACTATGTGCAAAATACATAGCTAGTGTGAAGCTTCTGTAAAGCACAGGGAGCTCATCTCAATGCTCTGTGATGACCTAGAGGGTAGGATGGGTTAGGGGGTTGGAGGGAGGCTCACGAGGGAGGAGATATATGTATACTCATAGCTGATGCACATTGTTGTAAAGCAGAAACTAACACAACATTGTAAAGCAATGATACTCCAATTAAAAAAATTTTAAACTGCAAAGCAAAACAAGATGGAATCTAGAAAGATGGTACCGATGATCTGATGTGCGAGGCAGCAAAGGAGACACAGATGTAAAGAACAGGCTTTTGGACTCAGTGGGATAAGGAAAGGGTGGGATGATTTGAAAGAATAGCATTGAAACATATACGTTACCATATGTAAGATAGCCAGTGGGAGTTTGATGTATGACACAGGACACCCAAAGCCAGTGCCCTATGACAACCTGGAGGAATGGGATGGGAAGGGAGATGGGAGGTGGTTCAGGATGGAGGGAACACACGTATGCCTATGGCCGATTCATGTTGATATATGACAAAAACCATCACAATATTGAAATTAGCCTCCAATCAAAATAAATAAATAAAATTTTTAAAAAGATATCAAGAATGTTTCTCTATCACAGAATCTATTTTTGCTGTTCCCTCCAATTTCAGTGTCTCTTCCCAAGAAGTCCACACACTCACTCCCTCACTTCTTGCAGGTCTCTGCTCTGTTCAATTTCTGAATAGAAAACCCTCCCTTAATCATATTGTATTAATACACATTAACTCCTGCTCCCTCTCCTCACTTTCCCCTTAATATGTTTTTTGGTCTCCAAGGCAAGGCTGCACCTGGTCTAGAGCAGACACTCAATAAATACATGTAGAATTAGTGAATTGGTTAAATATTAATAATGGTAGGGTTCTTCAGCCCAAGCAGTGAGAAGCTTGAGTAAAGGAGCCTGACTACTGTTATCTGCAATGGTCTAGAACAGTGCCTGCCTTTTGGTAGGGACTTCATAAATAGTGAATTAAGAATGATGAAATAGAGAGCCAAGGGAGATTAATATAATCAAGGCATGCTTATTTCTATCTTTGAAAATATTCTTGGACAATCACTACATTCTGTGTATACTGGTGCATCTGGAGATATATAAATATATATAAATTCTCACTATTCTTCTCAGAATTTTCACATTACATTCATTCCCTATACATTCCTTGTAGTTTAGAAATGCAGCTTCTGAAATTCTATATCCTGCCTGTATTTTAAGCCAGATATTGTATAAAATATATTTTAAAAATTGTAAACTAAAGGGAGCCCTTCACAAGCCAGTTCTATAGTTTTCTGTCTTCATTTGCATTTAATCGTAAATTCACCCAACCTGCACTCAGTGAGCCACTACAATTATGTGAACGCTAATAGCAAGAGCAGCTAATGTTTATGGAGGATTTTCTGCACCAGGAACTGTCCTAAAGGCTGTGCATACTTTATCCAGTTTTGTTAATACTACCAAAAGCCCGGGGTTCCCAGGTGGCACTAGTGGCAAAGAACCTGCCTGCCAATGCAGGAGACGTAAGAGACCCGTGTTCAATCCCTGGGTGAGGAAGATCCCCTGGAGGCGGGTACGGCATCCACCCCAGTACTCTTGCCTGAGAAGCCCATGGACAGAGGAGTCTGGCGAGCTACAGCCCACAGGCTGGCAAAGAGTAGGACACGATTAAGTGACTTAACACACATGCATGCAATATACATGAACGTGATAACATGGATGGCCTGTGTACGTGCGTGCTAAGTCGCTTCAGTCCTGTCCGACTCTTTGTGACTCTTTAGGCAAGAATCGGAGAAGGCAATGGCACCCCACTCCAGTACTCTTGCCTGGAAAATCCCATGGACGGAGGAGCTTGGTGGGCTGCAGTCCATGGGGTCGCTAAGAGGCGGACACGACTGAGTGACTTCACTTTCACTTTTCACTTTCATGCATTGGAGAAGGAAATGGCAACCCACTCCAGTGTTCTTGCCTTTAGAATCCCAGGGACAGGGAAGCCTGGTGGGCTGCCGTCTCTGGGGTCGCACAGAGTTGGACACGACTGAAGCGACTTAGCAGCAGTAGCAGCAGGCAAGAATACTGAAGTGGGTTACCATGCCCTCCTCCAGGGGATCTTCCCGAGCCAGGGGTCGAACACGCGTCTCTTGCATTGGCAGGGGGGTTCTTTACCACTAGTGCCACCTGGGAAGCCCCCATTTACTTTCTGTCACTGGCCCAAGGGGACTTTCCTGGTGGCTCAGATGGTAAAGATTCTGCCAAAGGCCCCGCCCCACCCCACCCCCCCAACTCTGAGCTTTGACTACTTGCTTCTGGCTTCCAGCCAGTTCTCGTCACCATAGCCTCTCGGTACCCTCCCTCCTAGAAGTGTCACGAGGGCTCCTCCCCTCCCTCTGGTTACTTTGCTTTGGAAACCCTGGCGACCAGAGCTTTTCCCGCTTCTCCAATCCGGGCATTCCAGCCGGCTCTAAGTTAGAGAACCCGCCGCGCAACCACGTGTGTTCCGTTCAGTTCAGTCGCTCAGTCGTGTCCGACTCTTTGTGACCCCATGAATCACAGCACGCCAGGCCTCCCTGTCCATCACCAACTCCCAGAGTTCACTCAGACACACGTCCATCGAGTCAGTGATGCCATCCAGCCATCTCATCCTCTGTCATCCCCTTCTCCTCCTGCCCCCAATCCCTCCCAGCATCAGAGTCTTTTCCAATGAGTCAACTCTTCGCATGAGGTGGCCAAAGTACTGGAGTTTCAGCTTCAGCATCATTCCCTGCAAAGAAATCCCAGGGCTGATCTCCTTCAGAATGGACTGGTTGGATCTCCTTGCAGTCCAAGGGACTCTCAAGAGTCTTCTCCAACACCACAGTGCGTTACTGCCTAATAATAGTTCCTGGGATACAGAAGCCCGCCTGGCGAGGGGCAGGGCCAGAGAGCCGAAGCACACACGCGTAAAGTCTTTGTAGCTTCGCGACGGGGCGGAGCCTTACCTGCCCCCTGGGGCCGAGTAACATTTAAGGCTCGAGCGCGCAGTTTCTTATTCTTTTAGCTTCGGACCCGGCAAGCTGGCTTTTGAAAGCGAAGAGGGTACGCAGTCACCTAGCAATGTCTGGTGAGTCGGGTCAGCCTCAGGCTGACCCATCCCAGGCTGGGGTCGATATGCCGCACCCTGAGAGAAATGGGGCTGCGGTCCCGAGAGGTGTGGTCCGACGGGTCGGTGCCTTAGGGCGCCGGTCCTGGATCCAAAAGGTTTTTGAGCAAGTAATAGATTCACCTCGCCGGTGGGTCACCCCATTGGAGGTGGTTCCTGTTGCAGTTTTGGCCGTCCAGAGATACCTGTTAGAGGATGAGCCACGCGACGAAACCTAAACCTCCGCTTTACTGCTTTGATGTGACAATCTCAGACGGGGTGTACCAAGAGAAGTGCTACCTGGACCCCAGCCTGAATTCTCTCGTATATAAAAATATCCTCAAAGTTGGCATAGAAGTGAGAATTTTCAGAGTCTCGTGCATTTACAACGAGAAAAGAATAGGCCAGGAATCTTGTGCATAGATAACGTTCTCTGTGGGGAGTTGCTGGAGTCTGTTTCTCTAGAAACTCCCTTCAGAAATAGTGCGCACCGAGAGGTCCCCGAGAGACCTTTAAGAGGCGGAAAAAGTCATTACCTGCCCCTGTGGAATAACGAAGATCCGTATGGAGATATCTGGCTAAACAATAAGCAACCAAAGGAGCACGAATTTAACCGTAAGTAATTGGAGGGAATGCCGGGGGGGTTAAAAAATAGTTTTTAGGAATTCACTTTAATGGAAAAGGAAACGAAGGTGTTTGGGTCTTGTTAATTATAAGCCGGGAGTGGTAAGAGACAAGCTTTGCAGGGTGACGGAGACGGTCGCTTAATGAAATTTGCACAGCTTGTGTCTTGGGTTGATTGTGAAAAGGGGCCATTTCGGCAAGTGGCTTGCATGTGGTTTAAATTTAATCTGACGAACGTAGTCTCATTGCAGTCATTGTTCCTCATGTGTTGGTTATACATTTGACGGAGTGAAATTCATTTTAGTTCTATTCCCATTCCAGTCATGGAAGTAGTACTTTCTGTGTTGTTGGGAAGATTTGAATTCGGCATAAAAGTTGTAAAAATTTGGGGTTTGCCTTTTTAAACTTTGATTCAAAAAAGGATGTTCGGTGATTTATTCCTTAGTTTACATTTAATGAAATGCCATTTGTATACCGTTAACTGTAGCAGTTACCTAAATACTGTTTTTGGAATGTGTGATTTTTGTGGAAAAGCTTGAAGTTCTCATTTTTGTGTTTATTACTTACCACGAACAAAACTAATCTAAGTTCAGTTTCATAAGAAGGAAGTTAACCTGATAATGCTGGCTCCTTAGTCATCAGCCACTGCTCTAAAATATATTTTTATTTATAAGAGATGGAAATGAGCAGAATTATAGGTATGTAGGTATATGGAATGGAGAAGGCAATGGCAACCCACTCCAGTACTCTCGCCTGGAAAATCCCATGGACGGAGGAGCCTGGTAGGCTGCAGTCCATGGGGTCGCTAGGAGTCGGACACGACTGAGCGACTTCACTTTCACTTTTCACTTTCATGCATTGGAGAAGATAATGGCAACCCACTCCAGGGTTCTTGCCTGGAGAATCCCAGGGACGGGGGAGCCTAGTGGGCTGCCGTCTCTGGGGTCGCATGGAGTCGGACACGACTGAAGCAACTTGGCAGAAGGTATATGGAAAGGGGAAGAAATAAAGTGCAAAAAATAAAGGCGAAAGTACTGGAGCGAGAAAGAGAATTTTCTGCATTTACTGCTTTTCAGGTTTTTTTTTTTTTTAACATTGCAGTAGTAATGCTATGATGTGTAACAGCAACAGACTTGAAAAGATAATTGAGATGAAAATAAGCAATTAAAGTAATATCCAGTTATAAGAAAAAGAAGGTGGCTGTCGAAATGTGTAGCTAAGGATGATTTAAAAAACTTAAACTTTAAGAACAAGATACTCATTTCAGGGATGAAATAATGCAATTATTATTTTTTTAATCTCAAGCATGGAATAAAGCAGTAGTGCATTACTACTCTGTTGAATATTTTTATTTTTAGAACTGAATGTACAAATGAAAAATTGGTGCTCTAGAAGAACTGAGAATAATGATTTGTAAAAAGTTATTTCATTTCTCTGATTATGAAAGTAATATCTATTCATTATTTAAACCATATTTTTATTGCAAAAGGCAAGGTCCATGTACTAAAAATCCAAACTTTATATTTAAAAGTATATTGTAAGACCCAAGTACAGTAAAGTATTAATGACAAATCTAGAAGTATTGGTGTTCTTTCAGGTTTGTTGTATGTTTGAAGTTTTTAATAATAAAATGTCTGTGGGAGAGGGTGAGGGTGGGATGATTTGGGAGAATGGCATTGAAACATGTATAATATCATATGTGAAACGAATCGCCAGTCCAGGTTCGATGCAGGATACAGGATGCTCAGGGCTGGTGCACTGGGATGACCCAGAGGGATGGTATGGGAAGAGAGGTGGGAGGCGGTTTCAGGATGGGGAACATGTGTGCACCCGTGGCAGATTCATGTTGATGTATGGCAAAACCAAAACAATACTGTAAAGTAATTAGCCTCCAATTAAAATAAATAAATTTATATAGAAGAAGAATAATAAAATGTTTGGATGGAGTAAAAGACCCTCCTTACCTCCTCTTATGGCTTCAACTTTCCACTCAAAATGGGGAAAAATGATTATATTACATTTTATGATTTGTTATTTCTACTTCTCTCAAGTGTCTTTAGCACACATATTTGTATACACTTTTCTATAGTGGGGGTGTACCATAATTTATATAATCATGCCCATTTTAATGGATAATTTATAGTTTTAGGCAGTTATTAGTTTTTCAGTTTTAGATCCAGTGCTGAACCTCATTAGGATATGCCTGTTTGTTTACTGTGTTCAAGTATTTCTGTTAAATGGACGGCTTCCTAGCAGTGAAATAAAGAGTATTTGAATTTTAAAATGGGTATTGACAAAGCGGTTTCTGAAAAAATGGGTTCTTGCCTGGAGAATCCCAGGGACGGGGGAGCCTGGTGGGCTGCCGTCTATGGGTCGCACAGAGTCGGGCACGACTGAAGCCACTTAGCAGCAGCAACATATTTAGTAGAGTGCCCATTTCCCCATTTTATACTATTGTTTTTAATTATATCTTTAATCTAATTAATTTATAGGATTTCTCTGCTAAGGGCAGTAAATTTTTACCTGCTGTATATTTCAGGTTATTTTCTCCCACTGTGTCTCTGTTCTCTTAGATTTGTTGTGTGCTTTTGTGCTTTTTAAACTTTTCTATTCGGTATACTGTGTACACAGTAAAAGAGAAAAATCTTAAAAATACAACTATATATATATTTATGTAACCATCCCCCTAGATCAAGATATGGAGCATTTCAGGAACCCCCAAAATTTTCCTCTTCTGGTTCAGTACCCTATTCCAAAAGTAAACTATAATACGTCAGAGACAGCTTTTTAAAATGTAAGTTAGGAGAATTCCCTGGTAGTCTAGTTGTTAGGACTCCACTTCCACTGTCCAGGTCCAGGGTTCCATCCCTGGTCAGGGACCTAAGATCCTGCAAGCAGAGGGTGCAGGCAAAAAGTAAAATGGAAGTTGGACTGTGCCACTTTCCTGCCTAAACCCCTCCCCAGGGCTCGCCATTGCACTTAGACAAACATCTAGACCACCTACCGGGATCCACGTGGCCCTATGGTGTATGCAAACTCTTTCTGTAAAGAGATGGTAAATCTTTTTGTCTTTTTGAGACGTTTGATTTCTGCTGCAGCTATTGAACTTTGCTGTTGTTTATGGAAAGTGGCATAGAAAATATGTAAATGTATGGGTTATTTTATTAACAAATCCTGGCTGCTGCTGCTAAGTCGCTTCAGTCGTGTCCAACTCTGTGCCACTCCATAGATGGCAGCCCACCAGGGTCCCCCGTCCCTGGGATTCTCCAGGCAAGAACACTGGAGTGGGTTGCCATTTCCTTCTCCAATGCATGAAAGTGAAAAGTGAAAGTGAAGTCGCTCAGTCGTGCCCGACTCTTAGCGACCCCGTGGACTGCTGGCAGCAGGCTGTATTTGTCCTGAGGACCACAGTTTGCGGAGCCCTGCTGTACACAACTGCAGCCTTCTTACTTCTCTTCTGCACCATGTTGTTTCAGCATACAGGCCGCCATTTTTCCACCCCACCCACCAGCCGCCTTTTTTTTTTTTTCCGGCCGCCATTTTTCCACCCCGCCCACCAGCCGCCTTTTTTTTTTCCGGCCGCCATTTTTCCACCCCGCCCACCAGCCGCCGTTTTTTTTTTTTTTTTCCGCCGCCATTTTTCCACCCCGCCTGCCCTTTTTTTTTTTTTTTTTTTTTTTTTTTTTTTCCGCCGCCATTTTTCCACCCGCCCACCAGCCCTTTTTTTTTTTTTCCGGCCGCCATTTTTCCACCCTGCCCACCAGCCGCCTTTTTTTTTTTTTTTCCCTTGCCGTTTTCGGCTCAGACAGTAGTCTGCCTGCAATGCAGGAGACCCAGGTTCAATCCATGGCTCAGGAAGATCCCCTGGAGGAACTGGCAACCCACTCCAGTATTCTTGCCTAGAGAATACCATGGTCGGTAGCCATTTCCTTCTCCAGGGGATCTTCCTGAGCTAGGGATCGAACCTGGGTCTTGTGCATTGCAGGCGGACTTTTTACCATCTGAGCCACTAGGGAAAGTAGAGTCCGCCTGCAACGCGGGAGATGCAGGAGAGAGGGGTTCAGTGCCTGGTTCGGGAAGATCCTCTGGAGAAGGAAATGGTTACCGACTACAATATTCTTGCCTGGAGAATCCCATGGACAGAGGAACCTGGAGGGCTATAGTCCATGGCGTCACAAAGAGCGGGACACGACTGAGGGACTAACACTGTATTGTTATTACACCACTGTAACAGAATTGATAACACTCATAAATTATTTTGTTTTCTTTCTCCTCCCTCGAATTTATAAGATCCTTGGGGGTAAGCACTCGTGTGTGTGTGTGTGTGTGTGTGTTTTTTCACTGCTGTGGTCTATTTTTCTTATAGCCAGGAAAATGTGTGGCACATAGTAGGCAGTTTAGAAGTGTTCATTGAATAAAGGAATGAATGAAATAGATTATATTAATAGGTTTTCTGATGTTGAACCACTACTGTTTCTACTTGGTCATGCTTGTTATTGTTATCTCTATATATTCAAGTGAATTTGATCCATAAGTTTTGTTATATTTTAGGAAAGTACTATTTCAGTTCAATTTTGATACCAGATTAATTAATATTAGTCTAAAGAATGAGTTAGGAAGCTTTCCTGTTTTTCTGAACTTAGAAAAATAACATGTTCTTTGAAGGTTTGGTGGAATTTACCCCCAAAACTATTTGAACCTGGGACCTTGGGTGAGCATTGGGAGTTCGGAAAATGTTTTCCTTTTCAATTTTTGAGAAAGTAGTAAAACCTGTAACGCTTCTTTTGAGTGCATTTTTGAGAGTTGACATTTCACTAGGAAATCTCATTTCACCTAAATCTCAGAGCTGTACATAATCTACATGTTTTAATCTCTATCTTGTCAGTTACATCCCCTGATATGTTCCTAAAGTTCAAGTCTTCACCCTTTTTCGTGATCAGCCTTGGCAGAGGTTTGTCTACTGTCTTGTTACTCAAAAATAAGACTTTTAACTTTACTAATTAAAAGTCTGTATCAGGGAGATGTTTCTACTTTATTTGTACTGTCCTCTTTAATTATTTTTACATCCTTTGTTCATTTTTTATTTTTGTTTTTGGTACTTCCTTCTAGAGTTGAATGCTTGGTTTATTTATTCCCTTCTTTATTTCTTCCAAAAGCTTTAACAGTTCTGAAATTTAACACAGTTACTGTTTTGGCTGTATACCCCAGGTTTTGAAGTATAGAGATTTTATTTTTACTCATTACTCATATTTTCTGATTTTAAATTTGAGTTTCTGTTTACCCCGAAAAGTTTAGAAAAAGTTTGCTTATTAGCTGTGCAGTTCCTTGTTATACCAGGTTTTAAATTTTTTAATTAGAACATTCCATGTCCTTATTTTAAAATCTATTTTATTTGCCCATTTCTTTGAGAGGAATATTGACTTCTTTTTAGGAAGGTGATTTTGTTCATTTCTGCTTATATTTCTAAAAGTTTTAAGTTTAGATCTTTCAGTAATACGTAAAATTTCATAACTTGAGTATATCTTGGTGGATTTTACACTTAACAACATAGAATTTCTCTTAGTCCCTTTTTGCCTCAAATTATATTTTGTCTAATAGTACTGTTTACCACTTACATGGTCTTTTAGCATTTACAGCCATGATTCTCAAACCTGAGTGGGCATCCACATCACCTCAAAGTGAAAGTGAAAGTTGCTCAGTCGTATCCGACTCTTTGCAACCCTATGGACTATAGTCCATGGAAATCTTCAGGCCAGAATACTAGAGTGGGTAACTTTTCCCGTCTCCAGGGGATCTTTTCAACCCAGGGATCGAACCCAGGTATCCCGCTTTACAAGAGAATTCTTTACCAGCTGAGCCACAAGGGAAGCCCAAGAATACTGGAATGGGTAGCCTGTCCGTTCTCCAGCAGATCTTCCGGCTGCAGAACCTGGGTCTTCTGCATTGCAGGCGGATTCTTTACCAACTGAGCTATGAGGGAAGCCATATGACCTCAGAAATTCAGATTGCTGGATCCTGCCACCAGTTTATGATTCTCAGTACATCTGCCCTAGAATTTACATTACTAACACATTGATTCTGCTGGTGCAAAGGCCACACTTTGATAACCACTGGCTTAGTGTATATTTCTTTGCTCATCACTTTATTTCCATTTTTTTAAAAATGGTTTTTGCCATACATTCACATGAATCAGCCATGGGTGTACATGTGTTCCCCATCCTGACCCTGCCTCCCACCTCCCTCCCTTCCCATCTGTCAGGGTCATCCCCATGTACCAGCCCTGAACACCTTGCCTCATGCATCAAACGTGGACTGGCGATCTATTTCACATGTGATAATATACATGTTTCAATGCTATTCTCTCAAATCATCCTTGTTTTAGGTTTCTCTGCATAGCTAAGCTTTTTCTTTTTTACCCAAATTCTTTTTCTTTCAAGAGATGAAGTTAATCAAGTTACGTTTTATGTAATTAATGATGTTTATACTTATTCTTACAGACCTACTTTATTATATGCCATGCATTATTTTTTTAAAAAGTTTATTTATTTTAATTGGAGGCTAATTACTTCACAAATTGTATTGGTTTTGCCATACATCAACATGAATCCGCCACGGGTGTACACGTGTTCCCCATCCCGAACCCCCCTCCCTCCTCCCTCTCTGTACCATCCCTCTGGGTCATCCCAGTGCACCAGCCCCGAGCATCATGTATCATGCATCGAAACTGGACTGGCTATTCATTTCACATATGATATTATACATGTTTCAATGTCATTCTCCCAAATCATCCCACCCTTGCCCTCTCCCACAGAGTCCAGAAGACTGTTCTATACATCTGTGTCTCTTTTGCTGTCTCACATACAGAGTTATCATTACCATCTTTCTAGATTCCATATATATGTGTTAGTATACAGTATTGGTGTTTTTCTTTCTGGCTTACTTCACACTGTATAATAGGCTCCAGTTTCATCCACCTCATTAGAACTGATTCAAATGGATTCTTTTTGATGGCTAAGTAATACTCCATTGTGTATACATACCACAGCTTTCTTATCCATTTGACTTCTGATGGACATCTAGGTTTCTTCCATGTCCTGGCTATTATAAACAGTGCTGCGATGAACATTGGGGTACACGTGTCTCTTTCAATTCTGGTTTCCTCGCTGTGTATGCCCAGCAGTAGGATTGCTGGGTCATATGGCAGATCTATTTCCAGTTTTTTAAGGAAACTCCACACAGTTCTCCATAGTGGCTGTACTAGTTTGCATTCCCACCAACAGTGTAAGAGGGTTCCCTTTTCTCCACACCCTCTCCAGCATTTATTGTTTGTAGACTTTTGGATCCCAGCCATTCTGACTGGCGTGAAATGGTACCTCATTGTGGTTTTGAGTTGCATTTCTCTGATAATGAGTGGTGTTGAGCATCTTTTCATGTGTTTGTTAGCCATCTGTATGTCTTCTTTGGAGAAATGTCTGTTTAGTTCTTTGGCCCATTTTTTGATTGGGTTGTTTTTTTTTCTGAAATTGAACTGCAGGAGTTGCTTGTATTTTTTTGAGATTAATTCTTTGTCAGTTGCTTCATTTGTTATTATTTTCTTCCATGCTGAAGGCTGTCTTTTCACCTTGCTTAGAGTTTCCTTTGTTGTGCAGAAGCTTTGAACTTTAATTAGGTCCCATTTGTTTGTTTTTGCTTTTATTTCCACTATTCTGGGAGGTGGGTCATAGAGGATCCTGCTGTGGTTTATGTCGGAGAGTGTTTTGCCTATGTTCTCCTCTAGGAGTTTTATAGTTTCTGATCTTATGTTTAGATATTTAATCCATTTTGAGTTTATTTTTTGAAAGTGTTCTACTTTCATTCTTTTACAAGTGGTCGACCAGTTTTCCCAGCACCGCTTGTTAAAGAGATTGTCTTTTCTCCATTGTATATTCTTGCCTCCTTTGTCAAAGATAAGGTGGCCATAGGTGCATGGATTTATCTCTGGGCTTTGTATTTTGTTCCATTGATCTATATTTCTGTCTTTGTGCCAGTACCATACTGTCTTGATGACTGTGGCTTTGTAGTAGAGCCTGAAGTCAGGCAGGTTAATTCCTCCAGTTCCATTCTTTCTCAAGATTGCTTTGGCTATTCGAGGTTTTTTGTATTTCCATACAAATTTTGAAATTATTTGTTCTAGCTCTGTGAAAAATACCATTGGTAGCTTGATAGGGATTGCATTGAATCTATAGATTGCTTTGGGTAGTATACTCATTTTCACTGTGTTGATTCTTCCAATCCATCAACATGGTATATTTCTCCATCTATTAGTGTCCTCTTTGATTTCTTTCACCAGTGTTTTATAGTTTTCTATATATAGGTCTTTAGTTTCTTTAGGTAGATATATTCCTAAGTATTTTATTCTTTTCATTGCAATGGTGAATGGAATTGTTTCCTAAATTTCTCTATTTTCTCATTATTAGTGTATAAGAATGCAAGGGATTTCTGTGTGTTGATTTTATATCCTGCAACTTACTATATTCATTGATTAGTAATTTTCTGGTGGAGTCTTTAGGGTTTCCTATGTAGAGGATCATGTCATCTGCAAACAGTGAGAGTTTTACTTCTTCTTTTCCAATTTGGATTCCTTTTATTTCTTTTTCTGCTCTGATTGCTGTGGCCCAAACTTCCAAAACTATGTTGAATAGTAGTGGTGAGAGTGGGCACCCTTGTCTTGTTTCTGACTTTAGGGGAAATGCTTTCAATTTTTCACCATTGAGGATAATGTTTGCTGTGGGTTTGTCATATATAGCTTTTATTATGTTGAGGCATGTTCCTTCTATTCCTGCTTTCTGGAGAGATTTTATCATAAATGGATGTTGAATTTTGTCAAAGGCTTTCTCTGCATCTATTGAGATAATCATATGGCTTTTATTTTTCAATTTGTTAATGTGGTGTATTACACTGACTGATTTGGATATTGAAGAATCCTTGCATCCCTTGGATAAAGCCCACTTGGTCATGGTGTATGATCTTTTTAATGTTTTGTTGGATTCTGATTGCTAGAATTTTGTTAAGGATTTTTGCATCTATGTTCATCAGTGATATTGGCCTTTAGTTTTCTTTTTCTATGGCATCTTTGTCAGGTTTTGGTATTAGGGTGATGGTGGCCTCATAGAATGAGTTTGGAAGTTTACCTTCCTCTGCAATTTTCTGGAACAGTTTGAGTAGGATATGTGTTAGCTCTTCTCTAAATTTTTGGTAGAATTCCACTGTAAAGCCGTCTGTTCCTGGGCTTTTGTTTGCTGGAAGATTTCTGATTACAGTTTCAATTTCCATGCTTTTGATGGATCTGTTAAGATTTTCTATTTCTTCCTGCTCCAGTTTTGGAAAGTTGTACTTTTCTAAGAATTTGTCCATTTCTTCCAAGTTGCCCATTTTATTGGCATATAATTGCTGATAGTAGTCTCTTATGATCCTTTGTATTTCTGTGTTGTCTGTTGTGATCTCTCCATTTTCATTTCTAATTTTATTGATTTGATTTTTCTCCCTTTGTTTCTTGATGACTCTGGCTAATGGTTTGTCAGTTTTATTTATCCTTTCTAAGAAACAGGTTTTGGCTTTGTTGATTTTTGCTATGGTCTCTTTTGTTTCTTTTGCATTTATTTATGCCCTAATTTTTAAGATTTCTTTCCTTCTACTAACCCTGAGGTTCTTCATTTCTTCCTTTTCTAGTTGCTTTAGGGGTAGAGTTAGGTTATTTATTTGGTTTTTTTCTTGTTTCTTGAGGTATGCCTGTATTGCTATGAACCTTCCCCATAGAACTTCTTTTACAGTGTTCCACAGGTTTTAGGTTGTTATGTTTTCATTTTCATTCATTTCTATGCATATTTTGATTTCTTTTTGATTTCTTCTTTGATTTGTTGGTTATTCAGCAATGTGTTGTTCACCCTCCATAGCTTGGCATTTTTAATAGTTTTTCTCCTGTAATTGAGATCTAATCTTACTGCATTGTGGTCAGAAAAGATGCTTGGAATGATTTCAATGTTTTTGAATTTACCAAGGCTAGATTTATGGCCCCGGATGTGGTCTATCTTGGAGAAGGGTCCGTGTGCACTTGAGAAAAAGGTGAAATTCATTGTTTTGGGATGAAATGTCCTATAGATATCAGTTAGATCTAACTGGTCTATTGTATCATTTAAAGTTTGTGTTTCCTTGTTAATTTTCTGTTTAGTTGATCTATCCATAGGTGTGAGTGGGGTATTGAAGTCTCCCTCTATTATTGTGTTATTGTTGATTTCCCCTTTCATACTTGTTAGCATTTGTCTTACATATTGTGGTGCTCCTATGTTGGGTGCATATATATTTATAATTGTTTTATCTTCTTCGATTGATCCTTTGATCATGATGTAGTGTCCTTCTTTGTCTCTTTTCACAACCTTTATTTTAAAGTCTATTTTATCTGATACCAGTATTGCTACTCCTGCTTTCTTTTGGTCTCTGTTTGTGTGGAATATCTTTTTCCAGCCCTTCACTTTCAGTCTGTATGTGTCCCTTGTTTTGAGGTGGGTCTCTTGTAGACAACATATATAGGGGTCTTGTTTTTGTATCCATTCAGCCAGTCTTTGTCTTTTGGTTGGGGCATTCAACCCATTTACGTTTAAGGTAATTATTGATAAGTATGATACCATTGCCATTTACTTCATTGTTTTGGTTTAAGTTTATACACCCTTTTGTTTCCTGTCTAGAGAAGATCATTTAGTATTTGTTGGAGAGCTGGTTTGGTGGTGCTGAATTCTCTCAGCTTTTGCTTGTTTGTAAAGGTTTGAATATTTTAATGAGATCCTTGCTGGGTACAGTAATCTGGGCTGTAGGTTATTTTCTTTCATCACTTTAAGTATGTCCTGCCATTCCCTCCTGGCCTGAAGAGTTTCTATTGAAAGATCACCTGTTATCCTTATGGGAATCCCCTTGTGTGTTATTTGTTGTTTTTCCCTTGGTGCTTTTAATATTTGTTCTTTGTGTTTGATCTTTGTTAATTTGATTAATATGTGTCTTGGGGTGTTTCATCTTGGGTTTATCCTGTTTGGGACTCTCTGGGTTTCTTGGACTTGGGTGATTATTTCCTTCCCCATTTTAGGGAAGTTTTCAGCTATTATCTCCTCAAGTATTTTCTCATGGTCTTTCTTTTTGTCTTCTTCTTCTGGGACTTCTGTGATTCGAATGTTGGGGCGGTTAACATTGTCCCAGAGGTCTCTGATGTTGTCCTCATTTCTTTTAATTTGTATTTCTTTTTTCCTCTCTGATTCATTTATTTCTACCATTCTGTCTTCTACTTCATTAATCCTCCCTTCTGCCTCCCTTATTCTACTATTTGTTCCCTCCAGAGTGTTTTTGATCACATTTGTTGCATTATTAATTATATATTGACTCTTTTATTTCTTCTAGGTCCTTGTTAAACCTTTCTTACCTCTTCTCAATCCTTGTCTCCAGGCTGTTTATCTGTGATTCCATTTTGTTTTCAAGATTTTGGATCATTTTCACTATCATTGTTCAGAATTCTTTATCAGGTAGATTCCCTATCTCTTCCTCTTTTGTTTGATTTGGTGGGCATTTATCCTGTTCCTTTACCTTCTGGGTATTCCTTTGTCTCTTCATCTTGTTTCTATTGCTGTGTTTGGGGTGGCCTTTCTGTATTCTGGCAGTTTGTGGAGTTCTATTTATTGTGGAGTTTCCTCACTGTGGGTGGGGTTGAATGGGTGGTTGTCAAGGTTTCCTGGTTAGGGAAGTTTGTGTCGGTGTTCTGGTGGGTGGATCTGGATTTCTTCTCTCTGGAGTGTAATGAAGTGTCCAGTAATGAGTTATGAGATGTCAGTGGGTTTGGAGTGACTTTGGGCAGCCTGTATATTGAAGCTCAGGGCTGTGTTCCTGTGTTGCTGGAGAATTTGCGTGGTATGTCTTGCTCTGGAACTTGTTGGCCCTTGGGTGGTGCTTGGTTTCAGTGTAGGTATGGAGGCGTTTGACGAGCTCCTGTCGATTAATGTTCCCTGGAGTCAGGAGTTCTCCGGTGTTCTCAGGGTTTGGACTTAAGCCTCCTGCTTCTGGTTTTCAGTCGTATTTTTACAGTAGCCTCAAGACTTCTCCATCTATACAGCACCGTTGATAAAATGTCTAGGTTAAAGATGAAAAGTTTCTCCACAGTGAGGGACACCCAGAGACATTCACAGAGTTACATGGAGGAGAGAAGAGGGAGGAGAGAGTTAGAGGTGACCCGGATGAGATGAGGTAGAATCAAAAGAGGGAGAGAGCAAGCTAGCCAGTAATCACTTCCTTATGTGTGCTCCACAGTCTGGACCGCTCAGAGATGTTCATGGAGTTAAACACAGAAGAGAAGAGGGAGGAAGGAGACAGAGGTGACTAGGAGGAGAAGGGGAATCAAAAGTAGAGAGATAGATCCAGGCAGTAGTCAGTTCCCTAAGTGTTATCCACTGCCCGGAATACCCAAAGAGTGTCACAGAGTTAGGTAGAGAAGAGAAGGGGGAGGGAGGAGATAGAGGGGACCTCGTGGAGAAAAAGGAGAGTCAAAAGGGGGAGAGAGCAATCAAGCCAGTAATCACACTCCCAAGTAAAAATGGGTACTGAGGATTGGGTTCTTAAAGGTACACAATTGATAACAAATACCAAAAAGCAAAGATTAAAAATCTAAAGTAGAGGTTGGATTTTCAAAAATACAATATTAAAAAAAAAGTCACAAAATTATAAAATATATATATATATATATATATATGAAGTTTGCATAAAAAAAAATAGGGTCTCTCTCTTTTTTTTTTGCAAAGTAATAGTAGGTTATAAAAATTAAAATTAAAGGAGTAATAAGGACTTAAAATTTTTTTTCAAAATAAAGAATGATAGTAAAAATAGTAAAAATATATCTAGAATTTTCTCTGTTGTTGTTGTGGGCAGTGTGGGTTCAGTTCATTTTCGGATAGTTCCTTGGTCTGGCTTATATTTCTCAAGGTCTATATGCCCCTTACTATGTAGTCGGTACTAACTACAGGGTTTTAATCTATTGCATCTGTCACTTCCAAGGCGGTTCCCTCTGTTTTAGCTTCTTCTGTTTGCTGGTCTCTTCAGTGTCTGATTTCTACCCTAAAACAAGGGGGTGGTGGTGGACACTTTTTTAGGCTCACTTGTTCAGTTGTGGTGTGGGGAGGGAGGGATGCTGCAAACAAATAACACTGGCGTGTGTTCGCAGTGTCTCGGCAACACTAGGTTTGCCCCTGCTCACGGCATGTGTGCTTTCCCTTTGTACGCTGCTTAGGCTCTAGGTTGCTCTGCCATGAACTGTCTGAGACTGGCCCTGGGTTGTATGCACTTCCCAGGTCTAATCCACTCAGGTTCAGGTACTCGGGTAGTCCTCAGAGGGGCAAACTCGGTTGGGCCTGCGTTTTGTGCCCTTCCCAGGTCCAAGCAGCTCAGGTGACCAGGTGTTTGGTGAGCGCAGTCACTGTGACTTAAGGCCTCCCCCATCCCTGCCGCTCGGTTTTCTGGCTGTACAACTGGTGCACCTTCTCAGGCGGATGTTGACTGTCCAGAATCCCAAGAAGTCTTGGTTAGCAATGAAGCCTGCTTGCAGTTTGGTAGATAATGCCTCTCTGGGGCTGCGACTGCCCCCTTCTGGCTCTGGCTGCCTGTCCCCGGAGTGGGATGGTCTGCAGTGGGCTAGCTCTGCTCAGTCGTTCTGTTATCGGACCTGATGGTTTCTTAGGTTAGGGCTTTTCATGTAGCTCTCATCAGTCCTTTGTTCTGTGAGCAGGCCTGGTGGCATCTTATGTTAGGGCTTTTTGCGTGGTAGCTATCCCACAGTCTGGTTTGCTACCCCAAGTTAGTACCCTCAGACTGCCCTCCGGGCATTCAGGCCCAGTCCTTATTCTAAGCAATGCAGCCTGCGCCTCGCTGCCCAGCCCCCACTTGCTAGTGGCGGATGCAGGCGTCTGTGCTGCTTCTCCACTGAGGGATTTACCGTGGGCATGTAATCTGTGGGTTTTAATTATTTATTTATTTTTCCTCTGGTTATGTTGCCCTCTGTGGTTCCAAGGCTCACACAGACTTGGCAGTGAGAGTGTTTCCTGGTGTTTGGAAACTTCTCTCTTTTTTAAGACTCCCTTCCTGGGACGGAGCTCCATTCCTACCTCTTTTGTCTCTCTTTTTGTCTTTTATATTTTTTCCTACCTCCTTCCAAAGACAATGGGCTGCTTTTCTGGGTGCCTGATGTCCTCTGCCGGCATTCAGAAGTTGTTTTGTGGAATTTACTCATCGTTCAAATGTTCTTTTGATGAATTTGTGGGGGAGAAAGTGGTCTCCCCATCCTGTTCCTCCACCATCTTCTTCCTTGTCCATGCATTATTTTTTTAACTATTTGAAAACATTTTTATCTTAGTGATTTAAGAGTATTATATTTTTATTCTCTTCAATGTTTTAGCATAATTATTTGAACTTGCATTTTATGTCAATATCCAGAATTATTTAGAGTTTTTAATATTCTCCTGCACAAGATGTTTAGGACTCTACTTAATCATAATTCATTTTAGCATACTGCTACATTGGATTTTAAAGTATTTGATTTAGGATTTTTGCCATTATAAATGTTTGGGGTTTTTAGTTCTCTTTTTTACTATTTGTTATAATTTTTAAGATTTATCTAAGTTTATCAAATGAATTGGTACAATTTTTATACTTACTGTGCTCTAGAACAACTGAAGAGAAAGCTATTCTTTGAAAATTGTTAACCATGTGAATCTGGTGTAGTTTGGAAGGTCATTATTAGGAACTTTTTCATTTTCTTCCATGGTTATTGATGTGTTCCAGTGTTCTGTTCTTAGGGCAACTATATTGGTAGTTCATATGTTTCTAGAAGACTATCAATTTCATTGCTGTTTTCATGCTTAGTGCTATATAATCATATAATCTTTAAAATGATTTTCTCTATGTTTATAGGTGATCACATTCTGGGTGTTATCTTTTTGTTTGATTTTTTCCTGATTGCACTTATAAGGTTTTACCTTTTTATTAATTTTTCCAGGGAATTGGACTTAACAGTCATACTGTTTTCTAATTCATTATTTTCAATTTTTATCTTTATTCCTCTTTATATTCCTTAGACTTATTCTTTTGAAGTGGTTTTCAATGTAATAATAATATTAAGGCTTTATTTTCTTTTTTTAAACTCTCCTTCTGAAGTACAGAGCGGAGTTTTCCAGAGGCTGCATGTCAAGGACATTGAAACAGACTGAATAAATGCCAAAGAAAATATGATTTATCCAGCTGTATTCTTTTAAGCTAGATAATAAAGAGATCTGCAAAAATGTAAAACAATACCACTCTTCCCACTACATTTTTGATTTTGAACAATGTAGTCATTTTTCAAAAATACATCTTTTTACTATGTATAACAGATTTATTGTTTTTGTTTTAAAGGAATTAATAAATATTTTTATTTCTTAGTTTTACTATGTAATATGGTAAGTATTGGTAAATATTACCCACATAAACAGAAGCTTATTGAGAAGGCAATGGCACCCCACTCCAGTACTCTTGCCTGGAAAATCCCATGGACGGAGGAGCCTGGTAGGCCGCAGTCCATGGGGTCGCTAGGAGTCGGACATGACTGAGCGACTTCAGTTTCACTTTTCACTTTCACGCACTGGAGAAGGAAATGGCAACCCACTCCAGTGTTCTTGCCTGGAGAATCCCAGGGATAGGGGAGACTGGTGGGCTGCCGTTTATGGGGTCGCACAGAGTAGGACACCACTGAAGTGACTTAGCATAGCATTGAGGTCTTCAGTAATTTTTTAAGACTATAAAGGGGTCCTGAGACCACCAAGTTTAAGAAACACTATTGCGTTGTTTACTAATTTTTATATTGAATATGTAGTCTATTATTTTTATTCTTTCTTTTGATAAAGAATCCACTTATTTCTATGAATTTACATGGATTCCCCATTGTCTATGTAATTTCTTTTTAACTTGTAATTTCTTTTTAGATTTTAGAGATATGTATATTCTATGAAGTTAATGAGGGGTTTTTTTGTTGTTGTTTTTACCCAATCTGGGAAAATGTTCTCCAGGCAGATGTTTGATCATGGCTGTCTGGACTCAATTGTAGCAGAAATAGTAGCTCTTACAGCTCTGGTTTTATAAAAGTGTGTAGCTTTTGAATTTATTCCACTTGTAAAGGAGGTGTATGTGCCTTCATTGGTCAAGAGTGTTCCACATACACTCTAGATAATTCAGAGCTGAGGTACAGTTTGTTTCACCATATTAAAAAGGAAATTACTTAATTGTGTCAGATCAAATACTAGTCTCTGTGATCCTGGACTAGTAGTTTTGGGAGAATCTGGAGGGAAATTTATACAAGATACCTAATACTGAAAATGGGGTGGGTATTAATGGTAGTGTTGTAATTATAAAAGGCCATTTAAACTGTTACTGAAAACAAAATACGAGAATACTTTTAATACCAAAGTTGAGGTGGTGATACATTATATAAATAAAAATGGAAGTGGAAGATGCCTTAGGGAAGTCAATGAAATGTTTGAACAAATACCAGTTCAGGTTTTAAAAGCTGGGACTGTAGGCTATGAGAACAAAATGTGGAGAAAATTGCAGATGGAATCCCTCTTAGCCCAAGGAAGAATAAAATTAGAAATACAAATTAATCTTTTAAAGGTGATGAATAGCTTGTAAACAGTTTTGGCACTTACCAACAGGCTTGGAGATTAAAACATTTTCAAGTAAATTATATGGCATATAAAAATGTAATAAGTGCCATTGGTATGTAGAAAAATGGGATGGAGATAAGTAAGGGGATTAGTTTTCTATAGGGGGGTTAGAGCTAGCATCACTAAGAAAGTGACCTTTGAGCAAAACTTGAAGGAGAAAAAGTCACTCAGATATCTAAGAGAAAGACATTCCAGACCCAGGGAACAGCAAGTGCAAAGGCCCTGATACAGGACCGTGTCTGGAATGTTTGGGGAAAATTGAACTTACACATATGAGACTAAGGTGGGGGCAATAAAGAAATATATCATGAAAATTCTACAAATTAAATGTATAAGTGCTTAGTAGTGGGAAAATATTCCATGGTTTTGAGTTTTTTCTTAAGGAAGGTAAGTTTTGATCCAAGTCTTCCAGGAAGTAATTACACAGTTTGACAAGATAGAGAGTATTATAGATGGACAGTTCCATCTAAATGTGTTAGTTAGCATAGGTATTTACCTATATTCCAGTAACATAGTAAATCATGGTGTGTGTGTGTGTGTGTATATATATATACACACACACACACACACACATATATATATATATATATATATTTAACCATTATTATTAAGGTTACTGTTTATTGCTAAGTTTTGTATGTGAGAAGTATATAGACTGGCTTAGCTGGTGAGAAGGAGTTGATTTGGGTCTGATCTGGCTACCATTTTTAACTAATAAAATAGAATTTTGAAATCACTATGACATTTTTTCTTTTTTGTATTCTAGATACCAAAATAATTTCCCTTTCTCACCTTGAGATGACCTGGTCTAATACAAAGAATTTTCCTCCATTGCTTGTGAGAATCTTACATAAATCAAAACTGCGATACTATGGAAAACCCAATAAAAAGATAATTGAGCCATACCAGGTATGAATAGTGATAAGATGTTATATGTTAATTTATCAATCATAAATTATAACTTGCAGACATGATACCTTCATTAGGATAATTTATGTTTAAATAACACATTAAAAGTTCAACTTAGTAATGTATATAATGAACATAAATATATATTTCAGAGTATTTTTCTGTATAATTTCTTATACAAAAAGGAATTATTTCTGTATTAGTGCTCTTTAGTTCCCTTGATCCAGCTAGTCTCCTTCATACCTTTTTCTGTATCTTCAGTGTTTTCCTTTTTTACTGAGATTTCTATACCAGCATATAAATATTAGTAATATATAGTCTGTGTGGGCATGCTCAGTTGCTTCAGTTGTGTCCGACTCTTTGCAACCCCATGGACTGTAGTCCTCTGTCCATGAAATTTTCCCGGTAAGAATACTGGAATGGGTTGTCATGCTTTCCTCCATGAGATCTTCTTGACCCAGGGATCAAACCCGTGTCGCCTGCATCTCCTACATTGCAGCCAGATTCTTTACTACTGAGCCACCATGGAAGCCCAGATATATAGTATAGTCTTCCATTTTAAAAAAGGAAAACAATCTTTGACATCAGGACACCTGTATTCTCTCTCTCCTTCAGGCAAGCTCCTTGAAGAAGTAGTCTACACTAGTTGTTTTCACTGTCTTGCCTCCTATTTACTTCTCAACACAATTAACTCGGCTCTTTTCTTCAGCTGGTCACTCACTATAGAGACCTTAATTGTCAAATCTATCTGACACTTCTCTGTTATCTTGACTGCATATGATGCTGATTTCTGTCCCATTTTTTTTAAACTTAACATTTTACTGTATTTCCACATTATCAAAAATTATTTAGAGTGCTTTGCTAAGCTTTTATAATAAAAGTTATACATACTTCTAGGGAATTTGCAAAGTATATAAAGATATATTAAGCTGATAAATAATATCAACCCAAATCCTACCACTCAGTGAGAATCACTGTTAATATTAGTGTGTTTTATTTCCCCATTTTGTATGTATAGATCATATATATACATACATGTATGTATCTCTCATAAATGCATATGTCTCTGATAGCATATGTATGTCATATATACCACATCTATGCATATATGTATTCCTATCATGTATTTGTTGTTGTTTAGTTACCAAGTCATGTCCAAATCTTTGTGATCCCATGAACTATGGCCTGCCAGGCTCCTCTGTCCATGGGATTTCCTAGGCAAGAATACTGGAGTGTGTTGCCATTTCCTTCACCAGGGGATATTCACGACCCAGGGATCAAACCCGTGTCTCCTGCATTGGCAGGTGGATTCTTTATCACTGAGCCACTAGGGAAGTCCCCTATTATATATTACATATGACTATGTAATATATCATTGGAGAAGGCAATGGCACCCCACTCCAGTACTCTTGCCTGGAAAATCCCATGGACGGTGGAGCCTGGTAGGCAGCAGTCCATGGGGTCGCTATGAGTCAGACACGACTGAATGACTTCACTTTCACTTTTCACTTTCACGCATTGGGGAAGGGAATGGCAACCCACTCCAGTGTTCTTGCCTGGAGAATTCCAGGGACGGGGGAGCCTGATGGACTGCTGTCTATGGGGATCGCACAGAGTCTGACACGACTGAAGTGACTTAGCAGCAGCAGCAGCATGTCATGTATCATAGTAAATTTTCTTACAAAATGGGAATCATAGTATATATAACATTTTGTATCATTTAACATTTTCTTAAGTTTTTCTCACATTACTAAAAGTTCTTCATAACTTTTCATCATTACAGAGTCTCTCATATTACATCATAAATTACTCAGTGGTTCTCCTATAATTTTGCTTCCTCATTCTTAAAAAATAAAATTTGAACACCATGTAGGTAAAAGTAACAAATATGCATTTATTAGGTAAAATATGCTTTTACTTTTTTTTTTCCTAGACCTTTTTGGAAGTTGCTGACAGCTCAGGCACAGTGTCCATGATTATGTGGAATACCCTGTGTCCTGAGTGGTACAAAAGTCTGCATGTTGGTTTAGTTCTTCTGCTTCAAAATTATTCTATTAGAAAGAGTTATCCATTCAGGATGCAGCCTCTTCCTGTGGATCCACACATCAAACTAATTTCTACAATGGGTTAAGTATTCAGTGAATTTGTTATTTTATCAGTATTTTGTTTGTATAAATTTGTAAAGTACCATATCAGTCAAAAGAACTTAAAAATTACTGAAGCTATTAGAACCTGACAAACCTTTAAATTCCTTTATCCATAAAAAAATTTTAAGCAATCACTTAATAAGTGTATTTATTCATTTATTAAGGAAAAGCATCTGAGATATTTATTATTGATTAATGAATGCCACTTTGGATTTACTTATTTTTCTTTTCTTTCATTTTTGTATTAAAATATTAAATAGTGACTTGAATATAGTTTTTGTTACTTCAAGGTACCATTTCACAGGGCTTTTGTCAACATTCTATTTTGAAATAATTTTGAACTTATACACAGAAGTTGAAAGAATAGTATAAAGAACTCCTGTATACCACACAGATTTAGCAGTTGGCAACATTTACTTTATCATTTCTCCACTATAGATAGATAGATAGATAGATCTCACCTCTGAACCATTTGAGAATAAGTGGCAGCCATCATATATACATATCCCTTTACCTCTAAACACTTTGGTGATATTTTACTCTCTATTTCCTAAGAACAAGAACATTCTATTACACAGTCACAGGTCACAGTATAGTTATCAAAACTAGGAAATTTAAAGTTGATATAATAATGCTATATAACTTATGATCAGTATTCAAATGTTGCCAATTATTGTAATCTTGAAAGGACTCTTCCTAATTAGTATTGAAATCACAGTATTGATATCTTGGCATCATCCTTAATATTTGGGGAACATTAGAATTAATATATTAAGTGATTGCTTAAGGTGTGGATATGACTTCTTTGAATTTCCATTTTTCAAAATTGTAGGACACATCAGTCAACAGTTTTAAGCACTGTTTTTGGTTTGTCATAGTTTTATACTGGACCTGTATTTCTATGTATTCTGAACTCCCTAGCTGACCTATTAAGGTTAATTACATAAAGAATGTTCAGATAATGTAGCCTTTGTTCACTGTTTACCGAAACATATATTTAGGACAATTTCATATGATTCTGTATTAGTGTCTACCGGCTATTGAAGGTGGACATCAATTTGGCTGGGTGAACAAGATATTAATTAATTTGGTACGACTAGTCCATTATCGCATTACTCTTTATCATAGGAGAAGATAAACTGATTGCTGTTGAGATTTAATTAAGAAAATGTAGTGAAAGTTGGCAAGAGGAAGCTAATTCTAAACGTGTATTATTGTGTCTGCCAATTTATAAATTCTTTCCAACAACCATGCATCTCCAAGTGACAAAATTGCTTTTTAGTAAAAATTGAGACATTCTTTGTCAATAGCAGATAAGGTAAGTGACTTTGTTGATGTCATATAATTGATCACTGGCATAGTGAAAATTGAAACCTAGTTCTCCTGATACCTAACCTAATGTTCTTTTTACTAAATACAGTGTTTTCTGATATAAAGAAAATTAACTTCAATCACAGTTTCTATGTGGCTGTGGACAAATCTAGAAATGAGTCTGTACTAATAGCTGCTTCTAAACCTTAAAAACATATGGAAAGTGGGCAATAGACAGCATGTGGTCAGTAGATAAATAGTTATTAAAACATAGCAGTGAAAGTGAATTGAGCTCTATGCTACCTCTGCTACACAGAATTATAGGGCCAGATTTTGATAATATAAACTCTCTTTTTAGGATATGCTGCTGCTGCTGCTAAGTCGCTTCAGTCGTGTCCAACTCTGTGCGACCCCATAGATGGCAGCCCACTAGGCGAAGCTATTTATACTTTTAAGTGAATAATTACAAATACAGAAATCATTTTTAAAATGAGAGCCTTAATGAGAATATGTTTAAAATGCACCGTTTAGTCTTTAGAACAGTTTTACTTATCAGTGTTAGCATCAGTCTCTGTTATCCCACACCTTTTTAATAAGTAACAGGACTTTTTCCCTCTTCATCAAGGGTCAGTGAGCTATTTCTATAAATAGCTGAATAGTAAATATTATAGGATGTATAAGCAGTATAATCTCTTTCACAACAATTCGGCTCTGTCTTTATTGAGTGAAAGTAACCAAAGATAATATGGCAATGGATGGGCATAGCTGTATTACAGTAAAACTTTTATGTGCAAGACACAGGCAGCCATCTATAAGCCATAGTTTGCCTAGTGTTCCTGTATAAGTGGATCTCAATACTATTGATATATTAGTATCATTTCAGGAGCTTTAAAGAACCATGACCACCCCACTCTCAGAGATTTTGAATTATTAATAATTATTCTGAGGAGGGGACCACACATTGATGTATCTCTGAAACTCCTCAGATGGATTCTAATGTACAGCCAGGGTTGAAAACTATTGATCTATGATTTTTAAAAATCTCAGTGTGATTAATCATCTTTTAAAGGGAAAAAAAAAGTTCTGTGAACTGTGGTAGGCACAGGAAACACAAAGATAAGTAATATAGAATTCTACCCTTAGAATTAATCTAGCACATAGATAGAGAACCTGTGGACACAGCGGGGGAAGGAGAGGGTAGGACGAATTAAGAGAGTAGCATTGAAACATATACATTACTCTGTGTAAAAAAGATAGCTAGTGGGAAGCTGCTGTATAGTACAGGGAGCGCAACTAGGTCCTCTGTGATGACCTAAGGAGTGGTTAAGAGGCTCAGGAAGGAGGGGATATATGTATATTTATAGATGATTCATGTTGTCGTACAGCAGAAACCAACACAACAATTATCCTCCAATTTAAAAAAATAATTAGTCTAGCAGGGTAACAGATATGTAAGATGAACAAATTACATTAACATGAAAGACTGCTGACAGTAAACGGTAAGAAAAAAGGATGAATGGAAGGGGAGAGGAAATGAACAGAAATGTAGTTGAGGAAAGAGTGAATGGTCTGGACAGTAGGAGAATGGGTTGAATTGGAGAAAACGTAAGTAAGGGTTAGGAATAAGAACAGTGTAGTTTAAATGTTATGAGAGAACACATGAGAAAGAGTACGCAGCGAGGGTCAGTTTGGTCAGTACAGAAATAAGGATCTGTGATACTATCACTGCCTTCTAGGTGTTGATGTTGGAACACAAACCGTTGGGGTAATTTAGCTTGGTTTATTTTTTCATGCTTACACATAATAGTTGTAAGTTATAGAAAATAATGTAATTTTAAAGAAACTAAATAAATGGAAGCTTGTGAAGATGAAAATTCTGTTGTAAAAAAAAGGACATATTTGCTGGCAATGTATGATTTTTGTATATTGACTTTTTGTTTATTGTTCTGTCCTATCTTATACAAAATAGTGTTCAGTTGACATACACAAATGATAAACCTTTTAAAGTCTTGAGATTTTCAGACTGTATTACATAATACATATTGAGGTAATAACCTTAGGTGTTTTGGGTTTGGAGTGAAGGAAGTTTTTAATTCATTTGAAATCCTAGCATTTTAGAGCTGGGAGGGACCTTGAGTATAACTGAATAACTATGGCTATGAAAGTGCTTTGTAAAATGCAAACTATTTTCTAGGTACAAGGTAATACCATGTAATACAAACTTTGTTCACTCATATATGAAGAGGTAAAAGAGAATTTTGTAGTCACATGTTTGGTAATAGGCAAAATGAGAAAGCAGTCATCTTCATTCTGGTTTAATCTTTGTTTGCTACATAGCAAATCCTTAGAAAAACATTGACATTAAGAAATAAGAAACCCAGATAGTTCTATAACTATTAAAGTGAATCAGAGGTTTAAAATAATCACACACACACCCACCACTCACTCACCAGGCAGGTATCATTGTATAAGCAAATTCTAGCAAACATCGAAGGAATGTATCATTAGAGAATAAAGTAAGAAGGTATACTCTCTGACTTATTCTTTGCTACCAATATAACCTTGATAATTAAAACCAAATAAGAATTTTATGAATGTGGAAAACTAAAGGCTATCTTCAGCTATGAACATATATACAGATATACAAAATTGAAGGTTAGCAAACTGAATTGTTATATGTAAAAAAAAAAAAATGATTACACATTGTGACTAAGCTGTATTGTTTTCCAGCAATGCAAAGTTGATTTTACTTACAAAAATAGACAAGTGTCACTGCCACATTAATAGATTAAAGAAGGTTGTCCTAGCAGAGCCATAAAAGTCATTTGCTAAAATTTTACACACATTCATAAATTTTAAAAAGAAAATACCAAGAAAAGGAACTTTCCATAACTGATAAAGGATGTTTGCAAAACCAAATGAAAACAAACACAACTCTTAAGGGGAAAATTTAGAAACACTCCAAAATTTTTTTTGGGGGGTCATGCCTTGTGTCATACCAGATCTTAGTTCCCCAACCAGGGATTGAACCTGAGCCTTCTGTAGCAGAAGGGCAGAATCTTAATGACTGGACTACTAAGGAAGTCCTGAAACACTCCTTTGTAAAATGGGGACCATTGATGGTCTCTTATTACTATTTCTGTTTAATGTTGTACAGGCTGCCCTTGCCAATGTGGGGATGTGTGAGTGCCTGTGTGCTCAGTTGTGTCTTGATTCTTTGCGACCCCATGGACTCTAGCCCACTAGGCTTCTCTGTCCTTGGAATTCTCCAGTCAAGAATACTGGGGTGGGTTACCATTTCCTCCTCCAGGGGATCTTCCCAACCCAGGGATCAAATCCGCTTTGGCAGGTCAGTTCTTTACCACTGCACTGCCTAGTGAGAAGATAAAATCCATTAAAAGCATAAGAGCTTTTTATTGAGGTATAGTTGATGTATTGGCCTCCTGGGTAGCTCAGCTGGTAAAGAATCTGCCTGCAATGCAGTAGACCCCCATTTGATTCCTGGGTTGGAAAGTTCCCCCGGAGAAGGGATGGGCTACCCACTCCAGTATTCTTGGGCTTCCCCAGTAGCTCAGATGGTAAAGAATCCTGCAATGCAGCAGACCTTGGTTTGATCCTTGGGTTGGGAAGATCCCCTAGAGGAAGGCATGGCAACCCACGCCAGTATTCTTGCCTAGAGAATCCGATGGACAGAGGAGCCTGGTGGGCTGCAGTCCATGGGGTCGCTAAGAGTCGGACACGACTGAGTGACTTCACTTTGACTTTTCACTTTCCTGCATTGGAGAAGGAAATGGCAACCCACTCCGGTGTTCTTGCCTGGAGAATCCCAGGGACGGAGGAGCCTGGTGGGCTGCCGTCTATGGGGTCGCACAGAGTTGGACACGACTGAAGCGACTTAGCAGTAGCAGTATTTTGTATATTACATCCCCTTGGCTTACTTGTTTTATTATATAACTGCAAATTTGTACCTCTTAATTCCCATCACCTATTTCATCCCCCAACCCCTGGCAACAGCTGATTTATTCTGTGTATCTGTGAATCTGTTTTTGTTTTGTATGTTGAATTTATTTTAAGATTCCACACATACGTGAGACCATATGGTATTTATATTTCTTTATCTAGCTTATTTCACGTAGCATAATATCCTCTAGATCCATCCATGTTTCAAGTAGCAAGATTTCATTATTTTTGATGGCTGAGTAATATTCCACTGTGTGTGTGTGTGTGTGTGTGTGTGTGTGTGTGTGTGTGTGTGTCACACACCACATCTTCTTTATCCATTAGTCTGTCATTGGACATTTAGGTTGCTTCCATGTCTTGACTATTGTAAATGACACTTCAGTGAACACTGATGTGCATATACCTTTTTGAATTAGTGTTTTTGTTTTTTCAGGTAAATAGCCAGAAGTAAAATTGCTGGGTCATATGGTAGTTCTGTTTTTAACTTTTTGAGAAACCTCTATACTGTTGTCTGTAGGGTCTGCATCAATTTACAATCCCAACAGTGCACAAAGGTACCCTTTCCTTTACATACCTGCCAACATCTGTTATTTGTTGTCTTTTATGATGATAGCCATTCTAACAGGTGTGTGGTGGTATCTCATTATGGTTTTGATTTGCAGTTTCCTAATGATTAGTGATGTAATGCATCTTTTCATGTCCATTGGACATCTTTGTGTTGTCTGAGAAAAATAAATATCTATTCAGGTCCTCTTCCCAGCTTTTAATTTAGTTTTTTTTTTCTTTAGTATTTGTATAAATTATTTGTCTATTTTGGATATTAACCCCTTATTGAATTATCATTTGTAAACACCTTCTCCCTTCAATGGGCTCTCTTTTCATTTTGTTGATAGTTTACTTTGCTTTGCAAAAGTTTGACGTGGTCACATTTGTTTATTTTTGTTTTTATTTCCCTTGCCTGAGGAGACAGATCCAAAAATATATGCTAAGACCAATGTCAGAGAGCACAGGGCCTCTGTTTTTTTTTTTTTTTATTTTTTATTTTTTAACTTTTAGAAGTTTTAGGGTTTTAGGTCTTACATTTAAGCCTTTAATCCATTTTGAGTTTTATCTTTGTATATGGTGTGAGAAAGTAGTCCAGTTTGATTCTTTTGCATAGAGCTGTCCAATATTCCCAATGTCATTTATTGAAGAGGCTGTTTTTCCCCATTCTTGCCTCCTTTGTCATGGATTAATTGACCATATAAGCATGGATCACAAGGGCTATATGCTTAGGGGTGCCTCCTATGCCGGTTGTGTGAGCCTTCCTATTGTGAATGACTACTGTGGACATGCTGGTAGGCAGGGCACCCCTGGCCTAGTTGGCTGCCAGACCCTACCTTGTGTGGAGGCTGCTAGCCACTGGAAGGTGGGAGCCAGTCCCTGGGCAAGGGATGGGATTGTCGAGTGGGTCCATGGCTAGTGCCAGCCTGCTGGTGGGTGGGCCTGGGTTACTGCAGGAATAGCTGCTTGGAGAAGGAAATGGCAACCCACTCCAGTGTTCTTGCCTGGAGAATCCCAGGGATGGGGGAACCTGGTGGGCTGCTGTCTATGGGGTCGCACAGAGTTGTACACAACTGAAGCGACTTAGCAGCAGCAGCAGCTGCTTGGTATGGAGGTGTCCCAGGACTGGAGCTGACTAGCTGGTGGGTGTGTAAGCCAGAGACTTCTGCCATAGGGCAAAGCCCCAGTCACACCTGACCCACAGACTCTGCTGTGGACCTTCAAGGATGCAGCAGAGAATGGGGGAGAGGCTGCCCTGGCAAGGTTTCTTTCACCTTAAGGACACCTTCTCTTCTCTAGTCTGTGTCATCCCTAACTTTCACTCTTGAGAAAACACTAAATACTGGAGGATCAGAAAGAGGGCATCTGGTGTATTGAGACACCCATTAGGATTTTGATAAGTCCCCCAAGGTGCACCTTGAGGTCTCTTGATGTTTTCCATTTGAGGAACTGATGCAGTTCCAGTTCAGGGGTTTCTCCCTGTAGACAGGGCACCCAGTTTGTAAGGCACTGCTTTGCACAAATGTCACAGGCTTAGTGGGACTTGGAAGTCACATTTGGGGCATTCTTGCCATTTGGTTTTTTGAATTTCTGGGCATCTCTTTGCCATTTGCTTTTTTGGGGTAACTTCCTGCAGGCGTGATTTGGTGTGGTTTGTTTGCTTTGAGTGCACAGATATTTTGTACTAATTGCTTCCTTTAAGGTTCCATCTCCAAGTCCCCTAGGAAAAATCCTAAGTGATTGGTAGACCTATCATTATGATCCAATGAGGAGAAAACAGAAACTTGATGAAACTTTAACAAAGGCTTTCTAGGGGGAAACTTGGATTTCTGTCTTTGAGATGTAAATGTTCTATCTTATCTTCCTAGGACATTCTGTGTTTGTGTGTTGGTATGTATGTATGTATGTATGTATGTATGTATGTGTTTTGAAAACTCTGACCTTTTGGATAAAGGTCACAGGTCTAATGGAACTGGGAAGCCATGTTAATGTGACTCTGGCTGGCTAGGTTTTGGTTTATTCTGGTTACTTTGGTAACGCACAGACATCTGGTACTAACTGCTTCCTGTAAGGCTTCCTCTACGTTTTCTTGTTTCTTTCTCCTCAAATCCCTGTGAACAGGCTAGTGGCTATGGAAGCAATTGAGGAACTCTGGCCAGGGTTACTCTCTGGTGTGTTCCAAAGGCCCTGCAGCCCACTGTGCCACAGTATCTGCCACCCAAGCAAGTGAAGGCTCTCCTTTCCTTCTGCCTTAAGTTGAGAACCAGGCCAATTAAAATTGTGCAAGCACAGGTCAGGCACTTAAAAGCCATTAGGGTGCCTGCTGCTTGAAGACTCCCTTGACAGGATAAGGGGGATCATGGAATGGACCAGGCTAATAGGGTATCCACCCCCAACAAGACAACTTCCGTGCAATGCCAGACACATCTGGTTCAAGCATAACACTGAGCCCACTTTTCCCTGGCCGCTGCCTTCCTGGCAAGACTATGAGGTGGATTCCTCAGCCTATCTTTCCTATTACCGTCACCTCTTTCCCCCTTGGTCCAGATTGATTTACAGGAGGCTAAGTGTTGCCTCTGAGCCTTCCCAAGAGGCCTTCTTCCCTAAGCTAGAAAGGGAAAAACTTTCCAACATAGGTAAATTGGTATGTCAGTCCTTCAGTTTCATTGAGGTAGCCACACAATTCTTTTTTTTTAAAAAAAGGAAAAACAAAACTATCCTTGTTTTACAAATGTAATCTTTACAGGACCAGAAGGTTGGCTCCAAAATTAATCCAAAACCCACCAATCCTTTTACCACTTCCCAAATCTTCCATGTTTATCTTAAGAGGCTTGTAAATATTTTCAAAAAGGGAAACAAAGTCATCCTAGGAAGAACTTGCCTGTATCTTTGAGATGCAAGTGTCCTATCTGGTCTTCTCAGGACCACTCATCTCTGCTGTCTCTTAAAATGCAAATTTTAGAGGGGGTAAACTAGAAGTTGGCTTGTCCAAGGTAAACAGAAATCCTAAATGCTTTTTCTGCAAATATTTAGCCATCTAGCCAAGTGAATCTGACTTGTTTCATCTGTCAGAAACCCAATTTTAATGCAACTTCTTTTGTAAACTGATGGGTTTTACATTGCTGAACCTGACTCAGGACTGAAATCTTAAAATAAGAACTAAGGTCTCTGTGTGTGTATATGTATCTTTGACTTTGGATAACATTGCCTTGGTTGATTTGTAAAAGAGCTCTATTTAATTGGCTTAAATAAAAGTAAGTACTTACAAACCAAACAATTCAAAATACAAAAGAAATTAAGCTAAGTGAGTTTCAGGCTCACATGAGCTGGGAAGTATTTAGAATCAAATTAATATCTGAAATTAATGTTTGTTATTACAAATTTGTCAGCAAGGAAAGGAACTTGGTATGAAGAAAATTTTAAGGACAGAAAATGTAAATGAAATAAGAGCTTTAGATAAATTCTATTAAGAGTAATAGTGGCATAGTGGTAAAGAATCTGCCTGCTGATGCAGGAGATGCAGGTTTCATTCCTGGCTTGGGAAGATTCCCTGGAGGAGGAAATGTCAACCCACTCCAGTATTCTTGCCTGGAAAACCTCATGGACAGAGGAACTTGGTGGACTACAGTCCATGGGGTCACAGAGTTGGACACGACTGAGCATACAATATGAAGAGAAAAAAAATGACATTATATTCCTATATCACAGCTATAAAAATCAATGCCAGAGATATCAAATGCTTAAATATGATAGGCAAAACTTTTAGAAGAACTTACAGAAAGTATCTGTTTGCCTTTAGGATAAGGAAGCATCTTGTGGATAGCACAAAGAAATGGTAACCATAAAAGAAAGATTAATAAGCTTAACTACATTAAAATTAAGAACTTCTGGGACTTCCCTGGTGGTCCAATGGCTGACTCCATGCTCCCAGTGTAGAGGGCCCAGGTTCTATTCCTAATCGGGAAACTAGATCCCACATGCCACAGCTAAGAGTTTAAATGCCACAGGTAAAAAAGATCCTGCATGCTGCAACTAAGACCCAGCAGAGCCAAATAAATAAATAAAATAGTTTTTAAAGGATAAAACAAAAATTAAGAACTTTTGTCCATCAAAAGACACCCCCAAAAATTCAAAAACTGGGTGAAGATATTTGCAATAGTATAATCAACAAAGGTATGCAATATATATAAACAACTAATACAAATAAGAAAAAGGCAATCCAGTAGAAAAAATGTTCAAAAATATTAGGAGTATTTCACTAAAGAGGATGCATAGATGAACTATAGGTATATGAAATGTTGAACATAATTAGTCGTAAGAGAAGTACAAAATAAGACCACAACAAATTGCCATTTTGTATCATTAGATTGACAAAAAATAAGAAAGTTAGGAATTTCCCTGGCTGTCCAGAGATTAAGACTCTGTGCTTCCACTGCAGGAGTCACAGGTTCAATCCCTGGTCAGGGAACTAAGATTCCATATGCTGCGTGGTACAGCCAAAATAAATAAATAAATAAATTTAACAGAACCAAAATTTTGAGAGGATGTGGCTCAATGGAATTCTTGTACATTGCTGCTGAAACTGTTAATAGTTTAATATTTAATATTTAGTAAATATTAATAAATATTTATAATATTAATAAACTAAGTGAAGAGTTAATAAATACTACTTTAGAATAGTTTGGAATTATCCTATAGAGTGACTTCCCTGGTGGCTCAGACAGTAAAGCATCTGCCTACAATGTTAGAGACCCTTGTTCGATCCCTGGTTTGGGAAGATCCTCTGGAGAAGGAAATGGCAACCCACTCCAGTACTCTTGCTTAGAAAATCCCATGGACAGAGGAGCATGGTAGGCTCCTACAGTCCCTGGAGTCACAAAGAGTCGGACATGACTGAGCAAATTCTTCATCCTATACAGTGGAACATTTGCATATTTTATAATCCAGGTTTTCCCTTCTGGATATAATACCTTAGAAAGTATTTGCCTGTGTGTACAAGGAGATATGTCGAAAAAAATTCATAGTTACTGTTTGTTATGACAAAAGCTGGAAATAACCCATATGTCCAGCAATATGATCAAGAGTAAATAAAATTGTAGTATATCAACGCCCTGGAACATTATTCGCAGTAGAAAGGAGAAAAAAAAAAATGCTACACGCAGCTGCATGGATGAATTTTAAGACCATAATGTTAGGTGGGGAAAAAAGTAGCCCTAGAATACTACATTATGGTGTTACTCCATTCATTTAAAGTTCAAAAACAAATCCAAATAGTGTACTATTTGGGCAAAAACACTTAAGTGATTTTTTTTAAACCTTTTTAAAAATTTAAGTATATGGTAAAACACAAAGATAAGTGGATGTGATAATGTCAGAATAGATAGAAGAAAGCTATTGAAAATGATCTAGTTCTTAGGTTTAGTGGTGGACTCAAAGCATTCAATCTATTTTTTGCTGTGTGATATATACATGTGTATATTATTTTATATGTATATCATATTAAAGTAATATATTTTTTTTTCAGAAATCTGCCTGAATATTCGAGATTTTCCTAATATAACTATCATCCCAGAAAAGCAGGTGAAACCAGAATGGAGATTGCCAAAATTAAATCACCGTTTTTGTTACAAGGTAAAATAGATTCTTGTAAAATATCTCAAATATGAATTTTCACTGTTAGTCACTGAAACAAGGTATTATAATTTGCTCAAAATCTACTCCCAAATTATGCTGTAGCAGTTAAATAGATATGTATTTTCATTCGTATTTGTAGAATGCTTTTTTGCTATTTAAAAATAAAATATCTATTTAATAATTTTCCTTCTTTTAGATCAGAACTGGATAAGATGCCAAATAATTATATCTGTGATGTTATTGGAGTTTTGGTTTTTGTAGGAAGGGTCCAGCGGTCAAAAAAGAAGGGTAAGCTTCTGATATTGAAAGTCATAAAATGTATTTCAGTGAATAATTCTGTGTTCATATGTGCATAATCCATTGTCTTCATTTATTCTAATATTCTATCCATATAGATAGCCGTGAAGATTTTTGGTCATATCGCTGGATTCACATTGCTGACGGGACTTCAGAACAACCATTTATAGTGGAGCTGTTTTCAACATCTCAGCCAGAAATCTTTGAACATATTTACCCAAGTACTCAGTTCAAATATTATTATCATTTTATATTTGGAAATGGGATCATTAACTGAAAAAAATAGTAGAGTATACTAACTTACAGAATGCCATGATACTGAGCTAGCAAATTCAAGCAATCTGATAGCACATATAAATTTTTTTCTATATTAATATTATAAGTGGTATTATAGATATTAACTGTCTTCTGGTTTTCTATTCAGAATTAATTTGGGATTGAAACTAGTTTTTCAGAAAACAGGTGCTCTTATTAATTCTCACTTTTAGCATTTTAGACATAAAAACTTGAAATTCTGTGAAACTAAAGCATAGACCATTTCCTTTGTATCCGTTTGGAAACTGAATTAATAGACCCCATTTAAGACAATGAAGACTTTACTAATGTAGAATTAACTGGTAGAGGATTGGGAAACTATGTAATTAAATAATGACAGTGGTAAGTATGATGTCATTTGAGTATGAAATTAATATTAGGTTAATGGTGTTATACCACCTGGTCAATATTTTACTTACTTTGGTGTTGGTTTTTCCCCTTATATTTATTCATATACATAGGTATTTTTTCCACTACTTTCAAGACATTTAAAGTATGTCCTACTATGTATTTTATGTAACAACTTAGTCTACAAATCTATTTTGATGAGGAAAAATATATTTAATACTTTCTTATAACAACTTCAGTGAAATTTTTCCTTGTTTGAATTTGTAACATAAAGCTATTTTAGATATGGTGAGCTATTTTCCAAATAAGTATATGAATGAAATACTGATTGTTAAATGCTTGCCAAAATTGAGGAAATTCCCAATCTTGACTACATGTATTTTTTTTTTTTTGATCGACAACAACATAGAAATGGTAGAACATCAGGATATCTAGAGACCATATACAGGGCTGTTCTGCTACCCCTTTATTCTCTATTGTAAAATGGTATTACCCACTATTCAGATATTACTTCATTAGAATCCACCTTATGCTTGTGAGATTAAAATTTTAAAATATATGTATATGAATAGAACTAAACATTACCCCAACTATGATTGGAGGGGAGAGCAGAAAGAGAATTTTGACCAAAACCGAGGTACAGGTTTCCAAGGTAAGTGGGGCTATGACCTTTCATATAACTTCTCTCAGGGCATAGATGGTTGATAGTGATGATCGCTCATGACAATTTAGATGGGTTTTATGGCCAGATCCCTCTCTCTTTATAGCCACTATAGCTGTTTTAATAGCTAACTGACACAGGTTTTGGCAAATGATTTTTCACAGACGTGTTGACATGTAGTCACATTCTATTTCTTATGGAAACATGAAATATATCTTTTAAGAAAAGTTTATATGGAGCCTAGTGAGATTTACTCTAGTACAAGAGTTGACAACAATCACTATTCATTTTCATCTTTTGACCAAGAGTGAAGGAAAAAATTGTGAAATAAATGGTGAATATTAAGGAAGCTTCAGACCTATGAAGGAGAACATAACTAAGGATCTTCTGGAACAGTACCAGAATCCTTTGGTAGTAGGACATCTGTTTTACTTTATATGTGTGTGCTCAGAATCACAGGCTTTGGCGATACATGGTGCTGTGGAAGGCCCATGGTGTGTGCACGCTGGGGCACCACCGGCCCAGGGCCACTTTTTTTACTTTTCATTAAGGAAAGTGAAGAACTAAGGGGAAAACTTTTTCACTGCTTACTATATATTAGTTGCTCATAGATGTTACTTAATTTTGTACTTACAGTTACCTTTTAAAGAGGTGATGTTTTTACAAATTTATGGGTGAGGAAATAAAGGTCAAGAGAGATTTTAAACAGCTAGAAGGTGTTAGGTTCAAATATCTTATTTTTAGCAACCATGAACTTAGAATTAGAGATTTCTTTAGTATGCTTATGTCAGCATCTTTAATAATGAATACTCACATCTTTGTATAATTTTTGAAATAAATGAAAAACTGTATAAATCAAGAGAATTATTCTTAGTCATTTGAACAGATTTTCTTTCTTTTCATTGCTCCAAAATAAAGAACTAGTAAATGAGAGATACAGGAAATGAATTTATAGATATTATCATGCTCTAGGAAAATATTTATTCTCAAATGAGAGCTTACTGTTGATAGGAAATTGCAAGTATTTATATTTATTTCTTCATTTCCTGATTTGTAAGACAACTGTTTTGGGACATATAAGTTAAAATTTTAAAGATATTTTTGCATAAGTAAACTCTTCCTAAATAACCTGATAGTTACAAAACAGTTGATAGCTTTTGAAAGTGGTTGAAATCTGAAGACATGATAATCTCATTTTCAAGGATTCTTTTTAGTCTATCTAGTTGGTGAGGAAAGCCAACAGAAAAGAATATGTGGTAGAAGCCCTGTCTTTGAGATTTAAAGTCTAATTGAGATAAACACAATTAAAACACTTGCATAAACAAGTTCACATTAATAGTGTGTAGCCCTATCTGATGGAAAGAGTGAGAGTAATTTCGGGGATCAAGGTTAGATTGGGTTAATCAGTGAAAACATGGAGAAGCTCAGTTTTTTTTTTTTCTCTGTAGGAAATAACGGTTCACACTCAGTTGTGTGGCCAATTAAAAGACTTTCACTCTTCAGCTGTCCAGCAAGCAGGGCCTTCGGTTATGTGCAGCTGCTGTATTAATACTTGCTAAAGGAAAAGTGTTAGATCCTTGTTGCTCCAAGTGTGGTCAAAGGGCTAACAGCACTAGTATCACTAGTGCTAAGATCTCACTAAGCAAAGAATTTCAGGCCCCACACTAAAACTACTGAATCTGAATTTACATTTTAACAATTATCCCAAGTGATTCCTGAGTTCAGTAAAACTTGAGAAGTACTCTGTTAGATTGTGATCTAGGTATTTCCCTTTGAAATGCATAAATAATTTCATAAGTATTTTCTTTTCCTGCAGTGACATATTTCACGTGTACACAGCTGAAAGTTGTCAGAAATGATGATCAAGTACCTAAACTGCTTTACCTCACCACCACAAACGAGAGTCACATATTTATGACTGGTAAGCAATTTCTTTGTATATATTTAATTGGAAATCTAATATATTTTCTCTTCATTAAATTAAATTTTATTATAACATTCAACCACAAGATAGCCTTATTTTGAACTCCTTCACTATAAGATTGGTTTAACAAAGAGTAAGTGTGTGTGTGCACAGTAGTTGCTCAGTCGTACCTGCCTGTTTGCAACCCCATGGACTAGCCCACCAGGCTCCTCTGTCCATGGGGTTCTCCAGGCATGAATACTGGAGTGGGTTGCCATTCCCTTCTCCAGGGGATCTTCCTAACCCAGGGATCGAACCCGGGTCTTCTGCATTGCAGGCAGATTCTTTACCATCTGAGCCACCAGGAGGCCCCAACAAAGAATATACAGCCTATGAAATCTGTTGCTTCGAGATGATTTACAATTCAAGCAACAATTTTCTGACTTTCTGAAGAATTTCTGGAGAATTTTATGTCCTTTGGTTAACTTTAATTCCTGCTTAATGTTAAGTTAGATAATCATAAATGGCTTCACAGATTGAAGACTTGTTTGGCCCTGTATCACAATAAGGATTCAACTAACAGTAGTTTTAAAATGTTAAAATGAAAATGTATGTTAAATTTTGGTTCCCAGACTTGCATTTTACTTAACATAGCAAGCAAAGTCTCACTGCTTATCTATAAGTTTATTATTTTTTTCCATTCTCTCTGATAATGTGGGCAAAAAAATCAGACGAATGAGAGAGTACTGTGGAATGTTTTACTTACTAGAATGCTACCATCTTGGTAATTAGGAAATTTGTCAAAGAAGAGTGCTAGGAAGGATGTAATACACATCTTTGTTTATACCTCATTTTATAAATATGAATAATATCAGATCTAAAATATACTAATAATATCAGATGTAAATGACACTTAAGTACATTTCAAAAGCATGAGTTTAAATGCTGAGCTATATTCACAGAAAATTTAGTTCATATGTGCTATCATACCTTCAGGTTAATACATAAAAATTGGTTTTCTAAGAAGATGCTAACCAGTTGGATAGCTAGAAAAGTCCAGACTATTAGTTTTCTTTTTCTTCTGGCTTTTTTTGGTATCCTACAGACAGCTACAGTGTAGTCCACAGAAACTGTAGTATGTTTGATTTCCTTCTAGATTTAGGATTTATTTACCATCTTTGATAATTTTGTATGCATATTCAGTATAATTATGTGCTACATAGTGAATAAGTTGACTTCTTTTCTTGGTGACATGAGATTGATCTTATATTAAAATGTTTTTATACACAAAAAAGTCCAGGCGGTTTACTACAGTGATTTATTTTTTTTTTCCCTTATTTTTTACCCTTCGTGCAATGAGGTCATAAAGGCCAGCTGCAAAACGATGATGCCAAGGTAAAAAACTTTATCCAGTGGGTTAAAGAGAAGAACGATTCTGGAGAAGGGAAGAATACTGTTATAGGTGGATATTACCCCTATCCACCAGTGCCAGAGACATTTTGGAAGTATAGTAGTTCTCTTAAAGGTACTGATGAAATTACTAGTCGTTTATGATTATATGCTATATGTATGGTATATGCCTTGTCATTTAGTCATCTTTACTCTTTAATTTGAGTAGGCCAGAGTGTAGCAATACTCACTGTTAATAATTTGATCTTTATAAAGATATAAAAACATATGTCATGTCCCATAAAGGATATTTTGATTTTATTAGGCTGTAAAGAAAAAGGAATATAGACTGACTAAATGGAGATATCTTGATTTAAGGTCTTTGAGATCAAATCTGAGTTGGTAGATCCCAACTCTTATAATATTATTTAAATTAAACCTATGAAAGGATACATTGGACAATTTGATACCAAGATATAACTGTATTAGGCCACTTTTATGAAATGATACATAGATATCCCTTGGTATCCATAGGGGATTGGTTCAAGGAGCCCCATGGATACGTAAATCTTCAGATGTTCAAATGCCTTACATAAGGGATATACAGTGATTACAGTTGGCTCTTTGTATCTGAAGGTTTGCAAAACTTATAGATATGTGTATTGCAAAACTTGTGGATGACTGTGTATTGGATATAACATGGCTGAGGCTCCACCTTTAAATAAAAATGATATCAAAATTAGTGAGATTCAGAATAAGTACTGATGAGAGACATTAATTTATTTTAGTAGACTTAAAATATGATAGTTGAAAAGTTTAGCATATATTCTTTTTGAAAAGCTGTGAGATAATTTCACAGCTTTGGAAAAAAAGAAACTTTGAAATACTGATCTATCATTAGCTAAATATTGGCATCCTTCTATACTTCATAATGCCAGCAATATGTAGTATATGCTATATATAGCATATAGAATATAGAAAATATTAACGTGTGCTTCTATGCAATGGCTAAGCAACACTTTATAGTTTGAAGTATGATATATAAATTGCATTCAATATGTAAAATTTCTGTTTCAAATTAAGACACCAGACTAGAAGACGGTATAACAATTTAACTGAAATGTATTTTGCCAGTTTTACCAACATCACCTAAGGGGATGCCAAATATAAACACAAAGTCTCACATATTTAAGTTATTAGCAAGTTTATAATTTTCATGTTGTGAAATTACATTGCAAATCTAATTCTTGTTTTTGTAATTTCAGTTCTTTAAAACTTACAATTTCCTTGGAATTACTCTTTTGCAGTTGAATCACTCTTGACAGCTATAAGTGAAGTAAAGGTGGAGATTGAATATCTGCAGTATAGGGAACAAAAGCGCATTGCAATTCAGGGAATAATTACGGTTATAAAGTATGTTCCACATCACAGTGCAACTCAAAGTGCCTCAGCATCTGAAACACTACGGGTATGGTGGCAGAGAATTAATAGTATATCTCTGAAAGCACTCTGATTGTAACCACAATTAGATTTATATCTTTTTTTAATTTAAATTTATTTATTTTAACTGGAGGCTAATTACTTTACAATATTGTATTGGTTCTGACACACATCAACATGAATCTGCCATGGGTGTACACGTGTTCCCCATCCTGAACCCCCCTCCCACCTCTGTCCCCATACCATCCCTCCGGGTCATCCCAGTGCACCAGCCCTAAGGATCCTGTATCGAACCTGGATTGGCAATTTGCTTCATATATGATATTATACATGTTTCCATGCCATTCCCCCAAGTCATCCCACCCTCTCCCTCTCCCACAGAGTCCAAAAGACTGTTCTATACATCTGTGTCTCTTTTGCTGTCTCGCATATAGGGTCATTGTTACAATCTTTCTAAATTCCATATATATGCGTTAGTATACTGTACTGATGTTTTTCCTTCTGGCTTACTTCACTCTGTATAATAGGCTCCAGTTTCATCCACCTCATTAGAACTGATTCAAATGTATTCTTTTTAATGGCTGAGTAATACTCCATTGTGTGTATGTACCACAGCTCTTTTATCCATTCATCTGCTGATGGACATCTAGGTTGCTTCCATGTCCTGGCTGTTATAAACAGTGCTGCGATGAACACTGGGGTACACATGTCTCTTTCAATTATGGTTTCCTCGCTGTGTATGACCAGTAGTGGGATTGCTGGGTCATAAGGCAGTTCTATTTCCAGTTTTTTAAGGAACCTCCACATGGTTCTCCATGGTGGCTGTATTAGTTTGCATTCCCACCAACAGTGTAAGAGGGTTCCCTTTTCTCCACACCCTCTCCAGCATTTATTGCTTGTAGACTTTTGGATAGCAGCCATTATGACTGGCATGAAATGGTACCTCATTGTGGTTTTGAGTTGCATTTCTCTGATAATGAGTGATGTTGAGCATCTTTTCATGTGTTTGTTAGCCATCTGTATGTCTTCTTTGGAGAAATGTCTGTTTAGTTCTTTGGCCCACTTTTTGATTGGGTCGTTTATTTTTCTGGAATTGAGCTGCAGGAGTTGCTTGTATATTTTTGAGATTAGTTCTTTGTCAGTTGCTTCATTTGCTATCATTTTCTCCCATTCTGAAGGCTCTCTTTTCAGCTTGCTTAGAGTTTCCTTTTTTGTGCAGAAGCTTTCAATTTTAATTAGGTCCCATTTGTTTATTTTTGCTTTTATTTCCACTATCCTGGGAGGTGGGTCATAGAGGATCCTGCTGTGATTTATGTCGGATAGTGTTTTGCCTATGTTCTCCTTTAGGAGTTTTATAGTTTCTGGTCTTACATTTAGATCTTTAATCCATTTTGAGTTTATTTTTGTGCATGGTGTTAGAAAGTGTTCTACTTTCATTCTTTTACAAGTGGTCGACCAGTTTTCCCAGCACCACTTGTTAAAGAGATTCTTTTCTCCACTGTATATTTTTGCCTCCTTTGTCAAAGATAAGGTGGCCATAGGTGCGTGGATTTATCTCTGGGCTTTGTATTTTGTTCCATTGATCTATATTTCTGTCTTTGTGCCAGTACCATACTGTCTTGATGACTGTGGCTTTGTAGTAGAGCCTGAAGTCAGGCAGGTTGACTCCTCCAGTTCCATTCTTACTTCTCAAGATTGCTTTGGCTATTTGAGTTTTTTTTTTTTATTTCCATACAAATTGTGAAATTATTTGTTCTAGCTCTGTGAAAAATACTGTTGGTAGCTTGATAGGGATTGCATTGAATCTATAGATTGTTTTGGGTAGTATACTCATTTTTCTGATCCATGAACATGGTATATTTCTCCATCTATTAGTGTCTCCATCTATTAGTGTCCTCTTTGATTTCTTTCACCAGTGTTTTATAGTTTTCTATATATAGGTCTTTAATTTCTTTAGGTTGATATATTCCTAAGTATTTTATTCTTTTAGTTGCAATGGTGAATGGAATTGTTTCCTTAATTTCTCTATTTTCTCATTATTAGTGTATAGGCATGCAAGGGATTTCTGTGTGTTGATTTTATATCCTGCAACTTTACTATATTCATTGATTAGCTCTAGTAATTTTCTGGTGGAGTCTTTAGGGTTTCCTATGTAGAGGATCATGTCATCTCCGAACAGTGAGAGATTTACTTCTTCTTTTCCAATCTGATTCCTTTTATTTCTTTCTCTGCTCTGATTGCTGTGGCCAAAACTTCCAAAACTATGTTGAATAGTAGTGGTGAGAGTGGGCACCCTTGTCTTGTTCCTGACTTTAGAGGAAATGCTTTCAGTTTTTCACCATTGAGGATAATGTTTGCTGTGGGTTTGTCATATATAGCTTTTATTAAGTTAAGGTATGTTCCTTCTATTCCTGCTTTCTGGGGAGATTTTATCATAAATGGATGTTGAATTTTGTCAAAGGCTTTCTCTGCATCTATTGAGATGATCATATGGCTTTTATTTTTCAATTTGTTAATATGGTGTATTACATTGATTGATGTGCAGATATTGAAGAATTCCTGCATCCCTGGGATAAAGCCCATTTGGTCATGGTGTATGATCTTTTTAATATGCTGTTGGATTCTGATTACTAGAGTTTTGTTAAGGATTTTTGCATCTATGTTCATCAGTGATACTGGCCTATAGTTTTCTTTTTTTGTGGCATCTTTGTCAGGTTTTGGTATTAGGGTGATGGTGGCCTCATAGAATGAGTTTGGAAGTTTACCTTCCTCTGCAATTTTCTGGAAGAGTTTGAGTAGGATAGGTGTTAGCTCGTCTCTAAATTTTTAGTAGAATTCAGCTGTGAAGCCGTCTGGACCTGGGCTTTTGTTTGCTGGAAGATTTCCGATTACTGTTTCAATTTCCGTGCTTGTGATGGGTCTGTTAAGATTTTCTGTTTCTTCCTGCTCCAGTTTTGGAAAGTTGTACTTTTCTAAGAATTTGTCCATTTCTTCCACGTCGTCCATTTTATTGGCATATAATTGCTGATAGTAGTCTCTTATGATCCTTTGTATTTCTGTGTAGTCTGTTGTGATCTCTTCATTTTCATTTCTAATTTTATTGATTTGATTTTTCTCCCTTTGTCTCTTGATGAGTCTGGCTAATGGTTTGTCAATTTTATTTATCCTTTCCAAGAACCAGCTTTTGGCTTTGTTGATTTTTGCTATGGTCTCTTTTGTTTCTTTTGCATTTATTTATGCCCTAATTTTTAAGATTTCTTCCTTCTACTAACCCATTTTTTCCTTTTCTAGTTGCTTTAGGTGTAGAGTTAGATTATTTATTTGACTTTTTTCTTGTTTCTTGAGGTATGCCTGTATTGCTATGAACCTTCCCCATAGAACTGCTTTTACAGTGTTCCACAGGTTTTGGATTGTTGTGTTTTCATTTTCATTCGTTTCTATGCATATTTTGATTTCTTTTTTGATTTCTTCTGTGATTTGTTGATTATTCAGCAGCGTGTTGTTCAGCTTCCATATGTTGGCATTTTTAATAGTTTTTCTCCTGTAATTGAGATCTAATCTTACTGCATTGTGGTCAGAAAAGATGCTTGGAATCATTTCAGTTTTTTTTTTAATTTACCAAGGCTAGATTTATGGCCCTGGATGTGATCTATCCTTGAGAAGGTTCTGTGTGCGCTTGAGAAAAAGGTGAAATTCATTGTTTTGGGATGAAATGTCCTATAGATATCAGTTAGGTCTAACTGGTCTATTGTATCATTTAAAGTTTGTGTTTCCTTGTTAATTTTCTGTTTAGTTGTCTATCCATAGGTGTGAGTGGGGTATTAAAGTCTCCCACTATTATTGTGTTATTGTTAATGTCCCCTTTCATACTTGTTAGCATTTGTCTTACATATTGTGGTGCTCCTATGTTGGGTGCATATATATTTATAATTGTTTTATCTTCTTCTTGGATTGATCCTTTGATCATGATGTAGTGTCCTTCTTTGCCTCTTTTCACAGCCTTTGTTTTAAAGTCCATTTTATCTGATATGAGTATTACTACTCCTGCTTTTTTTGGTCTGTGTTTGCATGGAATATCTTTTTCCAGCCCTTCACTTTCTGTCTGTATGTGTCCCCTGTTTTGAAGTGGGTCTCTTGTAGACAACATATATAGTGGTCTTTTTTTTGTATCCATTCAGTCAGGCTTTGTCTTTTGGTTGGGGCATTCGACCCATTTATATTTAAGGTAATTACTGATAAGTATGATCCCATTGCCATTTACTTTGTTGTTTTGGGTTTGAGTTCATACACCCTTTCTGTGTTTCCTGTCTAGAGAAGATCCTTTAGCTTTTGTTGGAGAGCTGGTTTGGTGATGCTGAATTCTCTCAGCTTTTGCTTGTCTGTAAAGCTTTTGATTTCTCCTTCATATTTGAATGAGATCCTTGCTGGGTACAGTAATCTGGGCTGTTGTTTATTTTATTTTATCACTGTAAGTATGTCCTGCCATTCCCTCCTGGCCTGAAGAGTTTCTATTGAAAGATCCGCTGTTATCCTTATGGGAATCCCCTTGTGTGTTATTTGTTGTTTTTCCCTTGGTGCTTTTAATATTTGTTCTTTGTGTTTGACTTTGTTAATTTGATTAGTATGTGTCTTGGGGTGTTTTGCCTTGGGTTTATCCTGTTTGGGACTCTCTGGGTTTCTTGGACTTGGGTGATTATTTCCTTCCCCATTGTAGGGAAGTTTTCAACTATTATCTCCTCAAGTATTTTCTCATTGTCTTTCTTTTTGTCGTCTTCTTCTGGGGCTCCTATGATTCAATGTTGGGGCATTTAATATTGTCCTGGAGGTCTCTGAGATTTTCCTCATTTCTTTAAAATCGTTTTTCTTTTTTCCTCTCTGATTCATTTATTTCTACCATTCTATCTTCTACTTCACTAATCCTATCTTCTGCCTCCCTTATTCTACAATTTGTTGCCTCCAGAGTGTTTTTGATCTTATTTATTGTGTTATTCATTATATATTGACTCTCTTTTATTTCTTCTAGGTCCTTGTTAAACTTTTCTTCCATCTTCTCAGTCCTTGTCTCCAGGCTATTTATCTGTGATTCCATTTTTTTGTCAATATTTTGAGTCATTTTCCCTATCATTATTCAGAATTCTTTATCAGGTAGATTCCTTATCTCTTCCTCTTTTGTTTGTTTTGGTGGGCATTTATCCTGTTCCTTTACCTGCTGGGTATTCCTCTGTCTCTTCATCTTGTTTCTATTGCTGTGATTGGGGTGGCCTTTCTGTATTCTGGCAGTTTGTGGAGTTCTCTTTATTGTGGAGTTTCCTCGTTGTGGGTGTACAGGTGGCTTGTCAGGGTTTCCTGATTAGGGAAGCTTGTGTCGGTGTTCTGGTGGGTGGAGCTGCATTTCTTCTCTCTGGAGTGTAATGAAGTGTCCAGTAATGAGTTATGAGATGTCAGTGGGTTTGGAGTGACTTTGGGCAACCTATATATTGAAGCTCAGGGCTGTGTTCCTGTGTTGCTGGAGAATTTGCGTGGTATGTCTTGCTCTGGAACTTGTTGGCCCTTGGGTGGTGCTTGGTTTCAGTGTAGGTATGGAGATGTTTGATGAGCTCCTGTCGATTAATGTTCCCTGGAGTCAGGAGTTCTCTGGTGTTCTCAGGGTTTGGACTTAAGCCTCCTGCTTCTGGTTTTCAGTCTTATTTTTACAGTAGCCTCAAGACTTCTCCATCTATACAGCACCATTGATAAAACGTCTAGGTTAAAGTTGAAAAGTTTCTCCACAGTGAGGAACACCCAGAGACATTCACAGAGTTACATGGAGGTTTTCAGTCTTATTTTTACAGTAGCCTCAATACTTCTCCATCTATACAGCACCATTGATAAAACGTCTAGGTTAAAGTTGAAAAGTTTCTCCACAGTGAGGGACACCCAGAGACATTCACAGAGTTACATGGAGGAGAGAAGAGGGAGGAGGGAGTTAGAGGTGACCCAAATGAGATGAGGTAGAATCAAAAGAGGAGAGAGCAAGCTAGCCAGTAATCACTTCCTTATGTGCACTCCACAGTCTGGACCACTCAGAGATGTTCATGGAGTTAAACACAGAAGAGAAGAGGGAGGAAGGAGACAGAGGTGACTAGGAGGAGAAGGGGAATCAAAAGTAGAGAGATAGATCCAGGCAGTAGTCAGTTCCCTAAGTGTTATCCACTGCCCAGAATACCCAAAGAGTGTCACAGAGTTAGGTAGAGAAGAGAAGGGGGAGGGAGGAGATAGAGGGGACCTCGTGGAGAAAAAGGAGAGTCAAAAGGGGGAGAGAGCAATCAAGCCAGTAATCACACTCCCAAGTAAAAATGGGTACTGAGGATTGGGTTCTTAAAGGTACACAATTGATAACAAATACCAAAAAGCAAAGATTAAAAATCTAGAGTAGAGGTTGGATTTTCTAAAATACAATATTAAATAAAAAAAAGTCACAAAAATTATCACACACACACACAAAATTATCACACACACACACAATATATATAAAGTTTGCTTTAAAAAGTAGGGTCCTTTTTTTGCAAAGTAATGGTAGGTTATAAAAATGAAAATTAAAGGAGTAATAGAGGACTTTAAAATTTTTTAAAAATTAAAAAAAAGAATGATAGTAAAAATAGTAAAAATATATCTAGGACTTTCTCTGGTGGCGTTGTGGGCAGTGTTGGGTCATTTCATTTTTGGATAGTTCCTTGGTCCGGCTTATATTTCTCAAGGTCTATATGCCCCTTCCTATGTAGTCGGTACTAACTACAGGGTTTTAATCTATTGCATCTGTCACTTCCAAAGCGGTTCCCTCTGTTTTAGCTTCTTCTGTTTGCTGGTCTCTTCAGTGTCTGATTTCCGCCCTGACACAAGGGGGCGGTGTTGGACACTTCTTTAGGCTCACTTGTGTAGTGCTGTGTGGAGAGAGGGACGCTGCAAACAAATAACACTGGCGTGTGCTTGCAGTGTCTCGGCAACACTGGGTTTGCCACCGCTCATGGTGCGTGTACCCTCCCTGCCCACACTGCTCAGGCTCTAGGTTGCTCCGCCGGGAACCGTCTGAGGCCAGCCCTGGGCTGCATGCAGCTGCCAGGTCTAACCCGCTCAGGTTCAGGTGCTGGGGTAGTCCTGAGAGGCACAGATTTGGTTGGGCCTGCATTTTGTGCCCTTCCCAGGTCCGAGCAGCTCAGGTGATCAGGTGTTTGGCGAGCGCGGTCGCTGCAACTTATCGCTTCCCCCGTCCCTGTCGCTCAGTTTTCTTGGTGTACATCCAGTGCACCTTCTCAGGCGGATGTTGACCGTCGAGAACCCCAAGAAGTCTTAGTTAGCAAAGAAGCCTGCTTGCAGTTTTGTAGATAATGTCTCTCTAGGGCTGTGATTGCCCCCTTCCAGCTCTGGCTGCCTGTCACCGGAGGGGTATGGTCTGCAGCAGGCTAGCTCTGTTCAGTCCTTTGTTCTGTGAGTGGGCCTGGCGGTGTCTTAGGTTAGGGCTTTTCACGTGGTAGCTATCCCCGAGTCTGGTTTGCTGTCCCAGTTAGGTCCCTCAGATTGCCCTCGGGGCATTCAGGCCCGGTCCTTACTCTAAGCAATGCAGCCCGCGCCTCCCTGCCCAGCCCCAACTTGCTATGGCGGATGCAGGTGTCTGCACTGCTTCACCACTGGGGGAGTTACCGTTGGGCACGTAATCTGTGGGTTTTAATTATTTATTTATTTTTCCTCCCGGTCATGTTGCCCTCTGTGGTTCCAAGGCTCGCCACAGACTCGGCAGTGAGCGTGTTTCCTGGTGTTTGGAAATGTCTCTCTTTTTAAGACTCCCTTCCCGGGATGGAGCTCCATCCCTATCTCTTTTGTCTCTCTTTTTGTCTTTTATATTTTTTTCTACCTCCTTTCGAAAACACTGGGCTGCTTTTCTGGGTGCCTGATGTCCTCTGCCGGCATTCAGAAGTTGTTTTGTGGAATTTACTAAGCGTTTAAATGTTTTTTGATGAATTTGTCGGGGAGAGAGTGGTCTCCCTGTCCTATTCCTCCACCATCTTAGGACCGCCTCCCCGGCATTGTATCTTGTACAATTCATTCAGAACTCAAATGTATTAACTCTTAATGATGTAAACCTAAAAGGAAAAGCTTCATTTTTAGTTTGTTTTCTTTTTATGTCATTTATTTTGGAGCAGTCTGGACTAAAGTCACAGCCTCTGATATTTCCCTAGGCCCTCCAAACTTGGTATTTTGGTTTTGCTTTCTATGTAATATGAACCTGTCATGATAGCATTTATTTAGATTTCCAGGTCGTATTTTTGACTACATTCATTTCTTACCTTATGTCCAGGCCGAAAGTATATGTACATTCCCACTGGAAGTTTTTAGCTCTATTGTCAGACTTGGCAGTTCTACCCAAATTTTATTAAGAAGTAGCAATGACTCTTGGAGGATAAATGCTGTAGAAGAGGCCACTTCTGAACTCTAGGCAAAATCAAGACAAATTAATTTTTTCCATGAGTTTGTGTTTTTAAAAGTTATTTCTAAGATTACTATTCTTATGGAAAGAAGCATCTAATCCAACTTTACAGTTACATAAGAAAGACTTTTGTTTATCTTTTTGAAATATGTTACTAGCAGTTAGATTAAGATAAATCAACTTTATAAAAGCATTGTTATGATTACAAAGTTTTGTCACAACTCAAGTTACGAAAAATGGATATGCTAAAAGTGTAGAGTCTTTTAAGAGAGAAATAATTCTTGTGAATTAGTTTAAAATGTTTTCTTCAAATTTTTGTTTTTAGAATGCTAAGCGACCCTCAACATCTGAAGCAGCTAGAAAAGAAAGTCAAAGTCAGGAAAAAGATGGTAAACGTCATCACGATGATGGTTCTGGGAGATCTCAATGTCATTCTGCATGTGCAAGTTCAAACCCTGTCCCGAAGAAAAGAATTACACAAACCCCAAGTGGCAAACAGTAAGTCATTTGTATTAAGTATATACATAGCATATGCTTTTTCATTTTTTCTATCGTATAAAATGAGCAGTGCTACTGGAAGTTGTATAGTTTTCTACAGCTGCCAAAGTCCAAGATCAAGGTATAGGCAGGGTGGGTTCCCTCTGAAGGCTATGAGGAAGAATCTGTTCCATGCATCTCCCTTAGCTGCTAGTGGTTTAGTGGCAATCTTTAGCATTCCTTGGCTTATGGAAGTTATCACTTGAATCTCTGCCTTCGTCTTCACATGGCATTCTCCCTGTGGCTGTATATGTGTCCAAGTTTTTCTTTAAGGACACCAGCCATATTGGATTAGGGAACCACTCTGGAGTACCAGTCTACTCTAGTATGAACTCATCTTAACTGATTACATCTTCAATGACCCTACTTCCAAATAATGTCATATTTTTATGGTCATTGAACATGTAATTGGTTACATATTGGTAGTCAGGGTGGTGTTTGGCAGGAACATAATTTAGTCCATAACAGTCTGCCCCTCTAAAAACTCATGTCCTTCTCACATACAAAATACATTCACTCCATCAGAACATCCCCCAAAGTCTTAATCTATACCAGTATTAACTCTCATTCCTAAATATCATATAAATCTTATATGGATGAGATGCAGGGTGTTTCATCCTGGAACAAAATTCTTTTCCATCTGTGAGCCTATGAAACTATGAAACTATTACCTTCCAAAATACAATGGTGGGACAGACATAGGATAAGTATTCCCCATTTCAAAAGGGAGAAATTGGGAAGAAAAAGGAGGTTATGGGCCACAGGCAAATTTGAAACCTAGTGAAGCAAATACCATTTGGCTTTAAGGCCCCAGAATTATCCTCTCTGGCAGAGTACTGTGTCCTTTGGGCCCACTGAGATGGCAGCCCTACCCCCATGGCACTGAGTGGTGGCCCTGCACTCTGGAACTGAGAAAGTGGCCCTGGCTTCTGGAATTCAGGAGGTGTCCCTGCCTTCTAGAACGGAGGAAATGGCCTCACTTCTCAGGGTCATTTTCCCATTTTCTTGAAGGATAATACTTGATCACAGCTAGATATCTCTGTCAACTCATTTCCTGACTGTAGAATCCCAGAAGTCCAATGGCATTGCATTCCTGCATTTCTTCCCACTTATGTTCCTTTCAGTTGAAGCTAATAGCATGCCTACTGAGTTGGTTGACTGGATCCACAAGTCGTAATCTCTTGGGCATATGGTTATCTAGCAATGTTCTTAGTATGCTTCCCAAAGCAAGCTTTCATATGTTTTCCAATATGAAAGGCTGATAATTTTTCAAGTATTGATAGTTCTTTTTTTTTTTCATTTTTATGTCATTTTTTTATTTTTTGGCCATGCTGCACAGCTTGTGGGATCTTAGTTCCCCACCCAGGGATTGAACCCAGACCCTTGGCAGTGAAAGTGTGGAGCCCTAACTGCTGGACCTCCAGGGGATTCCTTGATTCTTTTTTTTTCTTAACAATTCCTTTTCAACTCTTCTCCCTTCTTGTATTTTACTATAAGCATTAAGAAGAAACCAGACTGTGTCTTCAACACTTTGCTTAGAAATCTCTTCATCTAAATATACAAGTTCATCTTACAGATGTTTCACTTTCCATCCAACAGAACAGTTTGGCCACATACTCTGCCACTTTGTATCAAGGATTATCTTTCACCCAGTTTCCAATAACATTTCTGTCTGAAACCTTACCAGAAGCACATTTTACATTCACATTTCTAGTTCTGTTCATGACACTGAATGTATTCTCTTAGACAGCGGAAACTTTCTCTACCACTCCTTTTCTTTCAGAGCCCTCAAGAGATTCTCCTTCAAAATCCATATTTTTACCAACATTCTCTTCAGGGCTTTCTAGGCTTTTTATGTTATGCACCTCAAAAATCTTCCCAACCTAGGGAATGAACTCACATCTCTTGGCATCTCCTGCATTGTGCATGGATTCTTTACTACTTAGCCACAGGGAAAGCCCCCTTCACTTAATACCCAATTCCAAAGCAACTTCTATGTTTTTTATGTATTTTTTATAGCAGCACACCACTTACTGATACCAAAATCTGTATTAATTTTCTAGGGCTGCTATAACAAAGTACCACAAACTGTTTGACTTATACAACAGAAATTTATTGTTTCACAGCTTTGTAAGTCCAAAATCAAAGTGTCAGTAGAATGGATTCCTTTTGAGGGCTGTGAGAAAGTCTGCACCATGCCTTACCCCTAGCATCTGGTGATTTGCTAGCCATCTCTGGCTTTCCTTGGCTTGTATAAACATCACTCCAATCTGTGTCCAAATTTCCCCATGTGGTAAGGGCATCAGTCATTGGATTAAGGGCCCACTCTACTCTAATATGACCACATCTTAACTAAATTACACCTTCAATGACCCTATATCTAAGTAAGGTCAAATTCCAAGGTAATGGGGATTAGGACTTCAATGTGAATATTGAGGATGCATACTTCAACCCATAACATAAGCTCTTATCTGCCATATTCAGCATGGAGTAATTGAATGTAAGTTTAAAGTAGGGAATTACAAAAAGGAAATAACCATTTTTGTCTTTTTTTAATTCTGCATATAAGGGAGATCATATAGTATTTGTCTTTCCTAGTCTGACTTATTTCACTTAGTATGGTAATCTCAGGGTCCATCCATGTTGTTACAAATGATAAGATTTCATCTTTTTATGGCTGAGTAGTATTCCACTGTATATATTACATCTTTATCCATCTGTTGATGAGCACTTAGATTATTTCCATTATCTTGGCTGTTACCAATATTGCTGTTGTGATCATAGGGGTGCATGTATCTTTTCTATTTTTTAAATTTTTTGACCATGCCATGCATCTTGCAGGGTTTTAGTTCTGCAAACAGGTATCAAACCCGTGCCCCCTGCAGTGAAATCACAGAGTCTTAACCACTGGACCACCAAAGAAGTCCCTGCTATCTTTTTGATAATAGATGTTCTGACAGGTGTGAAGGTTTGAGATGATAATCTCATTGTGGTGTTCATTTGCATTTCCCTGATAATTAGTGATGTTGAACATCTTTTCCTGTCCCTGTTTGCTATCTGTATGACTTCTTTGGGAAAAAGTCTATTCAGGTCCTCTGCTCATTTTTTATTCAGATTGTTTATTTTTTTGAAGCTGAGTTGTATGAGTGTTTTATATATTATGTATCTTAACCCCTGATGGGATATATGATTCGCAAATACCTTCTCTTATTTGGTAAGTTGTCTTTTCATTTTGTTGCTGGTTTTCTTTCCTGTGCAGAAGCTTTTTAGTTTAATGTAGTCACATTTGTGTTTATTTTTGGTTTTGTTTCCCTTGCCTGAGGAGACCTATCTATAAAGATAATTCTAAAACCAAGGTCAAAGATCATACTGCCTGTGTTTTCTTCTATGAGTTTTATAGTCTCAGGACCTACACTCAAGTCTTTACTCTATTTTGAGTTAATTTTGTGTGTGGTTGGGGATAGTGGTCCAGTTTCATTTTTTTGCATGTGACTGTCCAGTTTTCCCAATACCATTTATTGAAGAGATTTCTCCCACCACTCTATGTTCTTTGTTCCCTTGTTATAAATAAGTTGTTCATATATGTATGAGTTTATTTCTGAGATCTCAGTTCTGTTTCATTGATTTATGTGTCAGTTTTTCTGCCAATACCATACTGTTTTGATTATTATAGCTGTGTATATAGTGTGAAATCAGGAAGTATGATACCTCCAGTTTTGTTCTCATGATTGCTTTGGTTATTTGGGGTCTACTGTGGTTCCAAATAAATTTTTGAATTTTTTGTTCTATTTCTGGGAAAAATGTCTTTGGGATTTTTATAGGAATTGTAGTGAATCTGTAGATTGCTTTAGGTGATATGGACATTTTAAATTAGGAAGCATTCCCTTCAATTTTTTGGAAGAATTTTAAAAGGTATTAAATCATCTATGGATGTCTGGTAGAATTCACCTATGAAGCTGTCTGGTCCTGGAGTTTTGGTTTGGGGGTGGTTTTTTATTACTGTTTGATCATTTAACTGATCGCTATACTAGTGTTCAGTCTACTCAGATTTTCAGTCATTGAAGCTTGTATGATTCTAAAATCTGTCCATTTCTTCTAACTTGTCCAATTTTGGGAATGAAGTCTATTTTGTCTGATATAAGTATGGCTACACCTGCTTTCTTTTGTCTGCATTTTGCTTGAAGCATCATCTTGCATGCCTTCATTTTCACCTTATATTTCTCTTTTTAGAGTTGAGATGAGTCTCCTGGATACAACAAATAATTGTGTCTTGCTTTTTTTAATATAAACTTATTTATTTTAATTGGAGGCTAATTACTTTACAATATTGTATTGGTTTTGCCATACATCAACATGAATCCGCCACGGGTATACACATGTTCCCCATCCTGAACCCCACTCCCACCTTCCTGCCTGTACCATCCCTCTGGGTCATCCGAGTGCACCAGCCCCAAGCATCCTGTATCATGCATCGAACCTGGACTGGTGATTTGTTTCATGTATGATATTATACATGTTTCAATACCGTTCTCCCAAATCATCCCACCCTCTCCCTCTCCCAAAGAGTCCAAAAGACTGTTCATACATCTCTGTCTCTTTTGCTGTCTCACATACAGGGCTATCGTTACCATCTTTCTAAATTCCATATATATGTGTTAGTATACTGTATTGGTGTTTTCTTTCTGGCTTACTTCACTCTGTATAATAGGCTCCAGTTTCATCCACATCATTAGAACTGATTCAAATGTATTCTTTTTAATGGCTGAGTAATACTCCATTGTGTATATGTACCACGGCTTTCTTATCCATTCATCTCCTGATAGACATCTAGGTGGCTTCCATGTCCTGGCTATTATAAACAGTGCTGCGATGAACATTTGGGTACACATGTCTCTTTCAATTCTGGTTTCCTCGCTGTGTATGCCCAGTAGTGGGACTGCTGGGTCATAAGGCAGTTCTGTTTCCAGTTTTTTAAGGAACCTCCACATGGTTCTCCGTGGTGGCTGTACTAGTTTGCATTCCCACCAACAGTGTAAGAGGGTTCCCTTTTCTCCACACCCTCTCCAGCATTTATTGCTTGTAGACTTTTGGATAGCAGCCATTATGACTGGCATGAAATGGTACCTCATTGTGGTTTTGAGTTGCATTTCTCTGATAATGAGTGATGTTGAGCATCTTTTCATGTGTTTGTTAGCCATCTGTATGTCTTCTTTGGAGAAATGTCTGTTTAGTTCTTTGGCCCACTTTTTGATTGGGTCGTTTATTTTTCTGGAATTGAGCTGCAGGAGTTGCTTGTATATTTTTGAGATTAGTTCTTTGTCAGTTGCTTCATTTGCTATCATTTTCTCCCATTCTGAAGGCTCTCTTTTCAGCTTGCTTAGAGTTTCCTTTTTTGCAGAAGCTTTCAATTTTAATTAGGTCCCATTTGTTTATTTTTGCTTTTATTTCCACTATCCTGGGAGGTGGGTCATAGAGGATCCTGCTGTGATTTATGTCGGATAGTGTTTTTGCCTATGTTCTCCTTTAGGAGTTTTATAGTTTCTGGTCTTACATTTAGATCTTTAATCCATTTTGAGTTTATTTTTGTGCATGGTGTTAGAAAGTGTTCTACTTTCATTCTTTTACAAGTGGTCGACCAGTTTTCCCAGCACCACTTGTTAAAGAGATTCTTTTCTCCACTGTATATTTTTGCCTCCTTTGTCAAAGATAAGGTGGCCATAGGTGCGTGGATTTATCTCTGGGCTTTGTATTTTGTTCCATTGATCTATATTTCTGTCTTTGTGCCAGTACCATACTGTCTTGATGACTGTGGCTTTGTAGTAGAGCCTGAAGTCAGGCAGGTTGACTCCTCCAGTTCCATTCTTACTTCTCAAGATTGCTTTGGCTATTTGAGTTTTTTTTTTTTATTTCCATACAAATTGTGAAATTATTTGTTCTAGCTCTGTGAAAAATACTGTTGGTAGCTTGATAGGGATTGCATTGAATCTATAGATTGTTTTGGGTAGTATACTCATTTTTCTGATCCATGAACATGGTATATTTCTCCATCTATTAGTGTCCTCTTTGATTTCTTTCACCAGTGTTTTATAGTTTTCTATATATAGGTCTTTAATTTCTTTAGGTTGATATATTCCTAAGTATTTTATTCCTTTAGTTGCAATGGTGAATGGAATTGTTTCCTTAATTTCTCTTTCTATTTTCTCATTATTAGTGTATAGGCATGCAAGGGATTTCTGTGTGTTGATTTTATATCCTGCAACTTTACTATATTCATTGATTAGCTCTAGTAATTTTCTGGTGGAGTCTTTAGGGTTTCCTATGTAGAGGATGATGTCATCTGCAAACAGTGAGAGATTTACTTCTTTTCCAATCTGATTCCTTTTATTTCTTTTTTCTGCTCTGATTGCTGTGGCCAAAACTTCCAAAACTATGTTGAATAGTAGTGGTGAAAGGGCACCTTGTCTTGTTCCTGACTTTAGAGGAAATGCTTTTCAGTTTTTCACCATTGAGGATAATGTTTGCTGTGGGTTTGTCATATATAGCTTTTATTATGTTGAGGTATGTTCCTTCTATTCCTGCTTTCTGGAGAGTTTTTTTTTTATCATAAATGGATGTTGAATTTTGTCAAAGGCTTTTTCTGCATCTATTGAGATAATCATATGGTTTTTATTTTTCAATTTGTTAATATGGTGTATTACATTGATTGATTTGCAGATATTGAAGAATTTTGCATCCCTGGGATAAAGCCCATTTGGTCATGGTGTATGATCTTTTAATATGTTGTTGATTCTGATTACTAGAGTTTTGTTAAGGATTTTTGCATCTATGTTCATCAGTGATACTGGCCTGTAGTTTTCTTTTTTTGTGGCATCTTTGTCAGGTTTTGGTATTAGGGTGATGGTGGCCTCATAGAATGAGTTTGGAAGTTTACCTTCCTCTGCAATTTTCTGGAAGAGTTTGAGTAGGATAGGTGTTAGCTCGTCTCTAAATTTTTGGTAGAATTCAGCTGTGAAGCCGTCTGGACCTGGCTTTTGTTTGCTGGAAGATTTCCGATTACTGTTTCAATTTCCGTGCTTGTGATGGGTCTGTTAAGATTTTCTATTTCTTCCTGCTCCAGTTTTGGAAAGTTGTACTTTTCTAAGAATTTGTCCATTTCTTCCAAGTTGTCCATTTTATTGGCATATAATTGCTGATAGTAGTCTCTTATGATCCTTTGTATTTCTGTGTTGTCTGTTGTGATCTCTTCATTTTCATTTCTAATTTTATTGATTTGATTTTTTCCTTTTTGTCTTTGATGAGTCTGGCTAATGGTTTGTCAATTTTATTTATCCTTTCAAAGAACCAGCTTTTTGGCTTTGTTGATTTTTGCTATGGTCTCTTTTTTGTTTCTTTTGCATTTATTTATGCCCTAATTTTTAAGATTTCTTCCTTCTACTAACCCATTTTTTCCTTTTCTAGTTGCTTTAGGTGTAGAGTTAGATTATTTATTTGACTTTTTTTCTTGTTTCTTGAGGTATGCCTGTATTGCTATGAACCTTCCCCATAGAACTGCTTTTACAGTGTTCCACAGGTTTTGGATTGTTGTGTTTTCATTTTCATTCGTTTCTATGCATATTTTGATTTCTTTTTTGATTTCTTCTGTGATTTGTTGATTATTCAGCAGCGTGTTGTTCAGCTTCCATATGTTGGCATTTTTAATAGTTTTTCTCCTGTAATTGAGATCTAATCTTACTGCATTGTGGTCAGAAAAGATGCTTGGAATCATTTCAGTTTTTTTAAATTTACCAAGGCTAGATTCATGGCCCAGGATGTGATCTATCTTGGAGAAGGTTCCGTGTGCACTTGAGAAAAAGGTGAAATTCATTGTTTTGGGATGAAACGTCCTATAGATATCAGTTAGGTCTAACTGGTCCATTGTATCATTTAAAGTTTGTGTTTCCTTGTTAATTTTCTGTTTAGTTGGTCTAGCCATAGGTGCGAGTGGGATATTAAAGTCTCCCACTATTATTGTGTTATTGTTAATGTCCCCTTTCATACTTGTTAGCATTTGTCTTACATATTGTGGTGCTCCTATGTTGGGTGCATATATATTTATAATTGTTTTATCTTCTTCTTGGATTGATCCTTTGATCATGATGTAGTGTCCTTCTTTGTCTCTTTTCATAGCCTTTGTTTTAAAGTCTATTTTATCTGATATGAGTATTGCTACTCCTGCTTTCTTTTGGTCTCTGTTTGTGTGGAATCTTTCTCTAGCCCTTCACTTTCTGTCTGTATGTGTCCCCTGTTTTGAGGTGTGGGTCTCTTGTAGACAACATATATAGAGGTCTTGTTTTTGTATCCATTCAGCCAGTCTTTGTCTTTTGGTTGGGGCATTCAACCCATTTACATTTAAGGTAATTATTGATAAGTATGATCCTGTTGCCATTACTCCATTGTTTTGGTTTCAAGTTTATACACCCTTGTGTTTCCTGTCTAGAGAAGATCCTTTAGTATTTGTTGGAGAGCTGGTTTGGTGGTGCTGAATTCTCTCAGCTTTTGCTTGTCTGTAAAGCTTTTGATTTGTCCTTCATATTTGAATGAGATCCTTGCTGGGTACAGTAATCTGGGCTGTAGGTTATTTTCTTTCATCACTTTAAGTATGTCTTGCCATTCCCTCCTGGCCTGAAGAGTTTCCATTGAAAGATCAGCTGTTATCCTTATTGGAATCCCCTTGTGTGTTATTTGTTGTTTTTTCCTTGCTGCTTTTAGTATTTGTTCATTGTGTTTGATCTTTGTTAATGTGATTAATATGTGTCTTGGGGTGTTTCACCTTGGGTTTATCCTGTTTGGGACTCTCTGGGTTTCTTGGACTTGGGTGATTATTTCCTTCCCCATTTTAGGGAAGTTTTCAACTATTATCTCAAGTATTTTCTCATGGTCTTTCTTTTTGTCTTCTTCTTCTGGGACTCCTATGATTCGAATGTTGGGGCAGTTAACATTGTCCCAGAGGTCTCTGATGTTGTCCTCATTTCTTTTAATTCGTATTTCTTTTTTCCTCTCTTACCCATTTATTTCTACTATTCTATCTTCTACTTCACTAATCCTCTCTTCTGCCTCCTGTATTCTACTGTTTGTTTCCTCCAGAGTGTTTTTTATCTCATTTATTGCATTTAGTTCAGTTCAGTTCAGTTTAGTCGCTCAGTCATGTCTGACTCTTTGTGACCCCCTGAATCGCAGCACACCAGGCCTCCCTGTCCATCACCAACTCCCAGAGTCCACTCAGACTCACATCCATCGAGTCAGTGATGCCATCCAGCCATCTCATCCTCTGTCATCCCCTTCTCCTCCTGCCTCCAATCCTTCCCAGCATCAGAGTCTTTTCCAATGAGTCAACTCTTCGCATGAGGTGGCCAAAGTACTGGAGTTTCACCTTTAGCATCATTCCCTCCAAAGAAATCCCAGGGCTGATCTCCTTCAGATTGGACTGGTTGGATCTCCCTGCAGTCCAAGGGACTCTCAAGAGTCTTTTATGCATTATTCATTATGTATTGACTCTTTTTTATTTCTTCTAGGTCCTTGTTAAACCTTTCTTGCATCTTCTCAATCCTTTTCTCCAGGCTATTTATCTGTGATTCCATTTTATTTTCAAGATTTTGGATCATTTTCACTATCATTATTCAGAATTCTTTATCAGGTAGATTCCTTATCTCTTCCTCTTTTGTTTGGTTTGGTGGGCATTTATCCTGTTCCTTTACCTGCTGGGTATTCCTCTGTCTCTTCATCTTGTTTATATTGCTGTGATTGGGGTGGCCTTTCTGTATTCTGGCAGTTTGTGGAGTTCTCTTTATTGTGGAGTTTCCTCGCTGTGGGTGTACAGGTGGCTTGTCAGGGTTTCCTGATTAGGGAAGCTTGTGTCGGTGTTCTGGTGGGTGGAGCTGCATTTCTTCTCTCTGGAGTGTAATAAAGTGTCCAGTAATGAGTTATGAGATGTCCGTGGGTTTGGAGTGACTTTGGGCAACCTATATATTGAAGCTCAGGGCTGTGTTCCTGTGTTGCTGGAGAATTTGTGTGGTACGTCTTGCTCTGGAACTTGTTGGCCCTTGGGTGGTGCTTGGTTTCAGTGTAGGTATGGAGGCGTTTGACGAGCTCCTGTCGATTAATGTTCCCTGGAGTCAGGAGTTCTCCGGTGTTCTCAGGGTTTGGACTTAAGCCTCCTGCTTCTGGTTTTCAGTCTTATTTTTACAGTAGCCTCAAGACTTCTCCATCTATACAGCACCGTTGATAAAATATCTAGATTAAAGATGAAAAGTTTCTCCACAGTGAGGGACACCCAGAGACATTCACAGAGTTATATGGAGACAAGAATAGGGAGGAGGGAGTTAGAGGTGACCCGAATGAGATGAGGTGGAATCAAAAGAAGAGAGAGCAAGCTAGGCAGTAATCACTTCCTTACGTGCGCTCCACAGTCTGGACCGCTCAAAGATGTTCATGGAGTTATACAGAGAAGAGAAGAGGGAGGAAGGAGATAGAGGTGTCCAGGAGGATAAAGGGGGGAATAAAAGGAGAGAGACAGATCCAGCAAGTAATCAGTTCCCTAAGTGTTCTCTACCATCTGGAACACACAAAGAGATTCACAAAGTTGAGTAGAGAAGAGAAGGGAGAGGGAGGAGATAGAGGTGACCCGGTGGAGAAAAAGGAGAGTGCAAAGCGGGAGATAACAGTCAAGCCAGTAATCTCGCTCCCAAGTAAAAATGGGTACTGAAGATTGGGTTCTTAAAGGTACAAAATTGATTACCAATACCAAAAGGCAAAGATTAAAAATCTAGAGTAGAGGTTGGATTTTCAAAAATATCATATTAAAGAGAAGAAGAAAAAGTCACAAAAATTATAAAAAGTATATATATATGAAGTTTGCTTTTAAAAATAGGGTCTCTTTTTTTGCAAAGTAATAGTAGGTTATAAAAATGAAAATTAAAGGAGTAATAGAGGACTTAAAAATTAAAAAAATTAAAAAAAAAAAGAATGATAGTAAAATATACCTAGGACTTTCTCTGCTGGTGTTGTGGGCAGTGTGGGGTCAATTCATTTTCGGATAGTTCCTTGGTCCAGCTTGTACTTCTCAAGGTCTATAGGCCTCTTCCTATGTAGTCAGTACTAACGACAGGGTTTTAATTTGTTGCACCTGTCACTTCCACTGTGGTTCCCTATGTTTTAGCTCCTTCTGTTTGGTGGTCTCTTCAGTGTCTGATTTCCTCTGTGACACAAGGGAGCCATGGTGGACACTATTTTAGGCTCACTTTTTCAGTCGCGCTGTGGGGAGGGAGAGACGCTGCAAACAAATAACACTGGCGTGTGCTCGCACTGCCTCAGCCACACTGAGCCTGCCCCCTGCTCACAGTGCATGTGCCCTCCCTGCTCACACTGCTCAAGCTCTAGGTTGCTCTGCTGGGAACCGTCTGAGGCCGGCCCTGGGCTGCAAGTACCTCCCAGGTCTAAGCCGCTCAGGTTCAGGCACTTGGGTAGTCCTCAGAGTGCAGACTCAGTTGGGCCTGCGTTTTGTGCCCTTCCCAGGTCTGAGCAGCTCAGGTGATCAGGTGTTTGGTAAGCACGGTCGCTGCAACTTATCACCTCCCCCATCCCTGCTGCTCAGTTTTCTGGGTGTACTACCGGCACACCTTCTCAGGCAGATGTTGACCGTCCAGAATCCCAAGAAATCTTAGTCAGCAACAAAGCCTGCTTGCAGTTTGGTAGATAATGCCTCTCTGGGGCTGCTATTGCCCCCTTCTGGCTCTGGCTGCCTGTCAGCAGAGGGGGATGGTCTGCAGCCGGCTAGCTCTGCTCAGTCCTTTGTTCTGTGTGCGGGCCTGATGGTGTCTTAAGTTAGGGCTTTTCATGTAGCTCTCGTCAGTCCTTTGTTCTGTGAGCAGGCCTGGCTGTGTCTTAGGTTAGGGCTTTTCGCGTGGTAGCTATCCCCCGGTCTGGTTTGCTATCCCAAGTTAGTTCCCTCAGATTGCCCTCAGGGCATTCAGGCCCGGTCCTTACTCTAAGCATTGCAGCCCACGCCTCCCTGCCTAGCCCCAACTTGCTAGTGGCGGATGCAGGTGTCTGTGCTGCTTCACTGCTGGGGGAGTTACCATTGGGCATGTAATCTGTGGGTTTTAATTATTAATTTATTTTTCCTCCTGGTCATGTTGCCCTCTGTGGTTCCAAGGCTCGCCACAGACTCGGCAGTGAGAGTGTTTCCTGGTGTTTGGAAACTTCTCTCTTTTTTAAGACTCCCTTCCTGGGACGGAGCTCCGTCCCTACCTCTTTTGTCTCTCTTTTTGTCTTTTATATTTTTTCCTACCTCCTTTTGAAGATAATGGGCTGCTTTTCTGGGTGCCTGATGTCCTCTGCCAGCATTCAGAAGTTGTTTTGTGGAATTTACTCAGCGTTTAAATGTTCTTTTGATGAATTTGTGGGGGAGAAAGTGGTCTCCCCATCCTATTCCTCTACCATCTTAGGACCGCCTCCTGTGTCTTGCTTTTTAATCCATCCAGCCATGCTTTTTAATCCATCCAGCCACTGTATCTTTTGATTGGTGAATTCAATCCATTTACATTTAGAGTGATTATCGATAGATGAGGATTTAGTTACTGCCATCTTATCTTCTGTTTTCTGGTTGCTCTGTTGTTGTTCAGTCGCTCAGTCCTGTCTCTTTGTGGCCCAATGGACTGCAGCGCGCTAGGCTTCTGTGTCCTTCACTACCTCCTGGAGTTTGCTCAAACTCATGTCCATTGCTGCTGCTGCTGCTAAGTTGCTTCAGTCGTGTCCAAGTCTGTGCAACCTCTCAGACAGCAGCCCACCAGCTCTCCCTTCCCTGGGATTCTCCAGGCAAGAATACTGGAGTGGGTTGCCATTTCCTTCTCCAATGCATGCATGCATGCTAAGTTGCTTCAGTCATGTCCAACTCTATGCAACTCTATGGACAGCAGCCCACCAGGCTCTTCTGTCCACAGGGTTCTCCAGGCAAGAATACTGGAGTGGGTTGCCAGTTCCTTCTCCCCATGTCCATTTAGTGTCATCCAACCATTTCATCCTCTGTCACCCCCTTCTCCTGCCCTCAATCTTTCCCAGCATCAGGGGCTTTTCGAATGAGTTGGCTCTTTGCATCAGGTGACCAAAGTGTTGGAGGTTCAGCTTCAGCGTCAGTCCTTCCAATGAATATTCAGGGTTGATTTCCTTTAGGAGTGACTGATTTGATCTCTAAGGGACTCTCAAGACTCTTCTCCAGCGCCACAGCTCGAAAGCATCAATTCTTTGGCACCCAGCCTTCTTTATAGTCCAACTCTCACATCCATACATGACTACTAGAAAACCGTACATAGCTTTGACTAGATGGACCTTTGTTGGCAAAGTGATGCCTCTACTTTTTAATATGCTGTCTAGGTTTGTCATAGCTTTTCTTCCAAGGAGCAAGCATCTTTTAATTTCAGGGCTACAGTAGCCATCCACAATGATTTTGGAGCCCAAGAAAATAAAGTGTCACTGTTTCCATTTTTCCCCATCTATTTGCCATGAAGTGATGGAACCAGATGCCATGATCTTAGTTTTTTTGCATGTTGAGTTTTAAGCCAGCTTTTTCACTCTCCTCTTTCACTTTCATCAAGAGTCTCTTTAGTTCTTCTTCGATTTCTGCCATAAGGGGGGGGTGTCATCTGCAATATCTGAGTTTATTGATATTTCTTCCAGCTATCTTGATTCCAGCTTGAGCTTCACCCAGCTCCTCTTTGTACATGATGTACTCTGCATATCGGAGAAGGCAAAGGCAACCCACTCCAGTACTCTTGCCTGGAAAATCCCATGGATGGAGGATCCTGGTAGGCTGCAGTCCATGGGGTCGCTAAGAGTCGGACACGACTGGGCGACTTCACTTTCACTTTTCACTTTCATGCACTAGAGGAGGAAATGGCAACCCACTCCAGTGCTCTTGCCTGGAGAATCCCAGGGACAGGGGAGCCTGGTGGGCTGCCGTCTATGGCGTCGCACAGAGTTGGACATGACTGAAGCGACTTAGCAGCAGCAGCAGCAACTCTGCATATAAGTTAAATAAGCAAGGTGACAATATACAGCCTTGACATACTCCTTTCCCAATTTTGAACCAGTCCATTGTTCCATGTCCAGTTCTAATTGGTTGCTCTGTATCTCCATTATTTCTTTTTCATTCTTTTTTGATCTACCATTTGGTTTCATGGTTTTCTCTGATATTTTTCTCAGTTTCTTCCTCTTGTTTTTGGCTTTGGTGGGTCTTCATTGCTGAACTTGGGCTTTCGCTAGTTTGGCTAGTGGGGGCCACTCTTTGTTGTGGTATGGACTCTCATTTTGGTGGTCTCTCATGTTGCAGGGCACAGACTATAGGTGTGCTGGCTTCAGTAGTTGCAGTGTATGGACTCAGTAACTTTGGCTCACAGGCTCTTGAGCACAGCCTCAGTAGTTGTTGGGCACAAGCTCAATTGCTTCATCGCATGCGGGATCCTCTTGCCCCAGGGATTGAATCAGTATCCCCTGCATTGCAGGACAGATTCTTAACCACCAGACCACCAGGGAAGCCCTCCTGCCTTTTTTTTTCTTTTGTTTGGTGTCTCTGCTTGTTGTTAAGTTGCTAAGTCATGTCTGACTCTTGGCATCCCCACCAACTGTAGCCCACCAAGCTCTTCTGTCCATGGGATTTCCCAGGCAAGAATACTGGAGTGGGTTGCCACTTACTTCTCCAGGGATTTCTTCTCAACCCAGGGATCAAACCCTCATCTCCTTCTTGGCAGACAAATTCTTTACCACTGAGCCACCGGAAAATTTTCTGCTTTAGATTTATGTTTTATGGTTACCATAAGGTTTGTATACAACATCTCACAGATAAACTAGTCCTTTTTCTGTTGATAGCATCTTATCTTCATTTGCCTATATAGGTTATGTCCTTTTCCCCATTCTTGTTCATGTTTTTGTTTCTCAAATTATCTTTCTTTATGTTGTGAATTTGTTACCAAATTGAAGTAGCTATAGTTATGTTTCCCTCTTTTCTGCTTTAACATTTATGCTATAATAAAATGTTAAAAAGCCTATTTTGATGTAGTTACAGTTTTATGATTCTGTCTATTACCTTACTCAAACTTTCATGAACTTTTTTGCCTTTTTGTTTCTGGTAGAAGAAGTCTTCTCAGCATTTTTTGTAAGGCATAGCTTTTGTTTGTCTGAGAAACTCTTTATTTCCCATTCATATCTGAATGATTACTTTGCTGGATAGAGTATTCTTGGGTGACAGTTTTTATCTTTCAGTATTTTGAGAATGTCAATTCCACTCCCTCCTGACCTGTAGAGTTTCTGCTAAGAAATCTGTTGATAGCCTAATGTAGGTTCCTTTGTAGGTTACCATCCTTTTTACCCTGCCTTTGAAATTCTTTCTGTGTCACTGACTTATGAAGACAACTTTGGTACAATGCATTTTGCAGAAGATCTTTTTGCATTGAGGCAACAGTTCTCCTAGCTTCATGGACTTGTATATATAGTTCCTTCTGCAGACTTGGGAAATTCTCAGCTATTATTTCTTTCTTCTCCTTGCTCCTTTCTCCCTCTTTTCCTTTTAGGATATCCATTACCCTAATACTGCCCTTCTTAAAAGAGTCTGCTAGCTTTCTTTGCACTTACTCACTTTAAAAAATATTTCAATTCTCTTTTCTCCTTGTATCATCTATTTCTATCTTCAAGCTCACTAATTCTCTCTTCCGTATGGTCTGCTCTATTTCCAGTGTTTTGTAATGCATTCTTCAACTCATTTATTAAGTTCTTTAGCTCCAGAATTTCTGATTGTTTCATTTTACTTTCGGTGTCTTTGGTAAAGTATTCCTTGTGTTTATTAATTTTATACCTGAACTAATTGGTATCCTGATTTATCTTGTAGCTCATTGAATTTTATGATAGCTATTTTGAATTCTCTTATCAGTTAGATCACAATATTCTGTGATTTTTAATTTTGGTTTCTGGAGAATTGTCATTTTCTTTTTGTGGTGCAGTGTTACTGTGGTTTTTCATGGTGCTTAATGAGGTGTTACTCTGCTGGCCCATTTCAAGTGGCAGAAACCTTTCTTCTTTTTTTTGTTGTTGTTTTAGTTGCTAAGTCGTGTCCGGCTCTTTTGAGACCCTGTGGACTGTAGCCCTCCAGGTTCCTCTGTCCATGGGATTTCCCAGGCAAGAATACTGGAATAGGTTGCCATTTCCTTCTCCAGGGAATCTTCCTAACCCAGGGATCAAACCTGTATCCCCTGCATTGCAGGCAGATTCTTTACCATTGAGTGACCAGGGAAGCCCCTTTCATTTCTAGGTAAAACTTTTTGTTTCTGATAATTCAACAGATTGCTGCTGCTAAGTCCCTTCAGTCGTGTCCGACTCTGTGCGACCCCAGAGACAGCAGCCCACCAGGCTCCCCTGTCCCTGGGATTCTCCAGGCAAGAACACTGGAGTGGGTTGCCATTTCCTTCTCCAATGCATGAAAGTGAAAAGTGAAAGTGAAGTCGCTCAGTCGTGCCCAACTCTTAGTGACCCCATGGACTGCCCGACTCTTAGCAACCCCATGGACTGCGGCCCACCAGGCTCCTCCGTCTATGGGATTTTCCAGGCAAGAGTACTGGAGTGGGGTGCCATTGCCTTCTCCGATTCAACAGATTAGGCCTTTCTCTTATCTTCCAGTAGGTGGTGCTATAGCACAAGTTTTTGGCTTCTCTTACCTGCACTGCCTCTGGTTATATTTAACAGTCAGCACTTGCCAGTCTTAACCACCTCCATCAGAGGTATCTCCCAGTGCCTTTGTTGTTACTGCTTATGCTTCCAGGGTCATTGGTGCTATGCTGCTGGTGGTGTGGCTGGTGTCACTACCTGGGGCACCAGGATGGTGGACAGTTCTACCATGTCTAGGATTTCCTGAGGTGCAGACTTTCCCACTGCAGGTTGGGGTGGCACAGGTGGCACAGGAACCCTGGCCATGTTCAGCGTTGTCGGATGAGGACTCTGCGGCTGTAAGCGAGGGGAGAGGTCAGAATCATGGGTACCTCCATGGCTAGAGAGGCAAGGTCCCAGACCCTACTACCACTGCCATCCAGTTAATCTGTGGCTGTTGGGCACCGCTGTAGCCAGGAGGCCGGAGTTGTATCCACTGCTTACCTTGTTGCCACCGAGTTCTCCAGGACTGCAAGTTCAGCTGCCATGGCTTGGGGGACCAGGATTACAGGCACCAACTCCACTGTTCCCCAAATTCCACATACTCTATAAGTCTAGTCCACCCACCTTTAGATATACAGCTATGTTGAAATCTCCACTGCTCTGGTATGTTGGGCAGAAGCACTTTTGTTGAGTTGTGGATGTTTTACTGGTTGTAGATAGGAGAGAGACAAAGAGAGCATCTTCCTTTGCCTTGATGCTGATATCACTCTGTTCAGTTTTAATGAAACTAATGATACAGTCCCCAATTTATGTTTCAATTTACTATTTTTAAACTTTATGATGGTGTGAAAGCAATACAAATTCAGTAGAAAACATACTTTAAATTCTGAATTTTGATCTTTTCTTGGGCTAGTGGTATGCAGTACTATACTCTCATGATAAAGGCAGTGGCAGTGAGCCACACCTCCCAATCAAATATGCAGTCACAAGGGTAAAGAACTGATATACTTATAATCATTCTGTACCCAGACAGCCATTCTGATTTTCACTTTTAGCATGGCATTCAATAAATCACATGAGATATACAATACTTTATTATAAATTTGGTTTTGTGTTAGGTGATTTTGCCAAACTGTAGGGTATTGAAAATGTTCTGAGCATGTTTAAGGTGGGTTAGGCTAAGCTATGATATTGGGTAGGTTAAGTGTATTAAATTCATTCTCAAGTTACTATATTTTCAATTTATAGTGGGTTTATCAGGACTTAACCCCATCATAAGTTGATGGAGACCTGTACTTTGGGCTTATATCAATTTTTATACTATTTGTTTAATCAAATAGTTTTCATTATTCAATTTTCCCTCTTTTAATTTGATATATGTTCTTCAGTAGTTACTCTGTTAATTACAACCTAAACACTTGACTTATTGTAGATAAATACAAATTATTTAGAGCTTCCCTAGTGGCTTAGTGGTAAAAAAAAAAAAAAATCTTACAGTGCAGGAGACACAGGTTTGATCCCTGGTCCGGGAAGATCCCACATGCCACAGAGCAACTAAGCCTGTGCCACAACTATTAAGCCTGTGCTGTAGAGCCCGCGAGCCACAAGTACTGAAGCCCATGTGCCCTAGACCCTGTGCCTTGTAACTAGAGAAGCCACCACAATGAGAAGCCCACGCTCCACAACTGGAGAGTAGTTCCCGCTTGCCGCCACTAGAGAAAAGCCCCCACTGCAACGAAGACCCAGCACAGCCAAAGATAAATAAAATAAGTAAATAAATAAATGCTAATAATTTTACCATTTCCTGATAATGCTAGATCTTTAGGATAATTCCATTTATCTCCATTTTCATTACTTTTGCTTTATATTTTAATTCTACATATATTTTAAATTCTAAGAGACATTGTTAATATTGTTTTTCTTATATGGTTAGTATTTTTTTATATTTAACCACAGTTTTTTTTTAAGTTCTCTTCATTCCTACTTATATTTCCATGCTTCTCTTTGGGATCATTTTCCTTCTGAATGAAGAATTCCTCTCAGCATTTATTTCAATACAGCTTGCTGATGATATAGTCTCTATTTTTGCTTGTTTAAAAACATCTTTATTTCACTTTTACTTCTAAAAGGATATTTTCAGTTGGTTGCAGGTTTATTTTTTTGAAATCTGAAACTACTGTTTTATTGCTTTCATTGTTTCTATTAAGAATCAGACTAATGCCTTCTGATTGTTCATTCAAAGATACTGTATCTTTTTACTGTGAGTGCTTTTAAGATTTTGATTTTGATTTTCAACTGTTTGTATGTGATGTGCCAAGGAGTGGTTCTCTTTGTTTTATACTGCTTTGAGGTTACGAAGCTTCTTGAATCTGTTTATTCATATCTTTCATCAGTTTTGGAAAACCATCTGCCATATTTCTTCAAATATGTTTTCTTCCTCATTATTTCCTTTTTTTCCATGATTCCTACTTCATATATATTAGCGCTTCTGACTGACCAACAAGTTTCTTACACTGCATTTTTTACTCATATACATATTTCATTTCTATTTTTGATTCTGTGTTTCAGTTTGGACCTGTCACTCCATTTACTCTTTAACTATGTCCTGTGTGCTGTTAAACCTATCAGTTAGGTTCATTGAGCTCTTGTGGGGTTTCCAACCCAACTAGCCATACTGTGATTCAGTTTTAATACTAATAACCAGACTTAACATCAGATTCTTAAGGGCTTAATCCTGCTCAAGATTGACCTTACCTCAGGTGCTAATGGCTACAGTTCAGCTGGTCCCCAGGTCCCCCTCACTTCCAATCAACTGGCTACAAATTCAGGAGTTCCCATGACCCGCTCGGAGTCAGTAGCTCACTAGAATGAAAAATACTATACTTAAAATCACAGTTTTATTGTAAAGGTTACAGATCAGGAAGAGCCAAATGAAGAGACACATAGAGAAAGGTCTGAGAAGAAACATGGAGCTTCTGTGCACTCTACTTGTGGAACCTGGGCATGCCACTCTTCTGGCACATTGTTGTATTTTAATTCCTGGCTTGCTGACTCCAGTGTCTGTATTACCCATTGGTCTGTTTCCACTGGTACAATTTATGGTAGTAATAAATATGACCATTTAAGAGGTTGTATCAATGAACATGGGAGCTAGTGACCCATGGTGCTCTCTACTAGATAGTAAAATGTAGTCAAAGTATATCAACTCATTCAAAATTTAGCACTGAGAAATAAAACATAATAAATGGGATGTTAAAACTTATTTGTGTTCTCTTGGTTGTATTTACTTCATAAAGCAAGAAAGTACACCATATCAAGGTTATGTGAATCCTTAAAAATCATTATCAGTGTCCCATGAGAAAGGAGAAGGCACTATTGGAATGACTTTTGTTGTGCATGCATGCTCAGTTATGTCCAAATCTTTGCCACCCTCCTCTGTCCATGAGATTTTCCAGGCAAGGATACTGCAGTGGATTGCCATTGCCTTCTCCAGGGAATCTTCCTGACCCAGGGGTTGAACCCATGTCTCCTGCACTGGCAGGTGATTCTTTATCACTGAGCCACTGGGGAAGACCACAGGAAAGACTACAATATTAATTATAATACTGTTATATCAATGAGGGCATGGCATACTATACAATCTATATGACTTTTATCTAAGGCCAATAAGTTGATGAAGAGTGCAGCTTATTGCCTCTGACGTAATTTTTATACTATTCAGCTACTATCCACCATATTTAACATTATTGTCTTAGCCATCTGTTCCCTTTCTTTCCTCAGGCATCCTGTTATATTTCTTATGCTTTAAGTTTTCATCTCTTTTTTTCAGTTTCCTCAGTTGGTACCCATAGACATTGATATCTCCACTTCTGTCATTTAGGCCCTCACCTTTAAGACACTTAAGGCATACAAATGAATAATTGTATGTTTTGGTAAAAATTTCCTAAGCCACTTAAAAAAATTCTATACAATATAATGATGCTGTCAGAATTTGGAAAACTACTTCTAATTTGTTTCAGATGAAAAAAATCACTTTATAACACCATGTATTTTAAAGTATATGCTGCTGTATGTGCTCGATTGTTCAGTCATGTCTGACTCTGCAACTCCATGGACTGTAGCCTGCCAAGCTCCTCTGTCCATGGAATTTTCCAAGCAAGAATACTAGAGTGGGTTGTCATTTCCTACTCCAGGGTATCTTCTCGACCCAGGGATCAAACTCACATCTCCTGCATTGGCAGGCAGACTCTTTACCACTGTGCCACCCGGGAAGACCCTATTTAAAAGTATATACATACTGTTTAATGATCTCAAAATACATGTAATCTAACTAAAAATTTTTATTTATTTAAATATATCTGAGAGCTGATGTTATCAGTTTATTAATTTTTAGAAATAAACCATTTTTTGATATTCAGAAAAAAGTTTTAATTACAACTATAAAACGTGTTTTTATTTCCTGGAGTTCTTTAAATGAAGTCTTCCTTCATGAAAGCTTGTTCTTTGCATTCATTAAGAACTCATTCATAAAATGAAGAATACTGTTATTGTAACAGACATTTCTATTGCTTAAGTAAGCTGAGCAGTATTATGCAGTATTCTACAACATGGCACTTCTGTTTTGCTTTATGCTTTTAGTTTTGGAACTACAACAGCAGAAAATACTCATCATAGAAATTTACTGAAAGTTTTTAAGAAGGAGGTCTTTGTTATAAGTGCAAGTTTCTCTCGTCAGCTTCAAAATAAGATGCTTCCTTTTCACTTATTTTTCTTTCAATAAACAATTATTGAGTGGCTATTCTGTGGAGATACAAAAATAGATAAAGTCTATGTTTTTGTAGAGCAAGTAGAATCTGGTAGAGGAAATAAACTGAAAGGCCAGTAATTTTAATATCATGTGGTGAGTGGTATGATAATATTTATTCTTAGAGCTATTACAGCATAAATAAAGATTAGTGAACCTTGAGTAGAGATCAAGGATGGCTTCTTATAGAAAATAATGCTACGAACTAAATTTTGAAGGCTGAATAAGAGTTAACCAGGCAAAGGAAAGGGGGAATAAGGTTTTTCTGGCTGAAGGAAAAACGTGATGTTTTGAAGCAGCATGAGGCTTATAGAAAACTCTGAAATGAGGTTGGAGAGTTAAGGCAGTTTGTTTTCCAGAATATTTGAACAAAGCAAATATGAAAGGAGGCCACTGAATAATTTAATTTATATTGTAGGGAATGAAATATATATATATCCATCTTTAGTGTCAACTAATTTAATAAAAGTTGAATACTTTCTTTTGTGTAATACTCCTTAAAAAAACATATAACTCTGTTTCAGTATTTGAATTATGTTAGTATGGATATTTGTTCAGAATTTGAATGTGTTTTCCTTACATTTCTAATGCATTACTTTCAAGAAACTAAACCTATAAATTTTCTAATTGTATTGGATTAGAATAAATTCCAAATGGAAACAGTTTTCCCATTAAAGTCTGTTTTTATAACTGTTATCTTTTTTTAATCTTTTGCAGAATTCCTGTACCTCAACCAGAAACTTCTTCACAAACAAAAGAAAGTAAACCAAGCATGCCAAGCTCCTCCGACTGTATGTTGGTTTGATAATGATAATGATTTTATGAAGACTTTGTGGAATACTATTATTATATACATACTGCTGTTTGATTTGATTGTGCATTTTTGGGTTGTGCCTGCCACTGGCATAATATAAATACTTTAAGTAGATATGTAGCTAGTTATTTTTGTTTCTATTTTTATTTATATTACCTGAAATCCTTGTCAAAAGTACTAGTCCAAAATTGTTCTGAATTTTGCACCAGTACAACACTTAATTCCCTAAGAAAAAGAAATGCAAAAAAGCAAAATGGTTGTCTGAGGAGGCCTTACAAATAGCCTGAAAAGAAGAGAAGCGAAAAGCAAAGGAGAAAAGTAAAGATATTCCCATTTGAATGCAGAGTTCCAAAGAATAGCAAGGAGAGATAAGAAAGCCTTCCTCAGCAATCAATACAAAGAAATGGAGGAAAACAATAGAATGGGAAAGACTAGAGATATCTTCAAGAAAATTAGAGATACCAAGGGAACATTTCATGCAAAGATGGACACAATAAAGGACAGAAATGGTATGGACCTAACAGAAGCAGAAGATATTAAGAAGAGGTGGCAAGAATACACAGAAGAACTGTACAAGAAAGATCTTCATGACCAAGATAATCACGAAGGTGTGATTACTCACACTCACCTAGAGCCAGACATCCTGGAATATGAAGTCAGGTGGGCCTTAGGAAGAATCACTACGAACAAAGCTAGTGGAGGTGATGGAATTCCAGTTGAGCTGTTTCAATTCCTAAAACATGATGGTGTGAAAGTGCTACACTTAATTTTCCAGCAAATTTGGAAAACTCAGCAGTGGCCACAGGACTGGAAAAGGTCAGTTTTCATTCCAATCCCAAAGAAAGTCAACGCCAAAGAATACTCAGACTACCACACAATTGGACTCATCTCACATGCTAGTAAAGTAATGCTCAAAAATCTCCAAGCCAGGCTTCAGCAATATGTGAACCCTGACCTTCCAGATGTTCAAGCTGGTTTTAGAAAAGGCAGAGGAACCAGAGATCAAATTGCCAACATCCGCTGGATCATGGAAAAAGCAAGAGAGTTCCAGAAAAACATCTATTTCTGCTTTATTGACTATGCCAAAGCCTTTGACTGTGTGGATCACAATAAACTGTGGAAAATTCTGAAAGAGATGGGAATACCAGACCACCTGACCTGCCTCTTGAGAAACCTGTATGCAGGTCAAGAAGCAACAGATAGAACTGGACATGGAACAACAGACTGGTTCTAAATAGGAAAAGGAGTACGTCAAGGCTGTATATTGTTACCCTGCTTATTTAACTTATATGCAGAGTACGTCATAAGAAATGCTGGGCTGGAAGAACACAAGCTGGAATCAAGATTGCCAGGAGAAATGCCAGTAACCTCAGATATGCAGATGACACCACCCTGATGGCAGAAAGTGAAGAGGATCTAAAGAGCCTCTTGATGAAAGTGAAAGAGGAGAGTGAAAAAGTTCGCTTAAAGCTCAACATTCAGAAAACTAAGATCATGGCATCTGGTCCCATCACTTCATGGCAAATAGATGGGGAAACAGTGGAAACAGTGGCTGACTTTATTTTTCTGGGCTCTGAAATCACTGCAGATGGTGATTGCAGCCATGAAATTAAAAGACGCTTACTCCTTGGAAGGAAAGTTATGACCAACCTAGACAGCATATTAAAAGGCAGAGACATTACTTTGCCGACAAAGGTCCGTCTAGTCAAGGATATGGTTTTTCCAGTAGTCATGTATGGATGTGAGAGTTGGACTATAAAGAAGGCTGAGCGCCGAACAATTGATGCTTTTGAACTGTGGTGTTGGAGAAGACTCTTGAGAGTCCCTTGGACTCCAAGGAGATCTAACCAGTCCATCCTAAAGGAGATCAGTCCTGGGTGTTCATTGGAGGCCCTGAGGTTGAAACTGAAACTCCAATACTTTGGCCAGCTGATGGAAAGAAGTGACTCATTTGAAAAGACCTTGATGCTGGGAAAGATTGAGGGCAGGAGGAAAAGGGGACAACAGAAGATGAGATGGTTGGATGGCATCACTGACACAATGGACATGGGTTTGGGTAGACTCCAGAAGTTGGTGATGGACAGGGAGGCCTGGCGTGCTATGGTTCATGGGGTCAAAAAGTGTCGGACACAACTGAGTAACTGAACTGAACAACACTTAGTAAATTGGTTCCCTGGTAGTACATTCCTTCAGATGTACTATTTTTAATTAAGAGAAGAATGAAGTAGGAAGTTTAATTTTTATTTGACAATAACCGTAGTTAAAGCTTAAAAGATAGTTGTAGTTTCAGTTTTGGGGCTTTTTTTTCTGAAGTGACAAATTTTCTGACACAAATTTAGTTCTGGCAGGGTATCCTTAAAGTGAGTTTGTTTAAAGCAGATCTTATAAGGGGTCGTCTCTGTAGACATTTTAATACTTTAGATCCTTCTTGCTTTATGAGTTATTCTTATTTGAGAATTGACTTCTAGTCAGTCTGACAGATTAAGAACCCACAAAGGGATTTGGATTGTACTCCACCCCAAATAAAAGATAGAAAATAAGGGGGAAATCATTGTAGTATAAATATTTAACCAAGTTGAAAGCAAGAATTAAAAATCCCTAAGTGGCAGAAACAAAAAAGATTAAGTGGTGAATAGGAACTAAAACTAAAACTGCTCATGGACATTTAAGAACTAGAGGCCTAAATGATTATAGACTGAGGTGTAATAACCACTTAGAAAACAGAGTCCAGAGCACAGGCCTCTTGGATTTGAAGTAGAACCAATATAAACTTGAAAGGTTGTTAATGGTCAGATAAATTATTGCCATCAACATGGGGAAGTATCACTAAGTTTCCTGTAGTCCATGGACAATGAATAGGAAAAATTGCATTGACTTAGTATCCACTGAATTGAAAACCATTGTTAAATATCAAATTATTTTTCACTGGTCTATATGTATGTCCCTATGCCAGCACCACAGTATTTTGATTACTATAGCTTTGTATCAGCTGTTGAAATTGGGATGTATGAGCCCTCCAACTTTGTCCCTGTTGTTCAAGATTGCTTTAGCGTTGAGGACTTGTAATTCCATATAAAATTTAAGAATCCATTTGACCATTTCTGCAAAATAAGCTTTTGGGATTTTGATATGGGTTGCGTTGAGTCTGCAGGTACTTTGGATAGTATTGATGTCTTAATAATATTAGTTCTTCTACTCCATTAACATGGGATTTCTTTCTGTTCATTTTTAGGTATTCTTTAATTTATTTCAACAATGTTTTGTAGTTTTCAGTATAGAAGTCTTTCACCTCCTTGCTTAAATTTCCTAGGTATTTTATACTTTTAGTTGCTATTTTAAATGGAATAGCCTTTTAAATTTTCTTTTGAATCTCTTTTCTTGCTATCAGATCAGATCAGTCGCTCAGTCGTGTCTGACTCTTTGCGACCCCATGAATCGCAGCACGCCAGGCCTCCCTGTCCATCACCAACTCCCAGAGTTCACTGAGACTCATGTCCATCGAGTCATTGATGCCATCCAGCCATCTCATCCTCTGTCGTCCCCTTCTCCTCTTGCCCCCAATCCCTCCCAGCATCAGAGTCTTTTCCAATGAGTCAACTCTTTGCATGAGGTGGCCAAAGTACTGGATTTCAGCTTTAGCATCATTCCTTCCAAAGAAATCCCAGGGCTGATCTCCTTCAGAATGGATTGGTTGGATCTCTCTGCAGTCCAAGGGACTCTCAAGAGTCTTCTCCAACACCACAGTTCAAAAGCATCAATGCTTCGGTACTCAACCTTCTTCACAGTCCCAACTCTCACATCCATACATGACCACAGGAAAAACCATAGCCTTGACTGGACGAACCTTTGTTGGCAAAGTAATGTCTCTGCTTTTGAATATTCTATCTAGGTTGGTCATAACTTTCCTTCCAAGAAGTAAGCGTCTTTTAATTTCATGGCTGCAGTCACCATCTGCAGTGATTTTGGAGCCCAGAAAAATAAAGTCTGACACTGTTTCCACTGTTTCCCCATCTATTTCCCATGAAGTGATGGGACCAGATGCCATGATCTTTGTTTTCTGAATGTTGAGCTTTAAGCCAACTTTTTCACTCTCCACTTTCACTTTCATCAAGAGGCTTTTTAGTTCCTCTTCACTTTCTGCCATAAGGGTGGTGTCATCTGCATACCTGAGGTTATTGATATTTCTCCCGGCAATCTTGATTCCAGCTTGTGTTTCTTCCAGTCCAGCGTTTCTCATGATGTACTCTGCACATAAGTTAAATAAACAGGGTGACAATATACAGCCTTGACGAACTCCTTTTCCTATTTGGAACCAGTCTGTTGTTCCATGTCCAGTTCTAACTGTTGCTTCCTGACCTGCATACAAATTTCTCAAGAGGCAGATCAGGTGGTCTGGTATTCCCATCTCTTTCAGAATTTTCCACAGTTTATTGTGATCCACACAGTCAAAGGCTTTGGCATAGTCAATAAAGCAGAAATAGATGCTTTTCTGGAACTCTCTTGCTTTTTCCATGATCCAGCGGATGTTGGCAATTTGATCTCTGTTCCTCTGCTTTTTCTAAAACCAGCTTGAACATCTGGAAGGTCAGGGTTCACATATTGCTGGAGCCTGGCTTGGACAATTTTAAGCATTACTTTACTAGCGTGTGAGATGAGTACAATTGTGTGGTAGTTTGAGCATTCTTTGGCATTGCCTTTCTTTGGGATTGGAATGAAAACTGACCTTTTCCAGTCCTGTGGCCTCTGCTGAGTTTTCCAAATTTGCTGGCATATTGAGTGCATTACTTTCACAGCATCATCTTTCAGGATTTGGAATAGCTCAACTGGAATTCTATCACCTCCACTAGCTTTGTTTGTAGTGATGCTTTCTAAGGCCCACTTGACTTCACATTCCGGGATGTCTGGCTCTAGGTCAGTGATCACACCATCGTGATTATCTGGGTCATGAAGATCTTTTTTGTACAGTTCTTCTGTGTATTCTTGCCATCTCTTCTTAATATCTTCTGCTTGTGTTAGGTCCATACCATTTCTGTCCTTTATCGAGCCTATCTTTGCATGAAATGTTCCTTTGGTATCTCTAATTTTCTTGAAGAGATCTCTAGTCTTTCCCATTCTGTTGTTTTCCTCTATTTCTTTGCATTGGTCGCTGAAGAAGGCTTTCTTATCTCTCCTTGCTATTCTTTGGAACTCTGCATTCAGATGTTTATATCTTTCCTTTTCTCCTTTGCTTTTCGCTTCTCTTCTTTTCAAAGCTATTTGTAAGGCCTCCCCAGACAGCCATTTTGCTTTTTTGCATTTCTTTTCCATGGGGATGGTCTTGATCCCTGTCTCCTGTACAATGTCACGAATATTCATAGCTCATCAGGCACTCTATCAGATCTAGGCCCTTAAATCTATTTCTCACTTCCACTGTATAATCATGAGGGATTTGATTTAGGTCATACCTGAATGGTCTAGTGGTTTTCCCTACTTTCTTCAATTTAAGTCTGAATTTGGCAATAAGGAGTTCATGATGTGAGCCACAGTCAGCTACCAGTCTTGTTTTTGCTGACTGTATAGAGCTTCTCCATCTTTGGCTGCAAAAAATATAATCAATCTGATTTTGGTGTTGACCATCTGGTGATGTCCATGTATAGAGTCTTCTCTAGTGTTGTTGGAAGAGGGTGTTTGTTATGACCAGTGCATTTTCTTGGCAAAACTCTATTAGTCTTTGCCCTGCTTCATTCTGTATTCCAAGGCCAAATTTGCCTGTTACTTCAGGTGTTTCTTGACTTCCTACTTTTGCGTTCCAGTCCCCTATAATGAAAAGGACATCTTTTTTGGATGTTAGTTCTAAAAGGTCTTGTAGGTCTTCATAGAACCATTCAACTTCAGCTTCTTCAGCATTACTGGTTGGGGCATAGACTTGGATTACTGTGATATTGAATGGTTTGCCTTGGAAACGAACAGAGATCATTCAGTCGTTTTTGAGATTGCATCCAAGTACTGCATTTTGGACTCTTTTGTTACTTGCTATAGGTCTGTGGAGATTTTTTTTTTCCTTTTTTTTCTTTTGAATGAGTTTTGGCAATTTTTTTTGCTTTTATGAATTTGTTTCAGCTCAGTTTTCTAATTTATGGTGTATGATTGTTCATAGTATTCTATTTTAATTCTTCTTATCTCTGTAATGAATCACATTGTATTTTTGAATTTAGTTATTTATGTCTTCACTCCTTGGGTCTGTAGAGGTGACGATTATCAATTTTGCTGGCCTTTACATAGGACAAGCTTTTGCTTTCTTAGATTCTATTATGTTTTTTATTCTCTATTTCATTTATATTTATTTTAAGCATAATTACTTCTGTCACTCCTAGTTCCTTTAAGTTTAATGTTACATTATTGAATATCTTTTTTAATATCAGTATTTATGTTATAAATTTCCCTCTGATCACTACTTTCACTGAATCCTAAAAGTTGTTATGTTGTATTTTCATTTTTGTTTATGTACCATAATACTATACCTCAGGGTTGGTTGGTTGGTTGTTTTTTAACTTGTGTGAACAGAGGTAACTCAGTCACTCTATATGTCAACCTACTCATCTCTGAAATTGACATCAGGCTTCCCAGATGGCTCAGTAGTAAAGAATCAGCTGCCAGTGCAGGAGATGCGGGTTCAGTCCCTGGGTCAAGAAGATCCCCTGGAGGAGGAAATGGCAACCCACTCCAGTATTCTTGCCTGGGAAATTCCATGGACAGTGGAGCCTGGTTGGCTACAGTCCATGGCATTGCAAAGAGTTGGATGGGACTCAGTGACTGGCATGCACTCAAAAGGGATGATAGCATCCCTTTATTTACTTAATAAAATTAGCCTAAGACTTTTAAACAGATGTTCAAAAGTACTTTTTAAACTGTAAATGTTTCTCAGAGTTGTCACATTTGTATAGCATCCCTCTACAGAAAAAATCTGGAAACTAAGTAAAAATAATCCGTTAATTCTTACAGATTATGTGAGTATAAACCCTGGGATGTGTTACCATATGAATGACTGGTTTAATTTTTTATTTTTTTTGAATCTATATGATTTTCATAATAAACTATTTTGCCCAGGATTATAAATAATTGCCTTTAAATTTAATTTCTCTTTATTTTTCTTAATTATTATCAATATTTAAAATATATTGATAACTTTTAGCTATTCAGAGCAAGCAAACCTTAAAGAAACTGATAATTAAATTTAAATGGTCAGAATTGTTAAAAAAATAGAGAAATGTAACTGGAGTGTGAGCAAAAGATCAAATCTTATTCAGTTAGTGTAGTGTCCCAAATCCCCACTATAGCATACCTGTTAAGGAGATAGTTTCTCAAGAAGTGTCCGATACATGAAGTTGATAATGGTTCTTCCTAATTTACAAAACTCTTTTACATTTTTTCTTTTTTAAATTGAGGTATAATTAGCATATAATATTATATTAATTTCAGGTGTACAGCATAATGATTTGGTATTTGTATGTATAGCAGAATGATTACCACAATAAGTCTAGTTAACATTCATTACCATACATAGTTATAAAAATTTGTTTTCTTGTGATGAAAAAGATCTACTCTTAGTAAGTTTCAGATATGCAGTATGGTATTAACTATAGTCACCAAGCTGTACATTACATCTCCTTGACTTATTTATTTTATAACTTTTGACCCACTTCACCTATCCCCTCCCAAACCCTTGTTTCTGGCAACCATCAGTCAGTTTTCTGTATCTGTGAGCTTGTTTTTTTGAGTGGTCTTTTTTTTATTCCACATGTAAGTAAGATCATATAATATTTGTCTTCGTCTGACTTACTTAACTTAGCATAGTGTCCTCAAGATTCATCCAAGTTAAGATTTCCCTTTATGAATGAATAATAATATACCACATTTTCTTTATCCATTCATTCATTGATGGGCACTTAGGTTGTTTTCAGGTCTTGGCTATTGTAAATAATGCTACAGTGGACATGGGGGTATATATATCTTTATGAGTTAGTGTTTTTTATTTCTTTGGATAAATACCCACTAGTGGAATTGCTGGATCATATTGTTGTTCTATTTTTATTTTTTTGAGGAACCTCCATACTGTTATTCATAGTGGCTGTACCAGTTTACATTCCCACAGTGCATAGGGGTTGACTTTTTTCCACATGCTCACCAACACTTGTTTATTCTTGTATTTTTGATAATATCCATATTAACAGGTGTGAGATGATACCTTGTGGGTTTTATTTGCATTTTGCTAGTAATAATGTTAAACATCTTTTTATGCACCTGTATGCCAACTGTATGCCTTTGGGAAAATGTCTATTCAGATCCTCTCCCCCCTTTTTAATCATATTGCTTATTTTTGTTTACTGAGGTAAACAAATTATTTATATATTTGGATATTAACCCCATATCAGATATATGATTTGCAGTCATTTTCTCCCATTCAGTAGGTTGCCTTTCCTTTGTGTTGATGGTTTCCTTTGCCATGCAGAAGCTTTCTAGTTTTACACAGTCCCCTTTGTGTTATTATATTTCAGGCTTAATGAATGAATTTGGATCTATATGTGTTAACATGGTTACTAATGTATTCCCAGATATGTTTCATGTTAGTTTTGGAAATTATTATGTGTGTAAATTCAAAAGTACTCATTTTGTGAATATATAGCTAATTTGTGTATGCAATTTGATTGTGTTAGGTATTTTGAAGATTACAGAGTTTAACATCTTATCCTTTGTATCTGGTAACATAAGTAAATGAGACATACACTGAAAATCTAGCAATAAACAGTGATAGTACTACTGAGATCATAAGACATTATAAGTAGCTTCTGACTTACACCATCCTTTACAAAGTCCTTATATGTTTGCTACCAAGCACAGACCTGATCACTGACTGAAATACCCTGTTTTTTCCCAGTCTTGTAGCTCTTGCACCAGCATGGGGTCATTGAAGGCAAACAGGAAAGAGGCAAAGGAAATAGCTCTTCCCACTCCCCTATGCCTTCATACACCCCTACCTGTCACTCTTATCCACATAATGAAATGCTTAGTGTAGATTCAGTGAAGAAACAAAATCACCACACATACACATTTATACAATGACCTTTTCAACTCACAACCTAAATGTGGTATTCTGAAATTTTTCTTCATTAAAATATATATCCATTCTCATCAGGAATAAGGGTAAAATGATTCACTAAAATAAGAATGATTACTATAATTCTGATAAATAATTATATATGTGTGTGTATAATTTTGCTAGGTAATTAAGCTGTATCTTAGATATGTGCATATGTGCATGCTCAGTCATTTCAGTCGTGTCTGACTCTTGGTGACCCTATGGACTGTAGCCCACCAGGCTCCTCTGTCCATGGGATTCTCCAGGCAAGAATACTGGAGTGGGTTGCCGTGCCCTCCAGGGGATCTTCCCAACCCAGGAATCAAACCTGGGTCTCTTGCTTTGCAGGTGGATTCTTTACCACTGAGCCACCAGGAAGCCCATCTTAGTTATGTATTGGGCCTAAAGCATAATGTGTTTTGTATGGTAATATTAGTAATATTCAAGCTAAAAATTGAAGAATTATAGTATATGATTTTCCATTTTTAGAAAAACCTGGACTCTAGATACATTTTGTCTCTTTCCTAATTGTTGCCCTTGAAATCTTACTATTCATAACCGGTGACTGCCAATATCTCCTGTACTGATCTCATACCCATTTGTATTAATTTTGAAACATATAATTGAGATAGTTACAGTCCCAAGTTACTAAATTAAAAAACTATACATTATTTTTTTCAGAAGAACTTTTTCATGTGAACATTAAACCTTGCCAGTTCTTAACACTCAAATGAGAACACAAGCACAGAAAATATATCAGACTATCAGACTTATTCTTATCAGACAGTGTGAATTAGAGGATTTTTTTTCCTATGGAGTAGATGAAATTATTTAATTTTTCAAAATTGGAATGGCCTATAACTTGTTCTTTGCGTATTTTAGAACAAATCAGTCAGGAATTCTCACTATATTGGGTTGTAATATCTACTTATTGCTGATCTGATTATGTACTTTTATTAGTTTAGATAAGAGGAATTCATTTCTAGAAGATAAAAGGATTAAATCCATTGCCCAATCTCCAGTTTAGTCCTATTAGAGTTTTCCTCTTGGCTTTTATTGAGTCCTTTCCTTTTCACATGTGATTATATGTTCTATCCTTTTTGTTATCAAGCGGTATTATAAGGAAGTTAAGTGTGTTCATCAACTAAATTTTGAGAATTAAAAAGAAACTCTTTTGTAATATTGCAGTATTTTAAATTCCTGGTAAGAAGTTCAACTTCTTTATCTTCTCTCAAAATTCAGTCTAGTATTTTACCTCGTAATAAATGTTCAGTCTCTGTCTAGGGTTAAGAAACCAAGAAAGTAGTCTGGGGATATGGAATAAAGTCCAAAAGCAGAAGTGATATATTAACCACACTGAAACCTCGCTGTTGAAACACCCTTCTGTCTCAGCAAGGTCTTTTATATTAGGAAAATAATAAACGCCAAGGCACGAGCAGCATACAAGGAAGCAATTCAGCAACCTTATTAAACTTAGGAATGAAGTTCTGAAAAAACAATTTGCTTCAGGTTGTCTGAGCTAGCAGAACTGACAAAGTGAGAAGTGCTAAAATCTGGCTTTTTTACTGATTCTACTCTATGTCTTCAGATTCCAGTGTATATTATTAAATTAAAATGTTATTTTACCAAATTCCTCAGTGCAGTATCTGGTACATAATAGGTTTGCTGAGTGAATGAATATCACAGTGTGTAAGAGATAAATTATATTCTGCCTTAGAAACTAAATATGTTAAGTAAGTTGTACATAAATGATAAATGGACTTGATGACAGAGAACAATCAAGAGTTGAAGTGGTCTTTCAATTTAGTTCCCTCTTTGTTTTTCATATGTTATTTATATCTGAAAGGAATATCATATAAATGGTCCTTTTGAAAGAGTGTTATATCCAAGAAATAGACTATATTTTGTATTTGTTCAGGGTACTTTTAGCAAAAGTTAACAAAATTTATTTTAAGCTTACCTTCCACAAGTAGTGAGGAGTGGTTCAATCTCTAAATGTTCTTATTCTCATGAATTTGACTTAACTTGAATTTATCACTGAAAATAAAAGGAATGTTTGTTTGTTTAAGAACATTTAGGAAAGACAGAAAAAGTATAAAGAAGATAATTAAAAATCTCATTAATTCCAGCAACAGAGAAAACAATATTTTTAATACTTTGGAGTAAAAGTTTATTTTGAAGGCAAATTTTAGTTCATTCCTCACTTTAATAACATTTATCTTTTGGACATTCAGTTTATGTTTTCTAGGTGGCTGTTTGATTTTTACAGTTAATTAAGCTATTTCTTATTAATCTGCTTCTTTGTACTGAATTACCTGATTTCATTAGTTTATAAGTAATATAAATAATAGTTTATTTATGTTTAATATAAGTAATAGTTTATTTGTGTTTATCTCATTGTTTCTTTAGCAGGTCGAGAAAACCCCAGTCATACCTTCGTAGTGAGAGCCAAAAAAACTATAAGTGATAAATGGGAAAGTCAGCTGTGGAGAGACAAGAAGTTCAGCTTGATAGATCACCTGCGTTACAGCCGGGTTCATCCTGAAAGTATTCCACGAAAATTTAGTTCCGAGCACAGACATTTTCTTGGTCAGCAGTTTAATTCTCAGCCTGCAAAATACGTACCACCAGAAGGAAGGGTCCCAAAACTTGATCATTTTAAGAGCGCCCGAAGCCTTGGACATTTTGAATTAACCATCTTAGGTAAGTCACCTGTTCTTTTCTTTGAATGTTACTGTCTCCTTGTGCTTTGCTGCTCAGTCATGTCCTGCGAGCCCATGGACTATAGCCTGCTAGGGTCCTCTGTCCATGGAGAGTCTCCAGGCAAGAATACTGGAGTGGGTTACCGTGCCTTTCTCCAGGGGATCTTCCCAACCCAGGGATCCAACCCAGGTCTCCCGCATTGCAAGTAGACTCTTTACCATTTGAGCCACCAGGAAAGCCCTTGTGAATGTTATTTACGTGACATAATTTAAATACAGATGATATTATTTTGCTTAAAAAAAACAAAAAAAAACTAAACATTTCACCTCCACCCATCCAAAAAAAAAGTTAAACCCAAAGAGCTCCTGTTTGGCTCAAACCAAAGGAATGGGAACACATCCTAGAATACATGAAGCTTTAATTGTGTGCTTTTAAATATTGACAAATCCTTGGAAAGTATTTGAGGAGAGAAGAGTGGGAACCAAGGGAACTTTTCTATTCCCTGACCGACTGTCTCTAAAACCGATTCTCTTCTCCTTTAGCCACCACTTTCTTGCTCATATTCTCTGCCTTTCTTTCTCAGTGCATCTGAACCACTAAAGGGTAAAATGTCGGTTAAAGAGAAAGGGATAATTAAGAGAAGATCCTATGAACTTCTGTCTGTTTAGCCTGTGAAGAAAATAAAATTCTCCAGTAACTTAGGTTGAAAAGAAAGAAGCTACTGAAAAAAACGATCTTGTCTTTTCTCTTTTTTTGGCCATGCCGCACAGCATGCAGGATCTTCGTTCCCTACCAGGGATCGAAACCGAGCCCCCACAGTGGAAGCTCGAAGTCTTAACCACTGGACCAACCAGGAAGTCCCAAAACTATATTGTCTGATAAGTGACAAGAAACTTATTTTCTCAGGTTGTCCTAAACTGACATGTAGCTATGGAACTTATAAAAATTTAAAGTCAACACATTTTTAAACTTCATTTTTAAATTTTGTTTCTCATGAATGAAAAATGTACACAAAGTTAATTATGAAATAAAATCTTAGCCAAAGTGAGATACTCTGTAGATCAAGGGAAATTTTTTATTTGTACTTGAAAGGAAGATATGATTACCTTAAGTGAAAGAATGATGCAATGCCATTAGCAAATTAATTTAATGCCTGAAAGAAAATGTATTTCATAGATTTTTATATCTCTAGTACTGGAATGAATTACCTTGACCTTTATCAAGATTCCTTTTTCCCCCTTACTCTCTCCCACTCTTCTTCCCTACCTCCTCACATATAAATATTACATCCATGTGATTGTGTATATGTATATAATTTATGAAAAGTATGAATTCCCACTGACTGTTAGACAGTCTCAGATCTAAGTTTCAAATGCTTCTTTTTACTAGACTGCATTGCTTGGTCTCTTTGGGTAGTTTATCTATCTTAGTTTTATATCGAGGAAACAAATTACAGCAGAGATTTCCCATACATCACAAGAAGTAACCATGAAAATCATGAGTTCATTTGGAGTCATAGAAATTGAATATTTTTCTTCTTTTCAACATGTTACTGATCCTCTAAACATTTCAGCTATCTTATGTGTCACCGAAAAGCAAGAATCAGATGTAAAGGAGGCTAATTTGTTGTTATGCCTAACCAGCTGTAATTCATGTTAGAATTGGACTGTTTTATATCCTACCATTTTTCAAGGGCGTAAGTGGATTTACAGGGATAAAAACATTGAAAAATAAGCTACATGTGGATTAAATAAAACAGAACATTTAAAATAAAACAAAATTTTTTAAAAAGAAAAATAAATAAATAAAATAAAACAGAAAAAGTAAGTATTACTAGGTGCCTGTAAATAACAAATTACCAGCATCCAGTAGTAATTTTCTGTGAGTTTTCTTGCAGGAAGGGAGAAAAGGGATCGTTCCTGATGAGGTACTTAATTTTAAAGATAAAAGAATCCTGAATATCTTCTAGTCTTACCTACTAGATAGGTAAAAGTCAGGCCATAATGAGAAATCATGTCTTAATCCCTTACCCTTATAATGTCCCTCCCCCTTCTCTCTTCCCCCTTCCCATAACAACTAGTTTGTTCTCTATATCTGTGTCTGCCTCTTTTTTGTTATACTCACTAGTTTGTTTTATTTTTTAGATTCCACATATAAGCAATATCATACAGTGTTTGTCTTTCTCTGTCTGACTTATTTCATTTAATATAATGCTCTGCAAGTCCATCCATGTTGTTACAAATGGCAAATTTTTATTCTTTTTTATGAGTGAGTAGTATTCTATTGTGCATGTGCACCACATCTCCTTTATCCATTCATCTGTTGATGGTCACTTATGTTGCGTCCATATCTTGGCAGTTATCATTAATGCTGCTATGAACATAGGGTGTGTGTATCTTTTCAAATTAGTGGGGTTTTTATATATATATATATAGCCAGGAGTCATATGGTAGTTCCATTTTTACTTTTTAATGATGGCTGATCTGACAGGTGTGAGGTGATACTTCATTGCTCTGCTGTTTTAGTGTGAAAGCAGTCATAGACAATGTGTAAATGAATGTGCCTGACTATGTTTAACTAAAACTTTATTTATAGACAGTTAAATTTGAATTGCATGTAATTTTCATGTATCACGAAATATTCTTTTTTTTCCAACCATTTAAAATGAAAAAAAAGTTTCCTAGGCCATGGATTCTTTGAAACCAGGTAGCAGCTACATTTGATCCCTGCCCCCAGCTCATAGTTTGCTGACCCCTATTCTAGATCCCTGTTTTCAGATATAACTGGCTAAACCAATGAAGGCAGATAAGTCTGAATGATTTTTAAAGTTCTTCTGACATTAAGAGTGTACAACCTACACTGATACTACCTTCTAGTAGTTTATTATCCTTCAGCTTTATCTTGCTGATCTCTGGAGGGCCCAGTAATTTTGAAGTGTCTTATTCTGGGAGCCAGAAAGGTTATTCAGACCATAATCCCATTACTTGGTCGTTAGCTCTGACTGCTCTAGGGTGAATCATTATTGAAAATACTGCACAGAATTATTAATCTTCCTTCCCACAATTCAAATGGCTCCCAACAACCAGTTGGGTACTGTGGCAATATCAGAAACCTATCCCAAAAGTACCAATTCTTGTGTTAATAATTCTTGTTATGCCATCTCACTTGACTCAAATAAGTAGATAGTATGTGCTAAAATCTCAGCCCATTGCATATTACATAATAACATACTTCAAAGAGAAGATATTTGAATGAAGTAAGATGAAATTTTCAATGCATTTGGCCCAAGTATAAGCTTTTTAATCTGTTGGTCAATTTTAAGAATTGTTTCTCACTTAAAATATTAAGAAGATACTTCTCAAAAGCTTGATCGGACTCAAAGATGGCATTAGTACATCATTGATTCTGCAAACACTAATTTATTAATAGTTGCTCATGAAATGCTATGAGTCAATTAAAGCTTCAGTTTGCATTTGACTTAGACAGTAAGGAAAATAATTACTCAGCCAACCTTTAGTAAACCTCTGAAAGCCATCTGTTTATCTCTTGGATATCAAGAGATACAAACTCCAGTAACAATAGGTGTAATTTAAGGAGAATGTTCGGAGAAGGCAATGGCACCCCACTCCAGTACTCTTGCCTGGAAAATCCCATGGACGGAGGAGCCTGGTGGGCTGTAGTCCATGGGGTCGCTAAGAATCAGACACGACTGAGTGACTTCACTTTCATTTTTCACTTTCATGCATTGGAGAAGGAAATGGCAACCCACTCCAGTGTTCTTGCCTGGAGAATCCCAGGGACAGGGGAGCCTGGTGGGCTGCCGTCTATGGGGTCGCACAGAGTCGAACACGACTGAAGTGACTTAGCAGCAGCAGCAAGGAGAATGTTAAGATAGTGTTTTGTAGACTTTTTAATCAGGATTTTTTTTGTCAAAAAATTTTGTATCATTCTTTTCCTTTTCTGAAAAATGCATTTAAATCATCACAAATTGTAAGTAAGTAATTGCATTAACATCAAAGTAATGTAATATGCTGTAGTTACATGGAAATCATAAGGCTTTACTTCTCTTGATTTTTTTCTCTTATTAAAGCAACTAAGCAGAGCAACATAATTCCTGCCCTCCTTGGCACTAGCCTGCAGGCTCAGGACCAATTATTTGTAGCCCTGAGGAATGCCTCCTTCCATGTTGAAGGCTACTTGAACCATTAAAATCTGAGTAGAACTGGATTCCCTTCCTCTTGGTTTCTTCACTGGCTGTATCCTTAGGATATCCTATTCCACTGACATGCTTCTCATTCTTGTATCCCAAATGGAGCAGCACACTGGATTGTATAGGTTACTGTTGCTACCCCTTAATTCTGTCCCTTATTCCATTGCATAATAAAAGTAATTTAATCCTTAAACCTTAAGTACCTACTATCAGATTTCATCAGTGTAAGACACACTTTAAAATGTATATGCATCTTAAAATTGATGCCATGCCTTTGTTTAATTGGTAGTATTTTTTTCCTTAGTGGTGTAAAAAATAATGATCATCTTAAAAAACAATGATATTTTAGATTTCATAAAATATAGCATATACCAAGTACTATGCTAGGTGGTGGGATCCTACCCAACACATACACACACAAACACACAGACTTTCATTGGAAAAGGAATACAGTGATAACGAAGAATTTGAGAGGAAGATATATAAATTGCATACAATACACTTTACAAAAGAGGAATATGAGCTTATTTTTTTGATTTTCTATTTCCCTCTAATTTTTAATATAATCCACATATATTACCACACTTACCTAGGTAGTATGTTGCAAGTTACCTAAGTAACACATAAATTGTCACCATTGAAGTGCATTATACCTGTACATTGTGGGGAGGATATTTGTGTTCATCTCTTTTGCTATTGTGAATATGGATGAATTCGTATTTGAATACAGTGCACAAATGTCCTAAAGTCTAAGTAGTTGAAAATTGTACATTGAAATGCGCACGTATACTTTCTTTTACTCAATTTCACAAATATTTACTGAGCACCTAAGGCATGCTCAGTGCCGCTCTTGGGACTGAGGTTACATGAGTTAATGCAAACGATAACAGAGCCCTGTGGTGAAATGAGGTATAATGATCAATGCTAAAAGAAAGGGGTTGGAGAGTGCTGTCATTGGAAATGGCTAAATTTTAAATGGAGTGGTCAGGGAGGTCTCCCTAAGAAAATAACATTTCACCAGACAACTAACAGAGGTGAAGGACCAAGCTGTGTGTTTATCTGGGGAAAGAGCATTCTATGTACAGGAACATGAAGTACAGCGGCCTTGGGCATATTTGCTTATACATTTGCACTCTGAACTCTAGTTTAGCCAAACAACTCATGACAAATTTTACCAGTAATGTTGAAGCTAAACTCACAGTATTCTATAATTTAGAAAGCAACTCATAATAGTGTCAATGACACAATGATAATAAAGCTATCTTCCTAAAAATCAAGGTTTCCAACTTGATATTTTCTCAATTCTAAAGCACTCTTTCTCTTTTTTTACATTTGCAAGTTGGAATGCATCTTATGGTCAATGGGTACATTTAATGCAGTGTTTTCTTTTTATTAAAAACCCATTATTAAATTGATGGTATGCCTTAGATTTGGTATTAGAATCAAGGAAATAGAATACCAGTATGCACACTGACATGAGTTTTGCAGCATTGCTGAGTTATGAGGGAGTTACAATACTGAATTGGAATCCACAGTAAATTCTAGATGGTATGACTATTTTAGTTTATGAATACCAGATTTTAGTAATCCTTAAAAAGCTTTAAGTAGCCCTTAGTTGTTTGTTAAGTTAAAGCTATGGAACTTAATGTTGTTTACCCATAAAAAACAAAGAATGGACTTGAGTTTCTGGATCAGTTTACAGCTTAACTGGAAGGACTTGTTTACATATCATTGGCTCATGCTCTATACTTAAGAATTGCTATGGGATGAATAGTGTAGATACTGAAGTCATAGAATCTATAGGACTTGCTGACTAAATATCAGGGAAGAATGAAAGGGAAGAGTTAAGGATAACTTCTAAGTTTCTGGTTTGAGTGGGTAGAATTCAGAGTTTTCAAGCTGTGCTCTGCATATTTTTCCTTCATCCAGTCAAGATGGTTTCCTTACTCTGGCCTGTACTTTTGGCTTCTTCCTGCCCTACCCGAAATACCCTTCTCTCTATTTAAGCGCTACTCATGCTTGAATACCCAGCTAAAACCCTTGCCTGTCAGAAGTCTTTTTTTAATCCACCCTAGCTGACACTGACCCTCATAAAGAGACAACAGACATAGGTCAGGATGCATGGTGGTGGTTCCCCCAAGCTGCAACCTTTTCTCGCCCTAATGGTGAGTGACTGAAATTTTTCTTGTATGTTTGAGGACAAATGGAACCTTGGTACTTCCATCCCTGGCCTTGCTTGAGTCTTATATCCATAAGTCCAAAATGGCAGTAAGAGAACCAGTACTTATCTCTGAATTCTCCTGTCCTGTAATGGCATCTATCATAAATGATGGTGAAAATTCTCTCCATGTCTTCATTTTTGTGACTAGGCTGTTCTCTAGATATTAATATTTAAGCCATCCATCAATATGTAAAAGATTTGGGACTGTCATTTCCAACAGTGATGCTAGATTGCTCTGAAGTGTCTCCTCTTTCAATCAGTACAATGTATTTATAAGCATTTGCACAGCAAAGGGCTTAGTCCCTTAGTTTTGAAAGTTATTTTTTTATAGTTTTGAAGCTATCTGGCACATGTGAGGATCAGACCATCAGATCTGGCCTCATTAGCACCATGTTACTAACTACACTTTTAATAATGTGTGATTTTTCTGTAACAGGTCTGAACCATGAGATAGCAATCGATGTGGCTTTCCTCCCCATGTATTCTCTACAAGATGCCCAAACATCTCAAGTAGACACATTATTAACCTGCATGAATTACAGCTGTGTGTATCCACAGGCATCAACTAGCAGTGAAAAAATTACAGGTTCAAGAGTACTTGCAGGTAAGACAATCTCAGGATCTTTGCAGTCAGAAAATAAAATTAATTAATAATGCAAATGGTCCCAACCTTAAGATGTTACTATATAAACAGTTCTAGCTTTAACATTTGATACAGTTTGAAGAGTTATTTGGTAAAGGTACCCAAAGATAAATGAGAATATATTTAAAAATAAAATTGGATAGATTAATGGTTTCTATTCCAGGCAGGCATTAAGAATGTTCTTTTATAATACATTTCTAAATGTAAGTATTCGCTAAACTGAAGTGGTATGCATACAGAACAGTGCAGCTTCTACTCCTCTCTCCTTTTAATTCAGGCAAGACAATTTGTCCTTTCACCTTATAATTGCCTGAAATCTCAGTGCCTCCATACTGTGTGCTTAGTCACTCAGTCATTACCAATTCTTTGTGGCCCCATGGACTTTGGCTGCTAGGCTCCTCTGTCCATGGGTATTTTCCAGGCAAGAATACTAGAGTGAGTTGCCATGCCCTCCTCCAGGGGATCTTCCCAACCCAGGGATAGAACCCAGGTTTCCCGCATTGCAGGCGGATTCTTTACCATCTGAGCCACCAGGGAAGCCCAGGAATACTGGAGTGGGTAGCCTATCCCTTCTCCAGGGGATCTTCCTGACCTAGGAATCAAACTGGGGTCCCCTGGATTGCAGGTGGATTCTTTACCAGCTGAGCTACCAGGGAAGCCCCATACTATAGTACAGTACAATTGTTTTCTCTTATAAATAGTTATTCAAGTGCTATGCAATAAATTCCTTGGGGACTCCTAAGCATGTGTGTAATCCCAATAGTGAAACCCTTCAACCAACGAATTGTTTAGGCTGCTATTTAACATCCTGAACTTTAAATCATTTATATATATATGAGTAAAATTACATTCCAATTATAATTATCCTATTCACTTTCTTCTGTCATTTCTATTTCCTAAGCATGCGGTAAAGTTTCTAGCAATTTTAATTGAGATTATATGAATATTCCCTTTAAAAAAGCACTAAAGAAAGGCCTTATTATCTTGGGATTTTGTGGTGGGTCTTTCTAAGCTGATGAAACTCTTGAGTGTATGTTGTTTTTAAACAAGTCTTAGGAGTTGTGCCTGATGATGAAGTAACTTTTGGCAGTAATGGTTACTGCAAACTGAACTTCCCTGGTGGCTCAGATGGTAAAGAAACTGCCTGCAATATGGGAGACCCAGGTTCAATCCCTGGATTAGGAAGATCCCCTGGAGAAGGCCTGGCCACCCACTCTAGTATTCTTACCCAGAGAACTCCATGGACAGAGGAGCCTGGTGGGCTATAGTCCATGGGGTCACAAAGAGTCAGACACAACTGAGCAACTAACACTTCACTTCAAACTGAACTTAAGTATCCAGTTTTGTAAGAGATAAGGTTCTTTATTTTTCCCACAGTCCATTTTAAAGATGATATATTAACTTGCAGTATTACTTCATACGGGGCTTCCCAGGTGGCTCAGTGGTAAAGAATCTACTTGCCAATTCAGGAAACACAGGAGATGTGGGTTTAATTCCTGTGTCAGGAATATTCCCTGGGGGAGAAAATGGCACCCCACTCCAGTATTCTTGCCTGGGAAATCCCATGGACAGAGGAGGCTGGCAAGCTGCAGTCCATGGGATTGCAAAAAGTCAGGCGCAGCTGAGCATGCATACACATTACTTCTTACGTTTCAGCTCCTTAGACTGTCAGTAACTCTGGATTTGGTAATTAGGACCCTAATCTGTACTTTAAATCTTTGTGGAACTCTTGCTCTTGCTTCACTGCAGTATCCACTTCTGTCGTGTTTCTTCTGCTGTTTGTGTATGTTATTAACGATATAAAAAAATGAAGACAAAATTCACAGTTACCCACTACTTGCTAGAGCCAGCGTTCTTCCAGCAGTCACTTAACATGATCATGTGAAAATACCTGGTACCATTCTGCCAGAGCAGTTAATATTTGGGACATGAAGGGCAAGAATCACTAGAAGAGAGAAATGATATAATCAAAAGCAAGGTAATTCATTTCAAACATGGAATACCATATTTTTCATGGCATAATGATAGTGTCCATTTAGCTCTCTGCAAAGCATTGTGCCTGGACATTTTACATAAGTTACAACTAATCCTAACAAGAAGAGCCTTGCAAGGTAAACATTATTATCCCCTGTTGATAGATGATTAAACTGAAGATCAGAGAGATTCATCAACATAGATAACAGCTAGGATTTGAGCACAGATCAATTTGGTTCGAAACATTTCCATTCCCTCCATAATTACAAACGGAAAGATACACAAAAGAGACACAGATATAAAGAACAGACTTTTGGACTCTGTGGGAGAAGGCGGGGGTGGGATGATTTGAGAGAATAGCATTGCTATGCTATGCTAAGTCACTTCAATCGTGTCCGACTCTGTGTGACCCCAGAGATGGCAGCACACCAGGCTCCCCCGTCCCTGGGATTCTCCAGGCAAGAACACTGGAGTGGGTTGCCATTTCCTTCTCCAATGCATGAAAGTGAAAAGAGAAAGTGAAGTCGCTCAGTCGTGTCCGACTCCTAGCGACCCCATGGACTGCAGCCCACCAGGCTCCTCCATCCATGGGATTTTCCAGGCAAGTGTACTGGAGTGGGGTGCCATTGCCTTCTCTGGAGAATAGCATTGAAACACGTATATTACCATATGTGAAATACATGACCAGTCCAAGTTCAGTGCATGAAACAGGGCACTCAAAGCTGGTGCACTGGGACAACCCAGAGGGATGGGATGGGGAGGGAGGTGGGACCAGGGTTCGGGAGGGGGTACACATGTTCACCCATGGCTGATTCATGTCAGTGTATGGCAAAAACCACCACAATATTGTAAAGTGATTAAGTTAAACTAATTTAAATAAATAAATTAAATTAAATTAAATTAAATTAAATTAAAATAAACTAATTTAAAAAATATACAGAATAAAGTAATACAGTGGCTTACAGTATAACATTGGTATCATCTTTTCAACATTTTTATGAACTAGTTTTTTATTATAAAAGCTATCCATGTTCATAATTTAAAAAATCAAATAATACCAAAAGGTACAGGGTAAAACTGAAAGTTTCCCTCCCGCCTTTGAAGGTTCATCCCTTTCTACCAGCCCACCCACTCTCTGGAGATAACCTGTATTTGAATCCTTTAAGAAATTATTTTTACATTTGACAGTATATTCTTTCTGTCTCACATACACAAGCACGCATGCACACATACAGTCTGTTTCTCTGTCTCTTAGATACATACATGGAATTATACTATACATGGTTTCATAACCAACTTTTATCTTTTAACACTTGAATAGTTTTCATGTTAGTATCAATATATAGAGAGCTACCTCTTTCGTTTTAGTAGCTATAAATACTCCACTGTGTAGCTATACCGGTATTTACTTAATTAGTCCCATATTGATGGGCATTTAGATTGTTTCCAAATGTTTTTTATACTGGCAAACAGTACTGAAATGAGTATCTATATCTATCTGTGTGAATGTATGTTGCTGGTGTTCAGTTGCTAAGTTGTGTCTGACTCTCTTGTGACCCCATGGACTGTAGCCTGCCAGGCTCCTCTGTCCATGGGATTTCCCAGGCAAGAAGACTGGAGTGGGTTGCCATTTCCTCCTCCAGGGGATCTTCCTGGATTAGGGATTGAACTCGCATCTTCTGTGTTGACAGACAGATTCTTTACCGTTGAGCCACCAGGGAAGCCCCATGTGTATGTATATATAATCTATAATCTTTGTGCACTTATATATCTGTAAGATGAATTCTTCAGTTCAGTTCAGTCGCTCAGTCATGTCCAACTCTTTGTGGCCCCATGGACTGCAGCATGCCAGGCCTCTCTGTCTTATCACCAAGTCCCGGAGCTTACTCAAACTCATGTCCATTGAGTCGGTGATGCCGTCCAACTGTCTCATCCTCTGTCGGCCCCTTCTCCTCCTGCCTTCAATCTTTCCCAGCGTCAGGGTCTTTTCAAATGAGTCACTTCTTCCCATCAGGTGGCCAAAGGATTGGAATTTCAGCATCAGTCCTTCCAATGAATATTCAGGACTGATTTCCTTTAGGATGGACTGGTTGGATCTCCTTGTAGTCAAAGGGACTCTCAAGAGTCTCCTCCAACACCACAGTTCAAAAGCATCAATTCTTCAGCACTCAGCTTTCTTTATAGTCCAACTCTCACATCCATACATGACTACTGGAAAAACCATAGCTTTCACTAGACAGACCTTTGTTGACAAAGTAATGTCTCTGCTTTTTAATATACTGTCTAGGTTGATCATAACTTTTCTCCCAAGGAATAAGCATCTTTTAATTTCATGGCTGCAATCACCATCTGCAGTGATTTTGGAGCCCCCCAAAATAAAGTCTGTCACTGTTTCCACTGTTTCCCCATCTATTTGCCATGAAGTGATGGGACTTGATGCCATGATCTTAGTTTTCTGAATGTTGAGTTTCAAGCCAACTTTTTCACTTTCCTCTTTCACTTTCATCAAGAGGCTCTTTAGTTCTTCTTCACTTTCTGCCACCAGGGTGGTGTCATCTGCATATCTGAGGTTACTGATTTTTCTCCCGGCAATCTTGATTCTAGCTTGTGCTTCATTCAGCCCAGCATTTCTCATGATGTACTCTACATATAAGTTAAATAAGCAGGGTGACAATATACAGCCTTGATGTACTCCTTTACCTACTTCTTAGATGTCACCAAATTTAAAATTTTGGTGTAAGTGAAAAGTGAAAGTTAGTCACTCAGTCGTGTCTGACTCTTTGTGACCTGCGGACTGTAGCCATGAGGCTTCTCTATGCAAGGGATTTCCTGGGCAAGAATACTAGAGTGGATTGCCATCTCCTTGTCCAGGGGATCTTCCCAACCCAGGGATTGAACCTGGGTCTCCTGCATTGCAGGCAGATTCTTTACTGTCTGAGACATCAGGGAAGCCCAAAATTTTGGTAGGTATTGTCAAAATGTCCTTCAAAAAGGTTATAACGGTTCACACTTCAACCAAAAGAAAGAGTGCCACTTGACTCACTCCTTTAAAAATACTGGATAGTATCAGTCTTGTTAATCTTTGGCAGGTGATGGGCAAAATGTATTGCTATCATTATTTTCATTTGCAGTTCTGAATTATTTCTAAGGTTCAGTATCTTCATATATTTATTGGCCATTTATATTTTTCTGTGAACTTTCTAGAACTTTCTATGCTAGTTTTTTCCATTTTTCTATGAGTTCTTTTTTAAATTAATTTATAAGTTCTTTCTGCATATTGTAAAAATTTAACCTTCATTGTGTGTTGCAAATACTTTTATCAGTTTGAAATTTATTCAATGGGAATCTTGTTTTGATTTGTTAAGCAATTTTATGTTTATGTACTCAAATATATCAGTCTTTCATTTTTGTGGCTATTGATTTTATGTCAGACTCAAGAAGACATCACTCAGTCCAAGATTTTTTTAAAATTCACTTTTTTTTTCTGATACTTTTATATGTTTTTTTACTCACATATAATTTGTATTTTGGTAAAATATGCATAACATAAAATTACCACTTTAACCATTTTAAAGTGTACAATTCAGTGACACTAAGTACATTTACAATGTTGTGCAACCATCAATGTTAACCATTTTCAGAACATTTTCATCATCTGAAAACAGAAACACTATACCTGTTAAACAATAACTCCCCATTCCCCCCTCTCCTTAGCTCCTAATAACCTCTATTTTACTTTCTGTCCCCATGAATTTCCCCATTCTAGATATCTAAGAGAAGTAATGCAGTTTAGTCCTTTTTGGTCTGACTTACTAACTTGGTATAATATCCTCAAGGTCCATCCATGTTATAATATATATCAGAATTTCATTTCTTTTTACATCTGAACAATCTTCTGGTGAATGTATGCACTACATTTTTTTTATTCATTCGTCTGTTGATGGACATTTGGGTTGTTTCTATCTTTTGACCACTGTGAATAGTTCTGCTATGTAAATTGGTGTGCAAGTACCTGTTTAAGTCCCTGCTTTCAGTCGTTTTAAGAATATCCCTAGGGTTGGAATTGTTGAGTCATATGGTAGTTCTCGGAGAAGGCAATGGCACCCCACTCCAGTACTCTTGCCTGGAAAATCCCATGGATGGAAGAGCCTGGTAGGCTGCAGTCCATGGGGTTGCTAGGAGTCGGACACGACTGAGCGACTTCACTTTCACTTTTCACTTTCATGCATTGGAGAAGGAAATGGCAACCCACTCCAGTGTTCTTGCCTGGAGAATCCCAGGGACAGAGGAGCCTGGTGGGCTGCCGTCTATGGGGTTGCACAGAGTCAGACACAACTGAAGCGACTTAGCAGCAGCAGCAGCAGCATGGTAGTTCTATATTTAACTTTTTGAGAAACCAGCAAACCATTTTCCACAGCAGCTGTACCATTTTACATTCCCATAAGCAATTCACAAGGATCCCAATTTCTCCACATTCTCACCAACACATTATTTTGGGGTTTTTTTTGGGGGGGGGCTCTGCTTTTGATTGCTTTTATAACATCCATCCTACAGTGATATCTCATTGTGGTTCTGATTTGCATTTCCCTAATTACAAATGATAGTGAGCGTATTTTTATGAGCTCATTGGCCATGTGTATATCTTCTTTGGAGAAATGTTTATTTAAGTCCTTTGCCCATTTTTTGTTGTTTGGGTTGTTTTTTTTTTTTTTTTTTTTTTCCTTTTGTTAATATGGTTTCATTTTTATAGTTTAAAATTTTAATCCATTTGGAATTTATTTTGGTATAGAGAATGAGATGGGGGATCCAGCTTAATGTTTTTCCAACAATTAGCCATAGTTCCCAAATCATGTTGAATAATACTGATACGATATTGAAATTGCTATTATACTTTTAACTATTAAGTACAAGAATATATGTATGTGTATACACACACACATACACATGCCATCCCTTTGAAAGCAGTTTCCATTGATAAACATTTCAGAAGCGTAACATGGTATGAAAAGGTTTTAACACATCTAAGAAAATAATTGTATTATCCTCTAGGTAATCCGGATTTCCGATATTATGTTCAGAGAAAGGAATAACACACTGTATTACACGAGAGGTTAGACTGTGCTGCAGTACAAAGCAGTTCCAAAGTCTCAGTGACTTAACACAGTAAAAGTTTGTTTCTTGCTCAAGTCAAGTCTGATGCAATCAGTTATTAGCTTTCTCCCCAGCAGTGATTCAGGAATGCAGCCCGCTTCCATCCTGCTGCAGCTCCAACAGGAACAAATGACTTCTAGGGTTGTCTAGGCAGAGGAAGAAAGGGATGAAAGAGACTGGCTTGTAATTGTGTTGGAGCAAAACTGCTACATCATTTCCACTCACATTCTTATTTGCCAGAACTTATTTACATGATCTCAACCTAACTGGTGGCTCAGTTAGATGGTAAAGAATTTGCCTGCAGTGCAGGAGACCCAGGTTTGATCCCTGGCTTTTGAAGATAACCTGAAGAAGGGAACGGCAACCCATTCCAGTATTCTTGCTTGGGAAATTCCGTGGACAGAGGAGCCTGGCAGGCTACAGTCCGTGGGGTTGCAAAGAGTTGGACACAACTGAGCGACTAACGCTAATCTAACTAAAGGGAGGCCAGGCCACTTTGTCTCCCATGTGACCATGAATAGGAAATGGAGAGGTAAACACAGCGTTCCTTTGTCACACACCTTATGCATATATGATGTTCCTAAAAATACACAATTTTTGTAAGTCCAACAATTTCAAATGAGATGTAGAGAAGCTCATTTTATAGGTAAAATCTATAACCCTCTTAAAACAATTCCTTTGTAATATAAATGAGAACATTGTAATTTAATAGCAGGGTATTTTTTAAAGCAGGGCATCTATTAGTTCTTTTTACTTAAACTTATTTACATGATAGCAAAAGTTGCATACAACAATAAGAGTGAAGTTTATAGTATGAATTGCTTGGATTACATAAAGCACTTTTTATAGACAACTGTGTAAAGCACATTTTATCTATTTAAAACTTTTAAGACACTTTGTTTTACTGCCCATCAAAACACATTTATAAATAGAAAAGAATCAGTATGATAACAAGAGAAGCAATATTACATTTAACGAAAACCTCCAAAAATTTGTAATTTAATACCAGTTTTTCTTAAGTAGGAAATGATGGTTGCTGACATTTAATTGTTATGTCAGCTACCAAAGTGCTTTTTCATGCATTTAATCCTCCTATGATGTAGTTACTGCATGAGCAGATTGAAGCACAGAGAGGTTATCATTTACACAAGTAGGCAGAGTCACCTAAACAGAAGACTTACTTATACATTTTGTTGCAGGTACTGTGTAACTCAATATTATAAATGACATGATAGCAATTAGAATTATTAAGGTTTGGGTTTCTGTTGTTAGCATCAAATCTGAAGATCTTAAAATCTTTCCAAAGCACCTGGATTAAAGTCCATTCCAATCAAAGAAGAAGAAAACTATATAGTACTGGCAATTTTTTTTTCTTTTTTTTTTTTTAACTTTGACTGTGCTGGGTCTTCGTTGCTGCATGGGCCTTTCTTTAGTTGTGGAGTGAGGAAGGATGGCTACTCTCTAGTTGCAGTGCACGGGCTTCTGTTCTGGTGGCTTCTCTTGTTTTAAAGCATGAGCTCTGGGGCACAAGGCCTTCAGTAGTTGCAGCACATGGGGTCAGCAGTTATGGCTCCCAGGCTCTAGAGCACAGGCTCAGTGGTTGTTGCGCACAGGCTTAGTAGCTCTGCAGCATGTGGGATCCTCCCGAATCAGGGATCAAAGCCAGGTCTCTTGCATTGGCAAGTGGATTCTTTACCACTGAACCACCAGGGAAGACCTAGCACTTTTATTATATTCATTGTGTGTTAGTGAACTTGCACAATTTTAAATAATTCATCAGGGGCTTCCCTGGTGGCTGAGTGGTAGAGAGTCCACCCGCCAGTGTGGGAGATGTGGGTTTGATCCCTGGTCCAGAATGATTCCACATACCTTGGAGCAACCAAGCCCGTGCAGCACAACTGCTGAGCCCGTAGGCCACAGCTACTCAAGCCCACGCGCCTAGATCCTGTGCTCCACAACAAGAGAAGCCACCGCAGTGAGATGCCTGTGCACTGCAACTAGCCCCCACTCTGTGCAACTTTGAAAAAGCCCATGCAGCAACAAAGACCTAGCAGAGACAAAAATAAATAAAATTATTAAAGATTAAAAACAATCATCCGATTTTGTGGCAGATGTGGCTTTTGCGTGAAGCTGATGAAATCTAAGCTTGAGGAGTTCTCACTTGCATAAATCCCTTCCGAGGCCCTTCTGGGGGTTTTTTTGGAGGTATTTTTCTTTCTGTTTCATAAAGAGGGCCCCCAAATACTGTACCTTTTCAGGCCCCATAAAATGTAGATGCACTGCTAGCCTTTTAGCATAATTTTTTAGAGAAGTAGCTCTAGCACAAAAGGTTCAGAGCCCATACTTTGATGCCAGACTGTCCAGTTTAGAATGACCCTGTGACTTTGGTTATTTTACTTAACCTCTAAATGTTTTAATCTTCTCATATTTAAAATGAAATCTTTGTCATGTGTAGTCACAGAAATCTGTGATACAGTAGCTTAGTAGTGGTCAGGTAGTGTTTTGAAAGAGATTCCTTAAATACCATTTTACCCAAGAAAAGGAAGAAAAGAAAAACAGCACTCTCTCATTTTTTGCAGATTGACTCTGTGTTGTGGCGCCCCTTTGGTGCTTTGTTGTTTAGTCACTCAGTTGTGTCCAATTCTTTGCGACCCCATGGACTGTAGCCTGCCAGGCTCCTCTGTCCATGGGATTCTCCAGGCAAGAATACTGAAGTGGTTTGCCAGGCTGTGCTTCTCCAGGGGTCTTCCCCACGCAGGAATTGAACCCGCATCTCCTACATTGACAGGTGGATTCTTTACTACTGAGCCATCAGGGAAGCCCCTTCAGTACTTAGCCAGTTGTTTATGATCCTGTCTTAGCCCTCACTTCTGCTCTGCAGAGACTGATGGTTAGCCAGAGGTGAACAGTGAGTGTTTTCTGAACATGCTTCCAGCAATAGGCATATAAGTGGCCACCTTGATTCCTTGAAATACACAGGAAGTCTTAAAAGCCAATAATACTCCCCCCACATCTCTTCCCAGCTCCTTCCTCCCCAGGCTTTTTGGTCTGTCTATTGCTTGTCCCAACTTTATCCCCTGCTCTATCTGCTCTGATTGATCAGTGCTTTTGCTTTCAGCAAAAGCCACTGGGAAAGCTACCCTAGTCATGGGGGTGCTCCAAACTGGGTAAAACAAAAGCAGTTTATTGCATCTGACCTTGAGGGAGCTGCCTAAGAGATCAAAAATACACAACCACATCTTTGAGAAAAAGGCCAGCATTGCTCTCTCTGATGCTAGCGACCTGTACCAGGAGGGCAAGCTGCCATCTTCATGACTGTTGCTGATTTGGGGAGTAGGTGGGCAATTGAAAACAAGCACACTCTTACCACAGTGCAGCAGAATCTCTATTCATTAATCTTTCACCAGGTTGTTAAGTTTTGTTCTAAATTCCAGAGTTCTGTAAAAGCTGATTTGAGAGCTTTTTGCCAGCTTACAAGTTGCTTTAGTGGAGGGAGAGAGCCCTGAAATTCTGTACTCTGCCATTTTCATCAATGTCTCACCCAATCGCCTCTTGATAAAGGTGCTTAAGAATATCCAAAGCTAAGTTAGTTAATAAAGCTACTTCAAAGGAAATACACTTTAAAAGCAGCTTCAATTATTATTCTTACTTTGCTTTATGTCTTAGAAGTTTTGTAAATAATTGATAATTGAATTTCAAAATAGAAAAGTTTATTCTTTGTATTTCCTTGAGCAGTACTAGGAAACTGTTTACTTGGCACCTAAATGACCTTGAAAATACATAGATTTATTTAGTTAGATAATTAATTAATTATGGGGAGTACCAGCTTGTATCTTGAAATTTTTTGTAGCATTTGTTTGATGTATTTACTGTTATCTGCAGAAATTACTGTGACATAACTCGATGGATGTGTGTGATGAATTTGAGGGAAGAGGGAGAAAATCAGACACTGTTAATTATTTAAAAAATCAGCTTTTGTTGATACTTAATCTGAGTAAATATTTATCTATTTTATAATACTTTCCATCTGTTTTACTTTTAGGTGATATTATCAAAGCAGTATCTAAAATGGATAGAGAACATGTCATCTGTATCCTGGATATCTGCAATTTGGGGAGCAATAAAGCAGAAGTCTACTTGCACAAAATTTACAAACCAAATAAAACTTCTTAAAAATTGGCAACTGCAATTACTGAAGGTTATAAATACAGCATTGCTTTAAAGATATTCTGTTATTTTGTTTGTGATTTCAATAACCGTTTTTCAGCAAGAATATTACATAAAGTCTAAAGTGGTTTTCTGTTCATCTTGTATTTGGAGCTAACACACTTCATTTTAAATTCATTACTTGAAAAGATCATCAAAATAATTCTTGTGTATCAAGAAAATTCATGTTACTTGTTTCTATATGAATATTATCTTGACTTAGAATTTGTGTTCACTGTTCTATTTGTGAAAGTGTCCATCATGACCGACTTTGCCACCCCCAGAGACTGTAGCCCACTAACTCCTCTGTCCATAGGGTTCTCCAGGGAAGATACTGGAGTGAGTTGCCATTCGCTTCCCTGTGATCATCTTCCCGACTGGGGATGGAACCAGGTCTCCTGCATTAGCAAGCAGATTTTTTTTTTTTTTTTTTTTTTTACCATCTGAGCCACCAGGGGTGGTTATTTGTGTAGCCATTTTATTCTACAGCCTCATCATTAAGGCATCCCAACTTACAAGAGTAACTTTTCATGGACATTTAGCATCCTTCCATTTTAGATTGGGTTATGCTGGAATTCTCCCATCCAAGTTCTAACCAGAAGAAGTTTGTGGTCATAAGCTAACCATACTCTGACTGTGCTTAGCTTCTGAGTTTGGACAACATCAGGCACAGACAGGTGGTATGGCCATAGACAACAGTGGAAAATTCTAATTTGAGGATTACATTCCCCTAAAGCAGTCAACCTGCATTTCTCATAACCGAGGTAGTTTCTGTCATTTTCAAAATCACATGTGGATTGTTATATTCCAGTTGCCTTGGCCTTTAGTTTGGTCAGCTGTACAATGAGCATACTGAATTCAGTTGTTGTAAGGTTTTCCACTCTATTGTTACTTCATACCCGTTGAATTTCTAAATGTTTTGACCAGTGTGTGGTCTTTTGTTCTTAAAATTGTGTTTAAAGTTAATTAAAGTAGTGAATCCTCCTCATGTTAAAATTTTGAATGTGTTATTAAAGAAGTTAAAAGTTGTCTCTTTCTGAATGTATTTGATGTCTTTCCTCCATATTTTTGACCTATAATAGACCTACATGTACTTGCTAAATGAGCCAGTATGATTCTTCCATATGGGTTGAAAACTGTTTTTTATCAAATAGAATCTGGGTTTTCATATTAAGCTATTAGAAACTTAAATAGGCAGTTCAGTTTTAGTGCCACATAAATGTTGGAGAAGGGAAAAGTTAATACTTAAGTAACTGTTGACTAAAAATCCCTCAGGCTGAGATTGCAAAATTACACACTTTAACAGGTGTGATTTCTGTTCTCATATTGAATGAGAAATAGGAAATATTTTTTAAGATTCAAGATCTTTAAAAACAACTTCCATGGCAATTTATTTTATAGTAATGTTTCTATCCAAATTTGGAGTTTTAACATCTGTGTCTACATTTCCAGTTACAGAAAAATTGGATAGGTACTGTGGTGATTTCCTAAGGAAAATAGCAAACATCAGAAGACCTTATCTTCAAGTGACAGTAAGTGCTGATTCTTCCCAAATCAACACAAATACACTACTATGGTATCACTTTTATATTAAAAAATTGGTTTGTAAATTACAAAATATTACATAGTCTACCACAAGACCACAACCTTTCACTGAAGTTTCTAATTTTAGATGGTACATGAGATCTACACATTTAAATCCTTTGGTAAGCTATTAAGAATCTGAGCACCTTTATTTCTTTGTTGGACTTATCCTGCATTAATTTTATTCACATTAAGACTAGGTCTTTAAAGAAATTTGAAACCCTTATTTTGTGACACTGGTAGCATTTGATGTTATTAAATCTAGCTAGGTACCTTCTGCCAATATGGACTATCCATGCTGTGTCCTTGCTCAGTTGCTCAGTTTTGTCCGACTCTTGGCGACCCCATGGACTGCAGTCCATCAGGCTCCTCTGTCTGGAGATTTTCCAGGCAAGAATACTGGAGTGGGTTGCCATTTCCTTCTCTAGGGGATCTTCCCAACCCAGGATTCGAACCTGCGTCTCCTGCATTGGCAGGCGAATTCTTTACCACTGAGCCACCTGAGAAGCCCCTTCAGAGCTCTAGGAAGCCAGCAAATGGTTTGTGGCCACTGATATGCTTTGATTGGATTTATAATGTTTTAGAGCGGTCACTGTATCCTGGAAAGAGAGTGGAATATAAGGAGGTTAGCAGAGACTGCTAGCTGTATCCTAATACCTATTCTTCTCATAGAGTAATAGTTCTGTCCATTTTTAGCTAAGCAGATAGCTACCTAGAATAAAGAATACTTTTCCTTGCTTCCTTTGTGGCCGGATATGGCCGTGTGACACTTTTATTTGGGTTGGGCTAATATTAAAGTTAACTTACTTGTTTTAAGTGGTGCTGGGAAAACTGGTCAAACCACTTGTAAAAGAATGAAACTAGAACACTTTCTAACACCATACACAAAAATAAACTCAAAATGGATTAAAGATCTAAATGTAAGACCAGAAACTATAAAACTCCTAGAGGACAACATAGGCAAAACACTCTCCGACATAAATCACCAGATCCTCTATGACCCACCTCCCAGAATAGTGGAAATAAAAGCAAAAATAAACAAATGGGACCTAATTAAAATTAAAAGCTTCTGTACAACAAAGGAAACTCTAAGCAAGGTGAAAAGACAGCCTTCAGATTGGGAGAAAATAAGAGCAAATGAAGCAACTGACAAAGAACTAATCTCAAAAAAATACAAGCAACTCCTGCAGCTCAATTCCAGAAAAATAAATGACTCAATCAAAAAATGGGCCAGGAGAAGGAAATGGCAACCCACTCCAGTGTTCTTGCCTGGAGAATCCCAGGGACGGGGGAGCCTGGTGGGCTGCCGTCTCTGGGGTCGCACAGAGTCGGACACGACTGAAGCGACTTAGCAGCAACAGCAATAGGAAAGTGATATGAAACAGCTTTTCTGTCCTGTGTGTTGACCTGGCTGCAGGTGTGTTCTGTTATTTGAGGAAAGATAAATCTTAGGAACCCTCACCTCAGGCTTTTTAAAACACAGGGTACCACTTAGCCACCAGGAAGCCCATTAAAAGACAGGGAGGTCCAGTAATCAGTCTTTTAGGAAACTGGTAATGATGTCACCTAAACTTGAAGCACTAAAAAAAAAAAAAAAGTGTTCTCAACTATGTAAAATCTTTCTCCTCCTACCTTCTCAAATGTAATCCTAGGAATTTTGCCTGTAAACAAAGCATTTCTGGGCCAGAAATACTTTCTCTCTTTATAGCAAGGCTTCACATTATATTGAGTGCCACAGGTTCCATCATTTTTAAAGGACAGAGACATAAATGATAAATAATGGATATAAAAATATTACAATCTACCACCTCAAAAAATATTGTTTATGGAGCTTGGAGATTCAAGTATTGATTGCAGTTTTATTTTGAAAAGAATGCTACAACTTATGTGGTTTTTCTTCCTCATGTTTATATTAAAAGAAAAGCTAATAAACTCTATTTTAATTAAAAAACAAAACAAAAAAAAATGGGCCAAAGAACTAAACAGACATTTCTCCAAAGAAGACATACAGATGGCTAATACATGAAAAGATGCTTAACGTCACTCATTATCAGAGAAATGCAAATCAAAACCACAGTGAGGTACCATTTCACGCCAGTCAGAATGGCTGCGATCCAAAAGTCTACAAGCAATAAATGCTGGAGAGGGTGTGGAGAAAAGGCTTACACTGTTGGTGGGAATGCAAACTAGTACAGCCACTATGGAGAACAGTGTAGAGATTCCTTAAAAAACTGGAAATAGAACTGCCTTATGACCCAGCAATCCCACTGCTGGGCGTACACACCAAGGAAACCAGAATTGAAAGAGACACGTGTACCCCAGTGTTCATCGCAGCACTGTTTATAATAGCCAGGACATGGAAGCAACCTAGATGTCCATCAGCAGATGAATGGATAAGAAAGCTGTGATACATATACACAATGGAGTATTACTCAGCCATTAAAAAGAACACATTTGAATCAGTTCTAATGAGGTGGATGAAACTGGAGCCTATTATACAGAGTGAAGTAAGCCAGAAAGGAAAACACCAATACAGTATACTAACACATATATATGGAGTTTAGAAAGATGGTAACGATGACCCTGTATGCGAGACAGCAAAAGAGACACAGATATATAGAACAGTCTTTTGGACTCTGGGAGAGGGCGAGGACAGGATGATTTGGGAGAATGGCATTGAAACATGTATAATATCATACAAGAAATGAATCACCAGTCCAGGTTCAATGCAGGATACAGGATACTCGGGGCTGGTGCACTAGGATGACCCAGAGGGATGGTACGTGGAGGGAGGTGGGAAGGGGGTTCAGGATGGGGAACACGTGTATACCCGTGGCAGATTCATGTTGTATGGCAAAACCAATACAATATTGTAAAGTAATTAGCCTCCAATTAAAATAAATAATAAAGTTAACTTACTTGTTTTGAACATACACAAAGTTAGTCACCCAGCCCAGAACTGGAAGTTTGCTATGAATAATCAAGGAGTATCTGTATTAGATACCATTCCTGTATCTACTAAGCCCTGTACTTCATCTATAAATGATAGGTTTGTCATAGCTCTTATTCAATCATATGGAAAAATCTGAAATTTTTCTTGCTTAAGGGAAGTAATTCCCTTCTCTATGCCTTTATTAGTATTACATACCTTTGTTAAGATTCTTGATATGTATTAAGGTACTTAATAAAGGCACAAGCAATAGGAAAAGTCCAATAGTATCAAATGTTTGAAACACAATAGTGGTTCTCAAACTTGGCTTCATATTGGTTCAAAAATGACTGTGCCAACATGTCACCCACCCCAAGTTCTGATCTGGGTGTAGCCTGGACATCAAGATAGGTAACAGCTCCCCAAGTGATTCTAATGTGCAGGCAAGTTTGTACACCACTAAAGTTATATACCACTAAATGGGTAGAGTCCCATTTCAAGCACCTGTTAGTTTTATTAGAGCTCAAGCTTTACCCAGTACATGGAACTTAACCTCCTATCTAGGCGCTGTAGTTTCATCTACACTCGATGCAGCTTCATCTTGAATTGTTCTGATAAGAAGGAAAAATTAAAACCTCATAGTTTTGAAACAACTTTCATTTTTGTAAGAGTTCTAGCATGTCAGATCCAGAAAAGAATTGATAGGTCAATTAATTCTAATCCAACCTCTTTCATTGTGTCAATGAAGAAAAAGTCCCGCAGAACTTACTGTTTTCCTGAGGATATAATACTAGCTGCTGCCCTGTCAGCACATGTACAACCTTTTGTCTTGTAAGAGAACTTCAGGAATGTTAAGAGAAGCACCTAAAGTACAAACAAACATCAAACCTTGGGGAGAAGGAATAGTCAGGGAGTTTGGGGTGGACAAGTACACAGTGCTACATTTAAAATGGATAACCAACAAGGTCCTACTGTATAGCACAGGGAATTCTGCTCGATGATATGTGGCAGCCTGGATGGGAGGGAAGTTTGGACAAGAATGGATACACGTATGTGTATAGCTGCATCCCTTTGCTGGCCGCCTGAAATTATCACAACATTGTTAATCAGCTATACTGCAATATAAAATAATTAAAACATCAAACCGTTATAGATTGGAAGTGGAAGCACTATGAGGTTGAAATTAAATGACAGCAGCTAATCTGTCAAAACGACAACTAGATACCACACTATTCTTCATGTACAACTTGTATCATCTAAAGTTCTTAAATTGTATATTAACATATATAACGAAATCTAGAAAGATGGTACTGATGAACCTATCTGCAGGGCAGCAAGAAATGCAGACAGAGAACAGACTTGTGGCCATGGAGAAGGAGAGGGTTGGACAAATTGAGAGAGTAGCATTGAAACCTATACACTAACATATGTAAAATTAGACAGCCAGTAGAAATTTGCTGTATGGTGCAGGGAGCTCAAATCTGGTGCTCTGGGACAACCTGGAGGGGTGAGATGGGGTGGGAGGCCAGAGGGAGATTCAAGAGGGAGAGAACATACATATATTTATGGCTGATTCCTGTTGATACATGGCAGAAAGCAATGCAATAGTGTAAAGCAATTCAGTTCAGTTCATTGCTCAGTCGTATCCGACTCTTTACGACCCCATGAACCACAGCACGCCAGGCCTCCCTGTCCACCACCAACTCCCAGAGTCCACCCAAACTCATGTCCATCGACTTGGTGATGCCATCCAACCATCTCATCCTCTGTCTTCCCCTTCTGCCCTCAAACTTTCCCAGAATCAGGGTCTTTTCCAATGAGTCAGCTCTTTGCATCAGGTGGCCAAAGTATTGGAGTTTCAGCTTTAGTATCAGTCCTTCCAATGAACACCCAGGACTGACCTCCTTTAGGATGGACTGGTTGGATCTCCTTGCAGTCCAAGGGACTCTCAAGAGTCTTATCCAACACCACAGTTCAAAAGCATCAATTCTTCGGTGCTCAGCTTTCTTTATAGTCCAACTCACATCCATACATGACCACTGGGAAAACCATAGCCTTGACTAGATGGATTTGTGTTGACAAAGTACTGTCTCTGCTTTTGAATATGCTATCTAGGTTGGTCATAACTTTCCTTCCAAGGAGTAAGCGTCTTTTAATTTCATGGCTGCAATCACTATCTGCAGTGATTTTGGAGCCCAGAAAAATAAAGTCAGCCACTGTTTCTACTGTTTCCCCATCTATTTCCCATGAAGTGATGGGATCAGATGCCATGATCTTCGTTTTCTGAATGTTGAGCTTTAGGCCAACTTTTTCACTCTCCTCTTTCACTTTCATCAAGAGGCTCTTTAGTTCTTCTTCACTTTCTGCTATAAGGGTGGTGTCATCTGCATATCTGAGGTTATTGATATTTCTCCCAGCAATCTTGATTCCAGCTTGTGCTTTATCCAGCCCAGCGTTTCTCATGATGTACTCTACATGTAAGTTAAATAAGCAGGGTGACAATATACAGCCTTGACGTACTCCTTTTCCTATTTGGAACCAATCTGTTGTTCCATGTCCAGTTCTAACTGTTGCTTCCTAACCTGCATACAGGTTTCTCAAGAGGCAGGTCCGGTGGTCTGGTATTCCCATCTCTTTCAGAATTTTCCACAGTTTATTGTGATCCACACAGTCAAAGGCTTTGGCATAGTCAATAAAGCAGAAATAGTTGTTTTTCATTACCTCCAGTTAAAAATAAATTTAAAAAATAAAGTTCTTAAATTGAGTGCATGAGAATTACCTGGAGAGCTATTTAAAATGTGGATTCCTAGATATTTCCCTCTGATTTTGATTCAGGATGACTGGTAGTAGGACCCAGGAATCTTCACTTTTGATAAATTTCTAAATGATTCTACTGTAGGTGTTCACAGAGAAAATCTTAAAAACACTGAATAAATACTAGACTACTCATCCCCCAGCAAATTAACTTGAGTCAACCGGAAAATTGCACTGATGGGTATTTATTGTTCTAGGACTAATTTTACTTAACTGCAAAATTTTAAAAACAATTTAAAATTATCTTTGTAAGGTGTGACTCTCTGAAAGCTATAAAAGGAAACATAAAGGCACTTACATACAAGGTATATAATGCTGGCTACCATTTAAAGTCATGCACTTCAACCATCAAAGCAATTTAAAATAGTTTAGCAAAGGTTTCTCATGAGCACTGCCACAAAGTGTTAGGCAAAGCTGTCATTTAAAATCATATAATGATTTTCCTTTTAGAATCAATTACCAGATAATCACGATGATGTAATCACTGACCTAGAGCCAGACATCCTGGAATGTGAAGTCAAGTGGGCCTTAGAAAGCATCACTATGAACAAAGCTAGTGGAGGTGATGGAATTCCAGTTGAGCTATTCCAAATCCTGAAACATGATGCTGTGAAAGTGCTGCACTCAATATGCCAGCAAATTTGGAAAACTCAGCAGTGGCCACAGGACTGGAAAAAGTCAGTTTTCATTCCAATCCCAAAGAAAGCCAATGCCAAAGAATGCTCAAACTACTGCACAATTGCACTCATCTCACACGCTAGTAAAGTAATGCTCAAAATTCTCCAAGCCAGGCTTCAGCAATATGTGAACCCTGAACTTCCTGATGTTCAAGCTGGTTTTAGAAAAGGCAGAGGAACCAGAGATCAAATTGCCAACATCCGCTGGATCATGGAAAAAGCAAGAGAGTTCCAGAAAAACATCTATTTCTGCTTTATTGACTGTGCCAAAGCCTTTGACTGTGTGGATCACAATAAACTGTGGAAAATTCTGAAAGAGATGGGAATACCAGACCACCTGACCTGCCTCTTGAGAAATTTGTATGCAGGTCAGGAAGCAACAGTTAGAACTGGACATGGAACAACAGACTGGTTCCAAATAGGAAAAGGAGTTCGTCAAGGCTGTATATTGTCACCCTGTTTATTTAACTTATACGCAGAGTACATCATGAGAAATGCTGGACTGGAAGAAACACAAGCTGGAATCAAGATTGCCGGGAGAAATATCAATAACCTCAGGTATGCAGATGATACCACCCTTATGGCAGAAAGTGAAGAGGAACTAAAAAGCCTCTTGATGAAAGTGAAAGTGGAGAGTGAAAAAGTTGGCTTAAAGCTCAACATTCAGAAAATGAAGATAATGGCATCCAGTCCCATCACGTCATGGGAAATAGATGGGGAAACAGTGGAAACAATGTCAGACTTTATTTTGGGGGGCTCCAAAATCACTGCAGATGGTGACTGCCACCATGAAATTAAAAGATGCTTACTCCTTGGAAGGAAAGTTATGACCAACCTAGATAGCATATTCAAAAGCAGAGACATTACTTTGTCAACAAAGGTTCGACTAATCAAGGCTATGGTTTTTCCAGTGGTCATGTATGGATGTGAGAGTTGGACTGTGAAGAAAGCTGAGCACCAAAGAATTGATGCTTTTGAACTGTGGTGTTGGAAAAGACTCCTGAGAGTCCCTTGGACTGCAAGGAGATCCAACCAGTCCGTTCTGAAGGAGATCAGCCCTGGGATTTCTTTGGAAGGAATGATGCTAAAGCTGAAACTCCAGTACTTTGGCCACCTCATGCGAAGAGTTGACTCATTGGAAAAGACTGATGCTGGGAGCGATTGTGGGCAAGAGGAGAAGGTGATGACAGAGGATGAGATGGCTGGATGGCATCACTGACTCGATGGACGTGAGTCTGGGTGAACTCTGGGAGTTGGTGATGGACAGGGAGGCCTGGCGTGCTGCGATTCATGGGGTCGCAAAGAGTCGGACACGACTGAGCGACTGATCTGATCTGATCTGATAGAAGGTTAAATCTCTAGACCTTTACTAATGAATTATCTGTTGAATTGATCACAGATGTCTATTAGCAATCAGCAGACTAATCATTTTGACAATAATACTTGTGTTTTCAGTTTGATAGTTTTCTTTGTCCAGTGAGTAGTCTTTATTATGAGTTTTGACGTCAATATGATAGTGCTAATAGCAAAATAATAAACTACTTGCATTTACTCTGAAACAGATCATAAGCTAATACACAAGACCTTTAAACTTTTCAGTTCAGTTCCATGAATAACTGTTGAGTGGTTACTGTGTGTAAGTTGTTACTAATACCAGGTACTGTGAAGGAGGGGATACACCCATGAGTAATCAGCAGCTGTAAAGGGATAGAAAGGTTCATATTTGTATTGTGCATTTGCTGGGGTTTATCCATAAGTTTCCACTGCAGATTCCCTGAACTCCCTTCTGATGTTAACTGTTTGTTTCCACTTGCAGTGTCCATTCCCAATGCTAATACTTCAGATGCCCAGGAATGGACAAGTGGGGGAGTGGGATGGAAATAGCTTCATTGGTCATCTTCAACAATGTCTCCTATTTTCCTGTTTTTTGTTGTCCTGTCCCGTTGACTCTAGTGGTATTCCTTATTCCAGACTATTTCCCTTGGACTTCAGACTACCATTGTTTCTGCCTTCCATTTGACCTGGTGTCTTTCTACTTCTCTGTCAGTCTGATACCTATTTATCTGTTTTTTTGACCTTGGCCCAATCAGACTCCTGATATCTCTGTCTTGTTGTCCATTCATCTACTCCTTCACCGGCCCTTGGCACACATTGCAATCTACCTTTCCCAGCAACTTACCCAGACCAATCGAGCCCACACCAATGTATGCCCAACTGCTGCTAGTGTCCAGTGTACTCTTGATTAAAAACAGCTTACAGTAAAGGAAGCAATGAAGTAAATAAAGCTATTTTTATGTTTACAATAACTAGAATTAAAAATTCTAGGACCTAGAGACACACAGAGTGAAGAAAGTCAGAGAAAATTATCGTATATTAGCACATATATGTGAAATCTAGAAGAGTGGTACAAATGGGTGAATCTATTTGCAAAGCAGAGATGGAGATACAGATGTAGAGAACAAACATGGACATCAAGGGGGGAACAGGATTGGGGTGGGATGAATTGGGAGACTGAGACTGACATACATATGCTACTATGTATAATATGGGCTTTCCTGGTAGCTCAGTGGTAAAGAATCTGTCTGCCAATCCAGGAGATGCAGGTTGCATTGGGAAGATCCCTTGGAGAAGGAAATGGCAACCCACTCCAATATTCTTGCCTGGGAAATCCCACAGACAGAGGAACCTGGGGGCCTACAGGCCATGGGGTCACAAAAGAGTCAAACATGACTTAACAACGAAACAACAACAGTGTAAAAAATAGATAACTAGTGAGAACCTACTTTTAGTGCAGGGAACTCTACTCAGTGCTCTGTGGTGACCTAAATGAGAAGGAAATCCAAAAAAAGAGCGGATATATGTGTATATAAAGTTGATTGATTTTGCTCTACAACAGAAACTAACACAATATTGTAAAGCAACTACACTAAAATAATTTCTTTTTATTCTAAATGTTAGGAGATAAACCTTGCATAATCTTTTGTTAGAGTATAAGACACGGGACATAAAAATTAATGGAATGCATCACATTATAGGTATCAATCAGTTGAGAAATATTTGAGTGCCCACCACTGGCAAGGCATTGTACTTCAAATGATCTCTAGTGACTGGAATATGTTTCCCTTTCAATGAATAAACAAGGTAGCAGAAGATATTCCTTGGGGAGATTGTTAAGAAAAATTCCACAAAGAAATAAGACCAAAAAAGGCCGCAAAATCAATTCCACCAATGCGATAGCAATTAAAATGACAGATCTTAACTTACTTCTGGCTGAATTGGTTGATAGCATATTTCAGCAGGGCTTGGAAAACCAGTTTGGTGTTTTAGATAATCTGAGAGAGGTGACTTTCATTTTGTCACGTGGGAGTACCAATAGTCCAGTTCCTCATTCCAATCCACTCCATGTTTATGAAAGTTCATTAGCTGGAACAAGAAGAAGGAAAAAATGTCAATGCAGGAAGTCATCCAATCCTGATAAGTTGACACGTAGAATAAAGTTGATGGTGTTATTTATCGCTAAGGCAGTCCTGATTAAGGGTTATACGTGTGTACAGTTGGAGGAAGGACAGGCGACGGGGAATATAGCTAAGTACAGTGAAATAGAGCTGATGTATTCAGAGCTTACATTGCTAGAGGTGAGATCAGTTACCTACTTGCAACTGAAATTTCAGACTTCTGCTTAGCAGGGACCTGCATGGACAAATGGTGACTGATAGTTGGAAAAATCAGCAGACATCTTAAATTTTATGCTCAAATGAATGAACAATGAACCAGGAGACTAAGTCCAGTTTTCAGCTGCTGGTAATTTTTACATTTTTATTTAAAATCACAGCATCTTTTTCAATTAATGCCTATGTGACTGTGACTTACTACAATGAAACCAGCAACTACACTTCAGCAGAGACATGCGAATGTGGTGTTTATGGCTTAGCCTCACCAGTGGCTAATGCTATGGGGGTGGTAGGCATCCCTAAGAACAATAACTACCAAGCTTGTGACTACAACACTGAGTTTACCTATACTAAGAAGCCCTGGATTGCGCTGATAGAAAGAGGTAATTGTACATTTTCAGAAAAAATTCAAACAGCGGGCAGAAGAAATGCTGATGCTGTTGTGATTTACAATCTTCCAGAGACTGGCAACCAGACGATACAGATGGCAAATTTCGGTAAGAACCGATTCCCAAAGAGGGTTAATGTCTTTGTTTATCTTAAAATGGTATTTCTATCTAGAATGGGTCTAGGATCTGGCAATGAGACTGTTAAACAAGTGTATTTTAAATTTTTTTGCCCGGCACTACTCTGAGTTACTTTACTATTAATATTTGGAATTAATTTGTTTCAAGAACAAAAGCAATTCAGGAAGTGGTTCCTGTTTTCCTTCATGATATTCTTAGCTCTATCAGCTTTCTCAGTGCATATTATATAATTGCTTTTTAATAAATGCGCCTTTACCTGTAAACATTAAAGAAAATATAAATGTTTTAATTTCTTTCTTAATTTGTACTTTTCATTTTGATTCAGGGTTGTATGTATTCAAGTATGCAGTAACTGCAAAACTGATTCATTATTATGATCAAACAGTAGCATGTTTTAAGTGTTCAAAATGTTTACAGAAATGAGAATTCAACTATCTGCTGTATGCATGTGAGATTTTAATATTTGTGGGACTAATACGTATAAAACTACTCTGTAAGAAACATTATACATTTAAAATGGTATGGCTGAAATTGGATAGCTCTGTAATTCACACCAAAAGTAAAGATTTCCCTTAAAAATGTTTACTTATGACTCAAGTAAATATAATTATCTAACGTATTAACTTTGTAAAGGAATTTATCTCTTAGAACTACTGTTTTAATTTTGTTTATTTTGTAAAAAATGCCAGTTTTGAAATAAATGGTTTTAAATCAGTGAAAAAGTAGACTTCTGAAACAAGTCTTCTATACTTTAGGTGGATATAGGTATTTTTGACCCCAGACTTGGCCAAAGGAAAAAAATAATTTCAAACAGAGTAAGATCTGGTTGAATGCAATATCAGGATAATTAGTATTCTCACCACCAAATTTTGTGTTTGAGAAAATTAATGTAAATTAAATCAACCAGATTTCAAAATTGTAAGAAAAAAATCAAATTTGTGTTGAGTAGTAGAATGATTGAAACATCCAGGTTGTGTACATACAATATGGCAATTTGGTACTAATGTTTGAAAACCAAGCTGCTTGTTTCTCTGGGTATTGAAAAACCAGGTAACATGGTCTTTAGCAGTACAAAATTATTGTAAATGTACAAAACTCTACTTGCTACCTTTTATAACATATCCTGGACATCACCAGAACCCAAGTATTCACATTGTTTTTTCTTCTGAAGTTAAGAGTACTCCATAAGCATTCCCTATGTTCCTATATTTTTACAGATGACTTTTATTCTTGTAAAAATAAAATGAGGCACTTCTGTTGAAAATTAGGAGTTAAACCTCTTCTAAGGAATCTATGTGCTCTGTTTCAAATTAGAGACTCTAAGTATTCAAGGTTTCCTTTTATATGGACAGTCACATTCTGCTGTTTACTCCCCTGGTTTATTTAGCATAATTTTTTAACTGAAGTATAGTTGATGTACAATGTTGTATTAGTTTCCATGTGTACAGCAAAGTGATTCAGTTATATGTATATACACACACACACACACACACACACACACACACACATGCATTGGTTATCAAGTTTATATATAGTAGCGTGTATATGTTATTCCCGAAATCCCTAATTTATCTTTCCTCCCCACCTTTCCCCTTCGGTAACCATAAGTTTGTTCTCGATGTCTGTGAGACTGTTTCTGTTTTATAAATCCTCTGGTTTTCTAAAAGTATAAACAGTATCAGACTAAACAGCAGTTATGTTTTCAAAACTTGCTTTGCAACATGAAGGGCCAACTACTGAAAAGTAGGTGCCCAACTACTGAATTTAAAAGATTGCCAGAACAGTAAATCTCTCCAAAAGGCATGCACAGTCATTTGAGTATATGTCTCTGAGTACATTTAAGAAACAAAGCAACTACATTTATCATTGAATATATAATACCAATATAGTCAAGGCTATGTGGTCAAAAACATTTGTAAAAACTACAGCATTGCTCCTGTTTTAAAATAAGCACACGGGAAAACATAGCATTATCACAGTAATTGTAATAGTTAATATTTATTGCCATTTAACATATGTCAGGCACTGTTTTAGGGTCTTTATTTTAACTAATGAATGGTGATCTTTAACACTGAATGATCTCAACCCCAAAGAATTAAAATTGTAAGTTTAGTGTTTTGCAGCTAAACCTGTCAGCTAGTGTGTCATTGGAGTTCTTCCTTCCTAGAAATTTCTCTTAGATAGAAACTATTATGTAATGCAGTTGACAAACAACAAACATAGGGAATTGTGTGGATATGAAAACTCAATGACCAGCCCCTAGGCCATTAAAGACTGCGTCATTATTATATAACATAAGCCAAAATTGTGTTTGTTTTTGCTGTCTTTCATTAGTGTGTGTGTGTGTTTTCAGGCACAGAGCATGGGGGAACAACTCCTGCTCCTTCTACAAAGGCTCTAGGCTTTACCTTCCATCACCTTATCTTTTATCACCCCTGAAAACCACCTTTTCGGAAAACCACACTCTACCGCCTCAGGGCTGAACCACCCTTTTACTTCCTTGCTTCCCACTACCTCTTCATTCCTTCAGTCTCATTTTCCATGCTAGGCCTCCCTAGCCTTTCCATAATGCTGTGCCTCTTTATGTCTTATTGATGTCAACACCCTCTAACCAAAGGCTGCTAGGAGTAGACCTGTAGTTTTAAAAGTTGGATTTATTACTTACTGCAGCAAAAGGGGAATGCATACCATCAAAAACGGTGGGGTATCTTAGTAAGAGGGCTTTAGAAAGGATTTCTAGGGTTTGGGCTTGCTTCAGATGACTTGGGGGAGGATTTACAGAAACAGGCCTTTGACCAGACATCCCAGTTTGCCTGAGACAGGAATTTCCTGGATTGTGGGTCTTGCAGTGCTAAAGCCAGGAAATTCTTGGGAAAACCAAGCTGAGTAGGTCACTCTAGCTGGCATTGTTCTGGATTTGGATGCTGTCAGAAAGTAGGGGGTAATTCTGTGATTGGATTTCTAAAAAAATCTTATTTTTAAGTGGCAAAGACTAATCTGAACAGGCAGATAATTGGTAAAGTAATCGTCACTCACGTTTGTCAGGATGGAGATGTTTGGTCATTTTTGTGCCTTGGATGCTGTTCATATTTTGACTGGATTCAGACATAATTACAGAATGGTCTTGTCTTTGTCTTGATCCATCATGGGTACAGAATGAACTTCTCTACTGTTGATGCTCTGTGAAATTATTTATGTTCAATAAGAAAACACCAAGTCCTGATTGTTAGTACCAAGCCAGGTCCCAGATATCAGGGGCTGCTTGCCTCTTTCTCATCAACAATACACTATGTCTTTGTCTTTACTGATGTGCAAATACATTATCTCCCCCCATTTTATGTATCAGTGCTTCCCCACCCCCCTATACCCTGCCTTCAAAGTCCCCAAGAAGCCCAAGAGATATTTCTGCACCCCTTACCTCTTAGGGTTTCATGATATGGATACAGAATGTCTTTACTCCTGGGCCCAATTCATTCATAGCCCCCCCACTAGCAGTATCCTTTTTCTGATGGAGACAACTTCAGTCTGAGACATGCTCTCACTGAGGAAGAATAGTGTATAGCCCAGTAAAGCTATAATTCTAAGTTTCCCAGTTTGCAGTGTATTTGGATTTGCATTTTGATGTGACTGGAAATAGAAAGATATGTTTATGGTATCCTTAAGTAATTATGTAACTTCTTAACAATTCTTTCCAAATATTTTGGAGACATCTATCTATCCAGTTGTCCCAGATGTGCAAGAAAAGGCAGGACTCCTCAGTTATTAATGCAGAATGAATTAATTAATTCTGAATGAATACGTTAAGTATTGGCTTTCTGACCAAACAGGTTTTTTTGAAAGTTAAACATGCTATTAATAGGTTAATTGCCCTAAGAAGCAATTAGATTTGAATGTATTGTAGTTTATTTCAGCAAAGTCAGTAATTTGAAAGGGATAAAATGGTTCTTTATCTATTTGACTATGTTCAACAAAATGGATTACAGGGTGATGTCTATAGTCTTTCAGAATCCCCCAAACTCACCAATTCCCAAGTAGTTATGTGCATGGAAGGGAGAGTTTCATCAGAACAGAAAACTCACATGTTTTAGAAAAATGTTTTCCTAGAAATGAGGGGGTAAATAAAAATATAGTATATAAATGAAATGAGGAAATGATAAAAACTTCAATAAGGCTTAGACTCTGATACACACACACACACACACACACATCAGTTCAGTTCAGTTCAGTTCAGTCGGTCAGTCATGTCCGACTCTTCACGACCCCATGAATCGCAGCACACACACACACACACACACACACATATATATATAGATATATATATATATATATACACACACACCCACACACATATATATGGACTTCCCTAATGGCTCTGTTGGTAAAGAATCTGCCTGCAATGCAGGAGACCCGGGTTTGATTTCCGAGTCAGAAGATCCCCTGGAGAAGGAAATGGCAACCCACTCCAGTACTCTTGCCTAGAGAATTCCATGGACAGTGGAGCCGGGCAGGCTACAGTCCATGGGATTGCAAAGAGTCAGACATGACTGTGCGACTGACTTTCACTTCTATATATAAACTCATATATATATACATACACACACACACATGGGTGTGTGTTTAATTCAAGAAAACTAATCAGTTCCATTTCAAATGAATCTCAAATCTGCCTGGCACCATCTCCAAGACTTCATCCTCAGACCTCTACAATAACTTTCTAACTCATCTCCCTGCCTCTCTTGTCCCCATCTAAGCCCACTACCCACTCTGAAGCTAAAGTGGCTTTTGAGAATAAAACCAAACCACACCTTGTTTAAAACCCTCAGTAGCTTCCCATGGTGCTTAGAGTACATTCAGACACCTTTCCATGTCCTCACCTGGCCATGAATCACCTGGCTCGTGCCCACCACTCTGACCTCATCTCCTCTCACCTCCCCACACACCACCCTCTACACTGAGCTCCAGCCACACAGGGCCCCTTTCAGGCCCTCAGTCCCAATAAACCATTCCCTACCTTGAGCCTGAAAATACTTGAAAGCACCCTCTTCTTTACACTCCCACATTGCATTAAGCATCAAGTCCTATTGATTCAATCTCCAAGCATTGCTGAAATCCGTCCCTTTTCCCACCTCTGCTGCTTCAACCCAAGCCCAGGCCAATATGATGCCTCACCTGCATGCGTGCTAGGTTGCTTCAGTCATGTCCAACTCTTTGCGCCCCTATAGACCACAGCCTGCCAGTCTCCTCTGTCCATGGGATTCTCCAGGCAAGAATACTAGAGTGGGTTGCCATGCCTTCCTCCAGGGGATCTTCCCGACTCAGGGATCGAACCCATGTCTCTTACGTCTCCTGCCTTGGCAGGTGGGCTCTTTACCAGCTGAGCCACTGGGGACCTGGACCATGACAATAACCTCCCAGCAGCTCTCCCTCCTACTCTCACCCCCCTACAGAGTCTTGTCTTCCACCCAGCAGTCAGAGTGATCCTGTGGGAAATAGAATTCAGTCCAAATTAGAATAAAACCCAGGCTTCATGCAGGTTCTACAAAACCCTGGGTGATGAGACCTGATTCCACACCCCTCTCCCCCACATTACTATGCCTCTGCCACTCTTGTCTTTCTTGTTTCTAAACCAAAAGAGCTAGCTTTTGCACTTGCTGTCCCCTCTACTGAAGTCATTTCTCTTTCATGTTTTCATATAATGCTGCCTCCAAAAATATAACTGTGTCACTACTTTCTTGACATGGCAGCTAGAATGATCTTCTAAAAATAGAGGTCAGATCACATTGCTTCTCTTCTCCAAACCAACCCCCACCCCCAGTGACTTAACATTATTCTTCAAATAAAATCTAAACTTTAACATGCCTGAAAGGACTTGTATGATCTGGCCTCTACCTGCCTTCCCAACTTAACACTGCCACCCACCCTGCCTAAAGCCTAACCACTCTGACCCTCAGATATTTTCACTAACCCATAAAGCTTTTTCTGCGAGATCCTTTGGGCTTGTTTTTCTCCTCATCACCATCATCACTATAATACATGATATTCAGAGTATTCAATACTCTGAATCCCAGTTTAAATGTCTCTTCTTCACAGAAATCTCCCCTGACCACATTAATTTCAATCAAAACCGGGTCCTCATTTCTGTTGAAATCTCTTATAAAGTGTAATGACTGTCTCATTTGCTTATTACGCGTCTCTCCCACTTGATTGTAAGTTCCAGGATGGCGGAGAACATGTCACTCATTGTACAGAGCATAGTGCATAGTCTTCCCTAGTTGTTAAGTGGATGAAAGGTTAAGAAACTAAAAAGCAACTCCCTTTTATGTATGAAAAGATGGACAAGTTCAAATGAAATTTAGGTGAATTCAGCAAACTATTTCACTCTAAAGTTGTTTTTATTTTTTCCTATGCAGGTAATACTTTCTCTTAAAAAAAAACAAAACACAAAATATAAAGTTCTCCTTGACCATTGCCCCCAATCTCAGGCCTCTCCCAAAAGATAACCAGTGCTTCATTCGGTAGGTAACCTTTCAGGCTTTTTGTATTCATTATTGCATATGTATACCAATAGAAAATACAAAATCAATCTATCTTTTATTTTTCACATTAATGAAGTTATTCTGCAACTTGCTTTTGTCACTCAACAGTAGGAACTGGAGTTATCTCCATGTTAATAAATTCATATTTAGATTTATCAATTTTTAACTACTGGATAATATTTCATAGTGCAAGCACACTCATAACTTATTCAACCACTCCTCTATTAATGAACAATTAGGTTGTTTTCAACTTTGTTTTTTTATAGACAATACTCCAATGAACATTAATGCTGATACCTAAGGAAGCCAATGACATTGACCTTGCATCAATATTGATGTTGCTCTTATATCTGACCACTTTGTTAAACTCTTATTTTATTTTAATAATTTGTTCTTGAATTTTCAGGATAAATGACCATTTTCTCTACAAAGTTTTGTCTTTTATACTAATTGTACCTCTTCATTCTTTCCAGTGGTCTTATTCTACTGTCTAGGGTTCCAGTGGTGGTAAAATGTACCCCTTTGACTTGTTCCTGACTTTACTACAAAAATGCTCCCACTGTTCCACCAATAAGTGTGTTGTTTGAGAGAAGTTTCTGGGAGACACTCTTTATCAAGTTTCAAAACTTTAGTAAAGCTTTTGAATCTTGTTATCCTTACTGGCAAGCTATAATATAAATACATATGTATAGGCATATATTTATGGGAACAATAGGTAAAAGGGACAGTTTTGTTTTTCTTCCTTTTTTTAAAGATATCATTGTATTGGTGCCTTTTTTTTTTTTTTTTTGACTGCACCACACAGGTTGAGGGGTCTTAGTTCCCCAACCAGGGATCCCACCAGTGCCTTCAGCAGTGAAAGTGCCAAGCCCTAACCACTGGACTGCCAGCAAATTCCCAGGTGCCCTTGATAAAAGGATTGAAAACATTTTTGTTGCTTACACATATGACTTCAAGTTGAGTGTCAAATTGTAAGACACAAGTGAAATTTTAAAATATCTTGACAAATTAGAAAAAGTGTATATTAAAACAAGATGAAGTGCCACAGAAAATAGTAAAGAATAATAAATATAGAGACATGTAAAATAGAAAAATCTTAAGACAGGTTTATAACCAAAATATTTGACAGTTACATTGTGCATGCATGCTAAGTCACTCAGTTGTGTCCGACTCTGCGACCCTACGGACCATAGCCCACCAGGCTCCTCTGTCCATGGGATTCTCCAGGCAAGAATACTGAAGTGGGTTGCCATGCCCTCCTCCAGAGGATCTTCCTGACCCAGGGATTGAACCTCCATGTCTTGCAACTCTTGCAGTGGCAGGTGGGTTCTTTACCACAAGTGCCACCTGGGAAGCCCAGTCACATTGTACCACAAGTTAAATAAAGAATGACACACAGTTACTTTAAAACTAGCATGATCATAAGATGTACCAGCAAGTATATAATATGATAGGCCTGGAAAATACCATGGTTATGCTTGGAATTCACAAAACTCTGAAAATATCATAAGCCTTACTATAACCTGGCTTACAATAACAGGACTTTAGTACCTCTCTCTCATATTCTCACATAAATTCCCAAGTGTCTGTCTCTCTTTTTCTCTGCCCGCCCCCACCTCCCACCATATAGACACAAACATACACAACTGCATAAGTTTATGTTTTTATAAGTGAGTTAAAGATACAGTACCTCTGAATGCTGGTTTCCAGAAAAATAACAATATGAGTAAATTCACTATGAGCTATTTAAAGGACATTTTATGTCCCCTTTCTCCATTTTAAAATCTAGGAATATATTTTTTAATCAAGGAATATTTTGTAAGTCTAAATTGTGCTTTTTGTTTATTGATATATTCTCTGCTTAACTCCTGTCCTCTTTCTCCTAAACTAGATGGAGAAATGCCTGAATAGCATTGCATACAATAGAATAGTTCCTCTTAAGTAACCTCTCCATTTTCAGCAATCCTTGGTTCCTAAGTCCTCTTACCCTAGCTAGTTCTCTTCCATCACTCAAGCTTACCTTCCCTAGACAGCAAGGACTTTATGTAAAGAAATTATATCCATTTCCATCTCAACTCACAAGTCTTATGTCCTACTCATTTAGGTAATTATTAGATATGCCAGAGCTACTTTAATAAAGTATCCCAGGGAGAACTTTACTAGTTGTCTCTAGAAACAACATGATTTAAACAAACAAACCTGATTTCTGATGATAATATCAAGACCTTTGACAGAACTGTGGAACAGGAAATTGGAGGAAATCATATTTCAGAGCATCCCTTATCACATCATACAAGGAGCAATGTACTCTACCTAACGTTTTAGATTTTTAGACATATGTCATATTTGTATCTAAATTTTAATAATATATATTATTATGTGATTTTCTAATGACTTTACATGCAGTGATACATAGTGATAGTATATGGTTAAATAAATTGGTCTCTGGCAGTGATCAGTACATTGGCATCTCCTTAGTGGAAAGTACAAATAGAGGGAAATGAAAATTTGCTTAATAATTCACTTGCTCTCAATTTTTAAAAAATGATTGTCTCCATATCATTATCCCTAAGATCTGGAGCTCTTTTCGTTCAGTATTGTACCTAATTCCTATTAAAAACTGGTTTTCCTTGCCCTTTATGAGGGCAGTTGTTAACAGTAAATATTCTATTAGCTATGTGCTGCACATAGTGTAATTAATCATTTCAAAAATCCACAAGGTACAAAGTGTTAGTATTCATATTTCATATCTATGGAAACTGAGACATAGAAAGGTTGGTTAACTTTCCCCTCATAGTCATAACAACTAGTAGATTACAAAACTAAGGTTTGCAATCCTAACATCAGAACCTGTGCTTTTAAACAGTACACAATAATGCCCTTCTGGTGAGCACACACAACACAAGGCGCCATACAAAATAGTACCAAGACACGATCGCTGCCCTCAAGGAGGAAGACATAGTAGGGAAAACCGATAGCTACGCAACTAGTAAAAGGCAGAATATACAAAGCACTATTCAGAGACCTGTTGAGATTGTTGGAGCTGAAGAGGTTAAGAAATTATGAGGTCATAGTGTTGGAAAGGTCATCAATGTGGGTGGATGTTAAAGTTATAGAAGATAATAGCAAAGAACTCAAAGATCAGGAGTGGGAATATAAAAGGGAGAGCTACCCGAGGAGGCAATTAGGAAGTGAAATATTTCTGTTAAGATTTCAGAAGTTGAGCAGATCAGGATGATAATAACGTCCAGAGTCTAGTCATGACAGTGGAGTGACTACAGTGGAACCGAGACAAATGTCCCTGAGGTTGAATCACAAGGAGGCCAGACTGTTGAATGATGGAAGAACTTAGGGTGGAGAGAATAACTGTGATTCAAATGCCAAAGGCTCCATGTTTGTGGGGCAATGACTAGGAAGTTGGTCCATGACCAAATAGGGAGAGAAGGACTTGGAGGTGGTAAAACCAAGTGCCATGAGTCCCTTGACTGCCATGAGTTTCCAAGAAATGGGTTTTACTCATGATGGCTGGGGGAAAGTGGTTTGGAAACAACCATGTGGGAGTGAGGAAACCCCCTATAGCTCTGAAATATGTGGGATACAGAAGGATGAGCTGTCTCTATTAAAAGTAACTGAAGGAAAAGTGGTGTCCTCTGGGGTAAGATGGGTCAGGGACCATAAGGAAACATCATAAGTTTTAGTATAACCCTCAGTAAAGAGGAAATGATGGAATTTTATCAGTTAAGCATATGTCATGGAACCAGAGACCTGGAAGACTCAATGGAAACTTTGGGGGGAAAGCAGTGGGAGAAGAAAGTAATGAACCGAACAAAGAGGGGAGCACAGAATGAAGATTAAACAAATTAGCTTCCATTTGGGACAATAACTAAGGATGATATGAATGTGAGATCAGGAAGCATTAGTGTGAAGGTAAAGATGTCTTAGACAAATAGAGGACTTGGTTTACCAGTGTAAAAGGCTGGCAGTGTATATAAAACATAAGAGAATTACTCACAAGAGAGCAGGAACTCTTGAAAAAGTTGAGAAGGGCAGAGCTGAATACAGTAAAGCTGAAAATATGAAAGAATTGAGATCAGTAGGGTCCTAGAGCTGTGGCTATAGATTACAAGAGTGAAAGAGGGGAATGTGAATGTTTGAGCAGGGAGGGAGAGTACACCGAAGGTAATAGATGCTGAAAGACCCGAAAGTAAAACTAACCAGCCTTAAGTTTCCAAATGGAACTTCTTTAAAGTCTTAAACCAGGTATAAGTTGGGACTTGCATCCAGTGGAGGATGTTTCATAAAAATATGAAATCCTTATAAAGAGTGAGCTCATGACAAAAATTATTTGAGTCCATCTAATAAATTAAATGTTCTGGGAAATGATCTGTTTGTTATGACTAATGCTTTTAGTAAAAACTGGTAGAAACCTAGTCAAGGCCTTAGGATGTCAAAACTGCAATGATTAAATGCCTGGTTGCCCTGCATTCCAGAATTGAATTAAATCCAACCTACATTTACTTGTATGTATTTTTAGCTTTTAAATGGAAATATAAATTGAGTTCTTTTCCTCAGAGCAGTCAATTCAGTGATGGAGGCTGAGTAGAAGGAGTGGAGAATCGGTCAAATAAGATGTTTGATATTATTTTAGCTCTAAAAAAATACTTCCATGGACCAAATAATCGTTTGTCAAATTAATTTTCCCACTGATTATTTTTATTAGCCTCATATAGGATATAACCGCATCTAAATGCTCAGTAACTTGTGTATGGTAAAGATCATTTGCAATTGGAGGCCACAGTGGTTAATTCTTAGAAATATATTACTATTCCAACCATACAGGCAAATGTTCTTAGAAAATTAGTCTTGTTCAAAAGCCAGGATATGCAGAAAGGCTGTATTTACCAGAGGGCTTTGTGGAGAATTCTTGGACCAGAACTCAGATGGAGAGAGGGGTTAGTTGCATTTTGGCTGAAGGAAGATGTATGGTTTCTCTGACCATTTCACAAAGAACACATCCTTTCTCCTCAGAAAACTGCAGCTCTTTGTCTGAACAAGAGAAGCTTAAAGAAGGCCTAAAGAGAAATGCTAGGGCCCTAATCTGATGCATATTATACATGACACCTCCCCCATCACTCCTGGGATACAAGAGGTGAGGTTAAACACTAGGGCATAAAACCCTTGGGTGCCACTCGTCCTTGTTTACATATCCATACCCTGGGCCTAGGGATAGCCCTGCAGTGACTAAGATGTAAGCTCCTAGGGAGAGCAAGTTCTGGCTGACAATTGGGTTTTCTAACATGGGAATACAAAGAGACATAAAATGTGGGGTCTTTTGTTTTTTCATCTAAAAAGCAAGGATTTATTTATTCATTTAACAAATACATGCAAGGACCACCTATTGGTCCTATCTTCCCAAATTTTACATTTCATAGCTCGCTCACTCTCAGCCTTCAAAAATGTAACAAGGGCTCTATGAGAAGCAGTGGCATGTCATAGTGATTTAGGGCATGGGCTTGGTAGGGAGACAGATCTGGATTTGAATATCAGGTCTACTGTTTGTTTTCTAGCTATGTGATCTTGAACAGGTTATTTAACTTCTCTGAATTCCAGCCTTCTCATCTTAGTTATCTCATCTGTAAAGTGGGTATACTGCAGTACTACCTTATAGCATGGTTGTAAGGATCAAATGAGATAACACATGTAAAGAAAGCACTTAGCATGGTGCCTATTCTATCACAGACACTCAAAAAATTGTAATAGTAGGATGATGATGATGAAATAATTCCACTTCTTGATTTATTCCCTCTCTTTTCCTATCCAATTCTTTCTCACTTTAAACTCTTGGCCAAAATTTACGTCCTAATGAAGACTTTCTTGACTAACAACTTACCCTGATCTCTCCTTTGGTATGGTGGTGGTTTAGTCGCTAAGCCATGTCCGACTCTTGTGACCCCATGGACTGTAACCCCACCAGGCTCCTCCTTGAAAATCCAGGATTTTCAAGGCAAGAACACTGGAGTAGGTCGCCATTCCTTTCTCCACGGGATCTTCCCAACCCAGGGATTGAACCCATGTCTCCTACATTGGCAGGCGGACTCTTTATCACTGAGCCACTAGGGAAGCCAAACAGATACCATCAGTTCAGTTCAGTTCAGTAGCTCAGTCGTGTCCGACTCTTTGCAACCCCATGAACCACAGCACGCCAGGCCTCCCTGTCCATCACCAACTCCCAGAGTCCACCCAAACCCATGCCCATCAAGTCGGTGATGCCATCCAACCATCTTATCCTCTGTCGTCCCCTTCTCCTCCAGCCCTCAATCTTTCCCAGCATCAGGGTCTTTTCCAATGAGTCAGCTCTTTGCATCAGGTGGCCAAAGTATTGGAGTTTCAGCTTCAACATCAGTCCTTCCAATGAACACCCAGGACTGATCTTTACTGGTTGGATCTCCTTGCAGTCCTAGGGACTCTCAAGAGTCTTCTCCAACACCACAGTTCAAAAGCATCAATTCTTCAATGCTCAGCTTTCTTTATAGTCCAACTCTCACATCCATACATGACCACTGGAAAAACCATAGCCTTGATAGATGGACTTTTGTTGACAAAGTAACGTCTCTGCTTTTTAATATGCTGTCTAGGTTGGTCATAACTTTCCTTCCAAGGAGTAAGTGTCTTTTAATTTCATGGCTGCAATCACCATCTGCAGTGATTTTGGAGTCCAGAAAAATAAAGTCAGCCACTGTTTCCACTGTTTCCCCATCTATTTGCCATGAAGTGATGGGACCAGATGCCATGATCTTAGTTTTCTGAATGTTGAGCTTTAAGCCAACTTTTTCACTCTCCTCTTTCACTTTCATCAAGAGGCTCTTTAGTTCTTCACTTTCTGCCATCAAGGTGGTGTCATCTGCATATCTGAGGTTATTGATATTTCTCCCGGCAATCTTGGTTCCAGCTTGTGCTTCCTCCAGCCCAGCATTTCTCATGATGTACTCTGACATAAGTTAAACAAGCAGGGTGACAATATACAGCCTTGACGTACTCCTTTTCCTATTTGGATACCATAGCAAGGATTAACTCACTGATAGTGACTTGAGTGCAAAATGGCAGATGGGATGACCTGTGACCTAGAAGCAGTACTAGACAGTTGGAGATCCAGGGAGCTTGTTTCTTTCATGTCTATATACATAGCACTTAGCACAGTAACAGACTAACACTAAGCCCTCACTGATGATTGATGAATGAGGCTAAAAAGAGAAGCGTATACTCTCCCAAATAAATATTACCTACTCCACAACTCTATCTATAGTAATACCAGAGTGTTGGGGTTCCTCAACTTAGTAATAGCCTTGCTGGTTATTAACATGTTCTTTTTATGTCCATCGTCTCTCCCTGAAGCTATTGGTGTCTCACCTTCAGCTGGCAGTCAGGACATGACTTTTGTTAGGCTGCTTCTATATAAAGCCCTGGCAATAGGAACTGCCTAGATTACCACCAGTGATTCACACACTTACACAGAGGGCTTACACCCACACAGGTTCATAGGGTGATGGATCCAAATTCCAGTTCAGGTCTTGTTTCACTGCACAATATCGTGGAATTAAAATGACTCTTTCACTTCTTTATATAAACTATTGTAGATGTAGTGATCTGTATCATACTATGTGACTTTGGGTAGCATGTAAGAAAAACCTCATTAATTCTCACCAGTGTTTAAGTTAAAAATGTGGGGTTGGCACTTAGAAGAGTGGGAAGATGATTAACTGCTTCAAAGAATAGAAAACTGCTTTTATGTGGTACATAAAAGCAACTATTTTCCTGCAAACAATCTTTGCCTGTTCATTAAAAGACCCCCAGTAGTGCTTCTCTTTGACATGATTTTAGTACCAATTCATTTGTGTTATTGTATTACTTGAAAATAATAAAGCTGCATTTCGTATGTTGTTAAAATTTTAATAGGAAAGCTTGTGTGACAGGAAATCACTGAACTCTGGAAGGGCATTTGAAAGAATATTTTTTTCAGGCATATAACAGTAATGTAATCAAAGCTAATGAAATATAGAAATCTGCTTCAAAGAACAGTGAAAATGATTTTAATTAATAATCTAATTGCTTTTATGTAAATGAATGCTTCCTAAGGCACTAGAAAAATTGGTTTTCTTGTACAAGGTAACTGTTCTCAGTGCAGAACTTATCTACACCATAAATTTCCTTTCATCACAGAATGAGCCCTAGCCCTTCTCCAAAATAATGAAATATTATTCTATAATTCCAATTATAGCACTTGCCCACTTCAAGCAAGTCTGATTTAGTAAAGTTTTTCTCTCTCTGCAAAATAATTTTATAATGAAAGTAGAGCTCTATTTTCTTTATTCTATACACTTGGACTGTATTTCTGGCAGTGAAATCTAAAAGAATATCCACATTGTTCATTTGTGAAAATTGTTTTAACTCTTGGATATCCTATTAATACTTCTCTGAAAAAAAATCAATGTCCACAGCCCATTAATCCTCACTCTGTGAATGCTTAAAATGTTAGTAAGGTGGTAAATAAAAGATGCATCTTCTTCAAGCACTAATACTTCACATACCTGGTCCCTTAGGCTGCCATTTAATGGACCTATGCTCTTAACCTGTAATTACATTTTAAAAACATGCAGTTGTGGTATTCAGTGGTTTTTTTCTGACATTTATCTGGGACATTTTTATGCTATAACTTCTTATGGGAATATTTCCATTCCCTTACAATAAGATCTTGGAGACAGTATATACTGGGTTGGCCAAAAAGTTAGTTCAGGTTTTTCCATAAGATGGGATGGAAAAACCCAAACGAACTTTTTGGCCAATCCATATTTTTAAAATACCTTCTCAAATTATGTACCTATTGCATGTGAGAGAAAGAAAATATCACTTAGAGTAGGAGGGTAATTAAAGACTTCTTTGCATTCAGCAAACAAAAGGGCAAAAAGAAACAAAAAAACACAAAACCCCTATTGTCTTAAATGTACCTGCAGATAAATTTAATTACTGCATAGATTGTAGTATTCTGATTTCTGAAAGGCTACACAGTAAAGCACCATGTTTTACTGAAATATGAAAAAATAGGTAATCTAAATTCCTTTAGTATGTTTGTTTTCCTGTCCTGTAGTTAGTTTCACCCTTGTCTTTGACATATCACTAACATTCATAACAAAAGGAAAGCAGCAAAGACTAATATACACAAGCAGATTTCTATAATGCTCCAATCATTATCTTTGCAGTTATTACTTATTTTGTTAATAGTAGAAGCAATTGGATGCTTCAGAAAACTCAGAGTACAATGATTTCATTGAGGGCATTGACCTAAATGAGTCTGGAAGAATTTTCAGTTTGATAAAAATGAAAACCGTTTTGACTCCTTTTTGACTCCCAGGGCTCCGAGAGCTGATCTTGGTGCCTTAGCGATAAATTCATTTAAAAAAAAAAAACAGCCAGTTATATTCTGGCCAGTTCTATTTTTTTGAGTGCCAGTTCGCACTGGGTAGAGGAGAAGCAATAGTCTCTGGATTTTGTCTATTTTCATGATTTGCTTCTTCTGAAGCTATAAGCAGGAACACGTGGTCAACTAAAATGTGGCGATTATAGTTTATACAAATGAACTGTGTACACCCCCATTTGACTGTAAGGAATTTGTGGGGAAGATTCTTGGTGGATATTTGCTACTATACCACTGCTGCTGCTGCTGCTAAGTAGCTTCAGTCGTGTCCGACTCTGTGCGACCCCATAGACGGCAGCCCACCAAGCTCCCCCGTCCCTGGGATTCTCCAGGCAAGAACACTGGAGTGGGTTGCCATTTCCTTCTCCAATGTATGAAAATGAAAAGTGAAAGTGAAGTCGCTCAGTTGTGTCCGACTCTTCGCGACCCCATGGACTGCAGCCTACCAGGCTCCTCCATCCATGGGATTCTCCAGGCAAGAGTACTGGAGTGGGGTGCCATCGCCTTCTCCACAGAGGATATTAAAAAATATTTTGATCCAACAAAAATATAAAAACAATTTTCGCTTAAAGAAAAAACACTGAACCTAAATCTCCATTCTTCTCTAAAATCAAAACACCCTCTTAATTTACAGGAAGGAACACCTACTGATTCATAGGATTTGGTCTCAGATAAAACCCTGGGGATGGGGGGAGGGGATAGGTAGAAATGCATCTTTGCAAACCCTGCACAAATCCTGAATTAAAATTCACCTCTTCACAGATATTCTCTTGTAGCAGAATGATTTAGTTGTAACAATGTAATACTTACATAAAATATAATAATGGTAAAATTGTTTCATTTGTTTACATATTTTTGGAGCGATTACCTGACAATAAGATGCTCTTGCTTCACAAAACACAAGGGAATTCCCAAACGCACGATGAAGTCTTCGTTTCTTTGGGTCAAGAAACCAGCTAAGTGAGCCAGACTTATTCATGCCAGAAAGACTCATGAATCTGTACTTAGGGTTTATTCATTGCATGTGATCATTGTGGGGAATTCCTTTTCTCAACCTGCTGTACAACCAGATGACACAGCATTTTTCAATTCCAATCTTATAAAAGAAAGGCCCAGCAGAGGGCATGTTGAGCATTTTTATGGCTAATACAAACACCTTGGTACTTGCCTCAAGGATATTTAAGCAGTAACATGCTATATTTGCATCTGAAGTAAAATTTCCAATGTCTTCTGATGTCATATGGCAACTCTTTCAATTAAGAGAACACCAAGATACTCAGTCAAGTTCAGCCAAATAGATTTAAATAAAACAAAAATCAATCTAATTGATTACTTTAAAACCAACTACCTTGAAGATGTGAATAAATTCCCAGAATGAATAAGACCAGTGAGTTCATAGATCCTCTTTAGTGGTTACATGCTCATGGGAGTAAGGCGATAGACAGAATATAAATATGCTAAGTTATGCCATTAATTTAATTATCTGCATGCAGCTAGTCCACTGGCAGTGTTTAAATCTCAGGCTAATTTTCTTTGATCACTCAAGCTACTTCAGAGTCACCTCATATGGGTCTGAAGGGAATGCCTGCATAAAACATAAGATGAAAATGTGCTGAAAAATGCATTTCAAAGCCAACTCCAAGTGTCTTTGATAATCTGCTCTTTTGTATTATCTGTATCACTGCTTCCCATATACTTCTATCTATAACTGAGATCTGACTCAACTCTTTCTTAGGGGACTAATAAACAGTGACCCTAAAAAATCTAAACCTTCAGTATAATAATTCTGGTGAGCACCTAGTTTAGGTGGAAAATGAAGTTCAATTTAAAAATTTAAAAGTTGATTTCAATATTTGAAGGAGAAAGCCAGACAGGCAAGAATATTATTTGCATTTTAAGAATATAATTCTAATAAGAGAAAGATCATCAGAGCTTTGGTAAATGACCACTACTTTAAGCATGAGTGCCCTCTATTTCTAAATACTTGACAAACTGCAACGAATGAGAAAATTCCAAGACACCAAATGGCACCCCACTCCAGCACTCTTGCTTGGAAAATCCCATGGATGAAGGAGCCTGGTGGGCTGCAGTCCATGGGATTGCGAAGAGTCGGACATGACTGAGCTACTTCACTTTCACTTTTCACTTTCACGCATTGGAGAAGGGGATGGCAACCCACTCCACTGTTCTTGCCTGGAGAATCCCAGGGACGGCGGAGCCTGGTAGGCTGCCATCTCTGGGGTCGCACAGAGTTAGCAGCAGCAGCAGCAGCAGTTCTCTTACATTTTTCTCCATCTTTTTTTCTGCCCACACATCTAAAATGTTACTCAACTCAGCTATTTATCTTCCCATCACAGGAGTAAAAAATCTTGCTTCCCCTCTGTTTTAATAACCCTTTGCCACAGTTAGTATCATATATGTTTACATGACACCAAAGTAAATAAAAAATACTAGTTGAACAAGGCAACTGAATGTTCTACTTTTAGCTAGTTGTTTTGCTATTATGTAGGTAAGCCTGACTCTTGAATATCTCCTGAAATTATTCATCTGTATCTCTGTTGTCTTCCAAAATAACGCACTTGAAACAATTCTTCCTATTTGCAAGTGCCAGCCCTGTTTTCTTCTGCCATTATATATAATAATTTAAATGGTAAACATTCAGTGTCTAGAGCCTACCTAATTCACAGGCATCTCAGTTAGTCCCTTGGTTAAGACCAATACAAAAATAAGACATTTGTGGATAAAATAGAATCAATCTAAAGGAGGAATTCTTAGGCTGGAGTCCTTGGAGATGCACAGATAGGTCATACAAAGTCTCTATGCAGCTGAAGTATTCTTTTTTTCTTTTTTTTTTTTTGGCCACGTGGCATGTGGGATCTTGGTTTCCTGACCAGGAATCAAACCTGCACCTTGTGCACTGAAAGGGTGGAATTTTAACCACTGAACCACCAGGGAAGTACCAAGGTAAAGTATACTTGAAGTTAGCAGTACATGGAGTGGATTTTTTTTTAAATCATTCTAAATGTCAAGAGCAATGCAGTCCAATAACATTCTGCAATGATATAAACTTCTATCTCCATGCAGTCCAATAATGGCAGTTGAGCACTTGAAATGTGGCTAATGTGCTTGAAGAACTGAATTTTTACTTTTATTAAATTTAAATAGACACAGGAAGTTGTTGACTACTGTATTGAACAGTATAGCACTAGATGAACATTAACACAGGGTCACTGGGATAAGCTTCCTGAGGTCCATGAAGTCCTTGAAACTGTGCACATATTTGTGTGTGTTCATTTACTCTGTACATAAGTTTCATCAATGGGCATGAGTTTGAGCAAACTCCAGGAGATAGTGAAGGGCAGGGAAGCCCGGCATGCTCTTTAGTCCGTGGGGTCACAAAGAGTCAGACACGACTGAGCAACTGAACAACAACAAAGTTTCATCAAAGTTTCAGAAGGAACTCTGGCCCCCCAAAAGGTTAAGAATCATAGCAAAAGCAGAAGTAGTGTCCCTGTTTGGGTTGTATGCCTCCTAACAACATAGTTAGAACTAGAAACTTGGTGAATTTTATTGTTTTTTCAAAAATTTAATGTCTTAAGAAAACATCTGAATCCCTCGGCAAAAAAAAAAAGAAAAGGGAGATAATTTCCTAGAGTTAAATTCAAGTAATGTATTATACATTTCTACAACCAACACACATTTCTCTTTTCAAAAAACTTATTTTGAGATAATTGTAGATTTATGTGCAGTTGTATGAAATAGAGATCCCATATACCATTCACCTAGTTTCCCTGAATGTTATCACTTTATGTAACTATAGAACAATATTACAACCAGAAAATTGACATTAATGCAATCCACTGAGCTTATTTAGATTTTACTACTTTTACATGCACTCATTGCATGTTCTGGGACTTCCCTGGTGGCTCAGACGGTAAAGCATCTGCCTACAATGTGGGAGACCTGGGTTCAATCCATGGGTCAGGTAGATACCCTGGAGGAGGAAATGGCAACCCACTCCAGTATTCTTGGCTGGAAAATCTCATGGACGGAGGAATTTGGTAGGCTACAGTTCATGGGGTCACAAAGAGTCGGACATGATTGAGCAACTTCACTTTACTTTATATTACATGTTCTATGCAGTTTTATCACATGTGTAGGTTCCTGTGATCACCACCTCAGCCAAGGTTCAGAACAATTCCATCACTACATTGTTCCCTCATGTGGCCCTTTTATAGTGACACACACCTCCACCCCATACTCTTTCCTTGACTCTGTTGCTGCTGCTAAGTCACTTCAGTCATGTCCAACTCTGTGCGACCCCATAGACGGCAGCCCACCAGGCTCCCCAGTCCCTGGGATTCTCCAGGCAAGAACACCGGAGAGGGTTGCCATTTCCTGCTCCAATGCATGAAAGTGAAAAGTGAAAGTGATGTCGCTCAGTCATTTTCAACTCTTCACGACCCCATGGACTGCAGCCTACCAGGCTCCTCCATCCATGGGATTTTCCAGGCAAAATTACTGGAGTTCCTTGACTCTAGGCAACCATTAATCTGTTCTTCATTACTACAGTTTTTCATCACTACAGTTTTTCATCTCAAAAATGTTATATAAATGGGGTCATACTGTATGTAATTTTTGCAGATTGGCTTTTTTCACTCAGTGTAATTCTCTGGAGATCCATTCAGATTGTTGCATATATTCATAGTTCATTATTTTTTATTGCTGAGTAGTATTCCATGGTATGGATGTATCACAATTGGTCAACTATTCACCTATCAAAGAATATTTGGGTTCTTTCCAGTGTGGAGCAACTATGAATGAAGCTGCTATAAATGTTCATATACATATATTTTAGTGAACATAATTTTTCGTTTATTTAAGATAGAGGCCCAAGACTAGTATTGCTGAGTTATATGGTAGTTATATGTTTAATTTTATACGAAACTACCAGACTCTTCCAAATTTGCTACATGATCTTACATTCTCACCGACTGTGTATGTGTGATGCAATTTCTCCACATTCTCACCATTATTTGGTGTGGTCATTTTTTAAAGCCATTCTGATGGGTATGCAGTGATATCACATTGTGGTTTTAATGAACATTCCCCTAATGGCTAATAATGTTGAACATCTTTTCATATACTTATTTACCATCTGTATATCCTCTTTGGTGAAATGTGTGTTCTTGTCCCAGGGGGGAAAAAAGCATCCCAAATAGGAATGGGTTCTTTTTACATAGGAACTTGAATAATACCAGTGGATAATATAGTTTTATAAAAGAAAGAAATGCTGTTCAACCAGGAATTTTTACTGGCTATCTGCTAAGATAGAAGCCTTAACATTAGTTGATACTTACAGTGGCTCAACGGTAAAGAATCCTCCTACCAATGTAGGAGACATGGGTTCAATCCCTGGATCGGGAAGATTCTCTGGAGAAGGAAATGGCAACCTGCTCCAGTATTCTTGCCAGGAAAATTCCATGGACAGAGGAGCCTTGCGGACTATGGTCCACGGGGTTGCAAAGAGTCAGATATGACTGAAGTAACTAAACCACCACCACCACCACCACCACCATCCCAGTGAAGATGTTTCTGTGGAGAAGTAGAAAAATAGAATCCAGGAACAATACTTGGCTTTTTGATACCTTGACCTAGAGAGAATTGAGAGAATACAAATGAATGGAGAGATAAGAGAGCTTTTGGTTAAGTATTAGATTAGGTCATTTCATGAACATGTTTTCTAGTAAGTACCAGTACCACAAATATTTTATATCCTTGGTATGTTTTTGATATATTTAAATGTCATTTGTGGCCTTGTTTCTTGGGTCATAGTTGTATATACTCACCCAGATAGAGAGCTGTCTACTTCAGCTCAGGAAGGGCAGATTAGGTCATTTCATGAACATGTTTTCTAGAAAGTACCAGCAGCACAGATATTGTATATCCTTGGTATGCTTTTGATATATTTAGATGTCATTTATGGCCTTGTTTTATGGGTCACAGTTGTATATACTCATCCAAATAGAGAGCCACCTACTTCAACTCAGGCAGGGCAGCAGAATTAGCTGCAGGCAGAACTATTACTCTCCTCTAAGAAGAGCTGGACTCAAATACCTGCAATGATGATTCAGGCATGCGTGCTACGTCACTTCATTCCTGTCCAACTCTTTTTGACCCCATGTACTGTAGCCAGCCAGGCTCCTTTGTCCATGGGATTTCCCAGGCAAGAATACCGGAGAGGAATGCCATGTTGTCCTCCAGGGGATCTTCCCAAATCAGGGACCAAACCCAGTACTCTTATGTCTCCTGCATTGTCAGGCGTGTTCTTTACCACCACCACCAAATAAATCAAGACCAAATTCCTAAATACATTATTCAAGATCAATAAAGTCCTAACCTACCTTTTCTGTCCTGTCTCCCAATACTCCTCCTCTTATGCTTAAACAAACTGAAATAATGTTCCCTGAATCCCCCTGCTCCTTCCTGACTCTGAGCTTCTGTTTCTGCTGTATCTTTTACTAAAATATCTTCTCTCACCTATAAAAATCCCACCTACCCACCCCTCAAGGCCCTGCTCGGACAGATGCTACTTTCTGCATGAAATCTCCCCCAAATCATTAAGTCAAAAGCAAACATTCCCCCCTCTGCATTCACATAGGACTTTGTACCCCCTTCCAGCATCCATCTCTCTAACCACTCTTTTGTTTAAATGTCTTGCCATTACAATAACATAGATGAGTCTCAAATGCATTTTACTAAGAAATCAGATGCAAAAAAACGATATACTTAGTGATTCCATTTACATGACATTCTAGAAAAGGAAAAAAAAAAACATAGGGACAGAAAACAGATGAAGAGGTGCCAGGTGTAAAGGATGGGTGCAGAGGGAGAATTGACTATAAAGGCATAGTATGTGGAATTTGAGGGAGTGATGAAACTTCTATATTTTGATTGTGGTAGTGGCTACATGACTATATATTTGCCAAAATTTATGGAATTGTATACTAAAAAAAAGAGAAGTTTATTGTGTATAAATTATACCTTAACAAACACAGTAGGGAGAAATTAATACCAGCTAGTCAGCAAACTAAAGAGGTTGCCCTACAGTTCTTGCCATCCACTTGCATGTGTGTGCTTAGTCATGTCCAACGCTTTGGGACCTCATGGGCTACATGTAGCCTGCTAGGCTCCTCTGTCCATGGAATTTTCCAGGCAAGAATACTGGATTGGGTTACCATTTCCTCCTTCAGGGAATCTTCCTGACCCACGGATCAAACCCATGTATCCTGCATTGGCAGGCAGGTTCTTTACCACTGAGCCACCTGGGAAATCCTGCCATCCATTTACTGTTTTTCAAATGTATTCTAATGTGCCAGGCTAAAAGCTGGGGCTACAAAGAAGAAAAATACATGATCCCTTCTCTTAAGGAACTCAGTCTCTGATGGAGAAGATATGTAAATAAATAAATGCACCATAGCATGGAAGATACTATATATGATACAGTGGAGGTATAAAGGAGACAGTAGTCAGATGGACCTAGATTGTTGAGGTCCTAGCCCTTGAAACCTAGAAATTTCTACTCTATTCAATACACAATGAGAAGTAACATAATCATAGCTATGTTTTAGAAAGTACAGTATGGCAGTAATATGAAGGATGACTTGGAGTGGGGCAGAGACTAAAAGCAGGGAGATCAATTAGAAGGCTATTTACAATTGTCTAGAAAATTAATATCACTTTTATTCCTTATTAGTAGGCTATCGAGATTAGACTAGGCTTTCAACTAAAGCTTTTATTGCCTATAATCTAGATGCACGTAGGCAAAAACAAAAAGAGGGCTCACAAAATTTTCCTTGGTATAACTGACTCCCAGTAGACTAAGATATTTAAAGGAGGGATCTGGTTGCAACTATCATAAGACTTTGTAGACATTAGAAGCTCTAAAAATATTTATTATTCTAATGAATAAATTCAAGAATGTGTGAATTTTCTTTTAAGTCACCGAAGTTCCAGAAGAGAAAATCATAAATCCTGCATGCTCAGTGATGCTTATCGCTTAACATTTTATATGTCATTTGACAGCCCAGAGGGTCAAGGTTAGCAAAACATTTTATTTTCCCAATTTGAATACTGACTGCAGTGATCAGGTGGGATTAGTCTAGCACATTTTTTCCCTGGAAAGTCCATTCTTTGCTTGTTCACTGCTATGTAACATGACTTGCAGTGACAGGGCTAAGATTCTGTTTAAAAAAAATAGGATAACAGCAGGCATTATAAATCTACACTAGAACTACCCTTGGGCTTCCCAGGTGGAAAGTTAAGTGAAAGTCGCTCAGATGTGTCCAACTCTTTGTGACCCCATGGACTATACAGTCTATGGAATTCTCCAGGCCAGAATCCCAGGTGGTGCTAGTGGTAAAGAACCTGCCTGCCAATGCAAGAGATGCAGAAGACACCAGTTCAATCCTTGAGTCTGGAAGATTCCTTGAAGAAGGAAATGGCAACCCACTCCTGTATTCTTGCATGGAGAATCCCATGGAAAGAGGATCTGGCCGGCTACAGTCCATGGGGTCGCAGAGAGTCAAGATATGACTGAAGCGACTTAACATGCACACACTACCCTTAAGCAATTGACCATTCCATCTATCTTGGAACTCGAAAATCTCTGCTGAAAATACCGTATGTGTGGCAGAGTTGAAGGCACTGATCTGAGATAGCCTGGTTCCTGGAATGTACGTGCTGAAAAGTGTTCATTCTGCCTTGAATCCAAACAAACAGAAAGTCCTAAAACCAGCAGGATGTTGGGCCCTAAACCCCTTGTAGAGTCCAAACATAGGCTCTCATCGGGTCTGTAAACAAACATCTCAACCATCTCCACCTCAGCAAAACTAAGATATTTAATGAACTGGTGGGATTATTAAAATAAACTTGATGAACCTCTTCAAACAAATAGGAGTTCAGGCTTTCAATGTCTACTTGCTCCCTCTCTTTTTCCCCCCACTACACAAAAACTAAACATTGCTAAGCTACTTCATTGCCTCTGCTAAAAGGCTTTCTGTGGCATCAGAGCTGACAACATCCAGAATATTAAGCAGTCATTGGTCTTTGCATCCAAACTACTTTGCTCTAAAGAACATGAAGGATACTGGTCCTATCTGCCCCCAGAGTTACACAGACACAGCTTAGAAACGAGTGTTATCCACCCTCTGCTAACTAGAAGATTGATAGCTAAGGGAGAATTTATTTTATGGATTCCTGGATGTGCTGTGGTTCAATGGATCTGAGCATTTTTTCCTTGTGATGGTTCTGTTAGTACTTTACATCATTAAAGTTCTTATACTTTATATGGCATAATTTGTGATAAAACCAAACCAAAGTAAGTTTTGTAGTCATAAAATACCCTTTTGTTGAAGACGTGCTTGTCTCTTGCCTGTTTCCTGTGACCAACACAACCATGACAGTTATCTAATTATGGTGTGACTGAACTTAATTACTGTGTGAATCATGAGTGGGAGACCAGCTAATTTCATTTGTCTCAACTGTGTGTTAGTACCTGATCATTATTGCCAGATGCTTGTTTACTCCCAGTTTTTGATCGATTTTGAGCTCTGGCCAGCAGCAGCTAATCCTAATGCATATTGTTGGCAGCTGTGAATTTTTGACTTTGCCCCTTGAAATACAAAGGCCACCTTTGCCCACACTTTAGTTTCTAAACAGGAAACCTTGGCCTCACAGGTGATTGTGATTATGCACTACACTATATTTATTCTTAAACTGCTTTTCAGAAGCTTCAGTTTTACTAGGAATTACCAAATCAGGCTCTTATTGAAAAGGAATCCCTTTCTGTCTGTAGGTTAAAAAAAATACTGCCCATGTACATTTTGAAGAACTTAACCCCTCCCTAATTTAGTAAACTGATCTTCTCCATGCCTGCCAGGCCCACTCCCTTCTCCAGCAATTCTGTCATTTGTCCTAGAAGTGGCAAAATCTTAGATAATTTATTTTAGCTACACTAGCTGATCTGGTAGGCTTTAATCTGAAGGAACACTAAGTGGTTCAGAATATATCTACACAATTTTTTCATTATTATTATCTCTATTTTGTAGCTGAGAAAGAAGAAACAGAAACTTCCTCGGTGTCACATAACCAGTCCACAACAAAGTTAAAAATAACAACAGGATCTAGTCTACTGAGTAGTGCAAACAGATTGGAAATAAACCTCATATATGTGGCCATATCTGTAGGGCTGCTGCTGCTGCTAAGTCACTTCAGTCATGTCCGACTCCGTGTGACCCCCATAGACCGCAGCCCACCAGGCTCCCCCGTCCCTGGGATTCTCCAGGCAAGAACACTGGAGTGGGTTGCCATTTCCTTCTCCAATGCATGAAAGTGAAAAGTGAAAGTGAAGTCAGTCAGTCATGTCCGACTCTTTGCGACCCCATGGACTGCAGCCCACCAGGCTCCTCCATCCATGGGATTTGCTAGGTAAGAGTACTGGAGTGGGGTGCCATCGCCTTCTCCTATCTGTAGGGCACGATTCATTAAAAACATTTTCCCCAAGCAGTTGTTTTTCTTTCTTTTAATATACAGAAATCTCTTGTGTTCACAGATTTAATTCTTTGAAAGTCATCTTACTAGAAACCTAAAAAGAGAGAGTTAGAGAGAGAGAAAAGATTGCATGAGAACAGATTAATTTCCCAAATATTTGGTTGCACAAAAATTTCTTTGAGGTTTTTCTGTAAGATTTTATGGAAAAACCCAACAAATTTTTTGGCCAACCCAATAACGTTGTCCTGATACTGCAGGTGAGGGTAAAAATCACTCACATCCATCATTCCCTTCAAGCACGTCCCTTGCCCAACTTTCCCCTTGGAACCATTGCTGACCCCATGCCTTGGGCTCTTCCTACTCATATCCCTTTTTAGCAATCTGTGATCCCCACAATCATGCCCCCCAAACTCAAGATAGCTAACTTGATTCCCCTTCCCCATAGCAGTCAACTTGTCACAATTCACTTCCAATTTTCTTCACTGTCCTTATCAGTATGATTCCTTTCTGTACTATTTTGCATCAGTGATCAGAAAACACCCTTTCCACACATAACGCGTGTTCAAGCACTCCTCTCCACACAAGCATGGGGGCCAGTGTGTACAACTCAATGTAGACATTTATAAAGGATGATGAAGCACTTGACTAAATGGACTTTCATTATCTCTGTTATCTAGGATTCTTAGGGCTGCTCAGCAAGAAATCAGTGCACTCTGGTGAAGGGGTTCTTAGTAGGTTCAATGTGTTACTGGATCTGACTGAAAAACAACAAATCTTTCCCCCTTGTAGTAATACCCTCACTAAGTATGTGGAGAAGAAGTACAGCAAAGTGAAAATGGCATAGAATTTGGAGTCAAATATAACTCCCATGTGGATTCCAACTCTGCCACTTATTAGCTGTGTGACCTTCAGCAAGAAACTTCACTTTTCTGAGCCTCATTTTTCTCATCTGAAAATAACAGGATTTTATTACTTGTTGTAAGAATCAAATGATATAATTAATACATGTAAAGTGTTTGGCACATAGTAAGTTCTCAATAAATATGTTTCCTCCCTACTCCTACTTTGGGAGGTAGTTTATGGAATGTTATGGAATGAAAAGTTGTACAAGAAGAGTGTAGTTTTGTTCTAAGACACGGAGTCAAATTCCAATTCGATCATTAGGTTATTCCCTAATGGGTGACCTCAGCAAGTTACTTAACCTGAGCACACATTTCTCCTCTGGTAAGATGTAGCATATAACACTTAACACATGGGTATAACGTGTCTGGCTCCTGGCAGGTTCTCAATGGTAGCTATTACTGTTACAGGCATGAGAAGACTGTTCTTAGATTCAGATATAGCACACCTACCTATTGTAAAGCCCCTCTCTGAAATTCTGTCTTTTCTTTGAGTGCATGAAATCTTTGTTTAAAAAAATATCCATTGTTTTCTAATGGTTGTAAACCCACTTGAGCTGAATGAGGTTTACCTGCACTTGCAAGTCATGGGACATAATTTGTATGCCACAGCACCACGTTTGGGGTTTAGGGTTCTGTTTCATTTGGCTGTTTGCTCTCTCTGCACTGCCATCTTCTTCTTGCTATCCGAAGGGCAACTGCCTCAAGTGGAAATGTGTTGCCATACATTCTCTGCACCTATATTGTCGAGTTGTTTAGCTACAGCATGGATTTGATGCCAGGTCACCAGTTGTCTAAGATGGTACTTTGCCACTTATTTAATGGTAAGATGTGGTGTCTCATTTCCTGGAGATATATTAAAGGCTGAACACTCTTGTCCATCTCTGCGCCACCACAGAAACTCCGTGTGACCGGAAACTTAATCAGCTGCTGTGGTGCCCTGCTGTTGCTTCTGCAGTATGCTGCTCTGTTTACCAGTTCATCATTAGATAGTGCACTGCTCAGGGTGGCTTTCAGTTCAGTGTTGCTGATATACATATTTGGCAAGGCTAGCCTTTGTGGTAGGATTTGAGGAGTTGAAAAAGACTCCTGGCCGAAATATATCTCTGTCACTGGTCACAGTGACTGAAATGCATGCAAGAAACTTTTCATATGAACTTTCCTTCTTGGGTGTAAGGCAATGTTAGAATGCAAATACCACTCTCGAGAGGAAAGATACTGGGTCATTATTGGCTATTAATACTTAGTCAGAAGTACATTGAAATCCTGACTCTATTACTAGCTATATGAGTTTCAGATCAGATCAGATCAGTCGCTCAGTCATGTCCGACTCTTTGCGACCCCATGAATCTCAGCACGCCAGGCCTCCCTGTCCATCACCAACTCCCGGAGTTCACTCAAACTCACATCCATCGAGTCAGTGATGCCATCCAGCCATCTCATCCTCTGTCGTCCCCTTCTCCTCTTGCCCCCAATCCCTCCCAGCATCAGAGTCTTTTCCAACGAGTCAACTCTTCGCATGAGGTGGCCAAAGTACTGGAGTTTCAGCTTTAGCATCATTCCTTCCAAAGAAATCCCAGGGTTGATCTCCTTCAGAATGGACTGGTTGGATCTCCTTGCAGTCTAAGGGACTCTCAAGAGTCTTCTCCAACACCACACTTCAAAAGCATCAATTCTTCGGCGCTCAGCCTTCTTCACAGTCCAACTCTCATATCCATACATGACCACAGGAAAAACCATAGCCTCGACTAGACGAATCTTTGTTGGCAAAGTAATGTCTCTGCTTTTGAATACGCTGTCTAGGTTGGTCATAACTTTCCTTCCAAGGAGTAAGCGTCTTTTAATTTCATGGCTGCAATCACCATCTGCAGTGATTTTGGAGCCCAGAAAAATAAAGTCTGACACTGTTTCCACTGTTTCCCCATCTATTTCCCATGAAGTGATGGGACCAGATGCCATGATCTTCGTTTTCTGAATGTTGAGCTTTAAGCCAGGGAGTCATTAATACTGCAGTACTTTGGCCACCTCATGTGAAGAGTTGACTCATTGGAAAAGACTCTGATGCTGGGAGGGATTAGGAGCAGGAGGAGAAGGGGACAACAGAGGATGAGATGGCTGGATGGCATCACTGACTCGATGGACGTGAGTTTGAGTGAACTCCGGGAGTTGGTGATGGACAGGGAGGCCTGGTGTGCTATAGTTCATGGGGTCACAAAATGTCGGACACGACTGAGCGACTGAACTGAACTGAACTCAATCTTCTCTGAAACAGTTTTTTTTTTTTTTTTTCTGAAAATAAGGATAATAGCAGACTTCCCTGGTGGTCCAGTGGTTAAAACTCTGCCTTCCAACGCAAGGAGTTGGGTTCCATCCCTGGTGGGGGAACTAAGATCCCACATGCCAAAGGTGCAGCAAAAAAAAAAAAATGAAAATAAGGATAATATGGAGGGTTGTGAGAATTTAATGAGATAATGCATGTAAAGAGCATAGTAAATGCTCAATGAACAATAGCTCTTATTAGCCTTGGGAACCCGGAAGGAATACATCTAGAACTGGTAAACTCAGTTTGAGAACCAGGAAAAGGTGAAGTCTGGTACAGGGAAACTGCTCATAGCAAAGATCCTGGTGGAGTGCTGATAATACAGCTGGGGAACAGCATGGGAACTCTGGGGAGCTAGGGTAGGAAGAATTGGATGGGAGGAAGAGGAAAGACTGAAGCAAAATCACAGTACATCTCTAGGAACTTTCCAACAAGAAAAGCGTAGTACTATTCAGGATGCAGTGCTCCGGGAGGTAGTAAGCTCTGACACTGGGCGTGTTCAAGCAGAGGCTGGGTGCTGGCTACCTGTCAGGAATACTCTAGTCTACCCCAGAGTAGACTACAAATAACCTGGGAATTTTGTTTAAATGCAGATTCTGATTCAGCAAGTCTGGGTGGAACCTTAGAGTCTTCACTTCTCAGGAGCTCACTGACGATACTGATACTCCCGATCAACAGATCTCACTCTTAGTAGCAAAGGCTCTGTTGCAGTTTGAAGGGAAATCATAGTGAGACAGAGGGATTTGGTTAGGGAAAGCCAGAGAGTTACCCAGTCAAGGCTCCATAAAATGGGAGCACTCTAATGCAGTCAGGATCCACAGTCTGGTCCTTAGCTTCATAAGCTTTGCAATTTGATTAGTAGTATAACCAGAGCCTGGCCTCCTGGGGACTGACTCATGCTTAACCAAATTCACAGGAGACCCATATACAAGTCAATGCCAACTGATTAATTTCTAATGATAAGCATAATTTCCAAGAGGAACAGATACTAGTGTTTTCTAATCAGTGCATTATCGCCCTGTAGGCATATTTACATGAGGAGCTAAATGATAATAAGAAGGTTGCTTGGTGAGGGTGGACTCATAGCAAGGGGAGTTCATAGGATGATTTTAACAGTTTATGTCATCAAGCTATGATAGTCTGATACCTCCATCTCCACCACTGGGCTAGAATGGTCTAGGGTGAGGGTGTTGGCTTCAATACCAAGTCTGTTTTACCCTCATACAATTTGGATGATATATGTAAGCCTAGGTCTGGTAATATCATTCATTTGATCCACTTCAATATAAATTTACAATCTAAACTCATCATTACAAAAAGTTTAAAATATAGAGAAAAGTTGAAAAAATATTATAGCAAGCATCTATATACCCACCATCTAGATTCAACAATTGTTGTCATTTTGCCATATTTACTTTATGTCTCTGTGTGCACACATGTGCATTGAGCCTACACTGTTTAACATAGATTGCTGAACTCTTCATGCTCTGGCACAACCCACTTGACCTGCTCCGCTCCTCCTGGCTCCCCCTTTGCTCCCCAGACATACCTAACTATTGAATAGGAGTTCCCGAATGTTCCCTGCTATTTATTACCTATTGCCTATGTCTGAATATCCTTATTTACTTTTTCCTTAACTCTATTTGTTCGTAAAGACAGCCATGCCCATGTTGCATCCTATACTCTTCCCAATGATAACATGTATTACACTATGCTGTTATTTGCTTGCCTCTCTTCATGGCTCACATGGTAAAGAATCTACCTGCAATGTGGGAGACCTGGCTTCAATCCCTGGGTAGGGAAGATCCCCTGGAGAAGGAAATGGCAACCCACTCCAGTATTCTTGCCTGGAGAATCCCATGGACAGAGGATCCTGTTAGGTTATAGTCCATGGGGTCACAAAGAGTCGGATGCAACTGACTAACACTTTGACTTTCTTACTAAACTATGAACACCTTGAGGGCAGGGACTGTTTCATTTGTCCCTGTATACTTGTACCTCTCAAGTGTCTTGTGCTTAGTAGGCATTCAGTAATCAGAAAATTCAACTGCCAGCTGGACAGTTCTACCTAGTTACATCACGGGTACCTTGAATTCAACATGTCTAAACTGAAATAATTTCTCTTCCTACCAACTCTACATATTTAAAACCCTCCTCCTAATTAAATGACATTCAGTCTTCCAAGTCAAAAACCTCAGAGCAGTCCCTAACTCTCATTCATGAATGAGTCCCTCTCATTCATCCTCCAAACAAGTCTTATTGATTCTATCTCCAAAATACACTATAATCTGTCCATTTCTCTTTATGTCCACTACCTATTTAGTCTGGGCCACCTTCATTTCTCACCTGGAGAGCACTGGGTTCCCTGCAGACAGAGGATTCCCTGCAGGAGACTCTTGTCTCCTCCAAATTTTTATTCACAGAGAAGCCATAATGATCACTAAAATTCAGATCTGATTTTATTACTCCCTGCTTAAACCCTGATTATATTACTCCTTGCTTTTGGATCAAGTTCAAACTCCTTAACTTTACACAAAGGACTCTCAAGAACTGACCCCTTTGAACCTCTATAACTTTATCTTTTGTACTCCGGGTTCCAAACACTTGGTGTTTATAGAGTCTGTAGTACTTGTTGTTTCTCAACATTTTCAGTTTCATGCATCAATGCCTTTTCTTGTATTGTTCTCTGTCTAGAAAGGCTGACACTTTCAAAATCAGCACAATTGTAACCTCCTCTGGGAAGCTTTTTCTTAACTTCCCAGTCTGAGCTAGTTCCTCTTCTCTAACACCCACTACTGCCCTACACCTAACTCTAGCATATCTCTTACACTATCTACATCCAGCACTCTATACATAGTACAATGATCAGTTTGCTTGTTTGTCTGATCAAAAATAATTTATGAGCTTTCTGAGAGCAGAGTTAATGTCTTATTTTTTTTATCCCAAAGCTTAGCCCATGATTGACATATAGGAGATTGCAATAAATATTTAAGACAGAATGAATATTAATAAATGTCTCTCCAAACTTCATTATTGTAAACACCTTATAAAAGATTTCTTTTCTTTTGAACACATTGTTTCCTCAAAGTACCATATAGTTGTTTGTCACGCAAGTAATTTTGATTGAATGTTGAGTGCTCTTTACCAGCAATTTCAGACAATTTCTGGAATCACACCATCTCTTTACATGGCAGATGCTATCCTTTTATTTTACTCTAGGTAATCTTTATCTAAGAGAGTAACGTAATCAGTAGTTGGGGGTGCCATGCTATTGGTCCCATATACTTCCCTTGACCTCTAAAGTCTCTTTCAACACCTACAGTTCATGGTTCACAAAATTGCCCATTTATTTGGATTCTAGGTGCTGTTTAGTTACAGTATTAATTTTCCTCTAGGTTTCTCTCAAACCATAAGGGTATCAAGTGCAGAATTGTCCCATGCTTAATCTTTGCGAATAATATTGATTAAGTAAACGTTGGGCCATAGGTGTGAAATGATTGATTAGGAACCTAACAAATGTTGGGCTGGATAAAGTAAATTATATTTATTTGAACTGAAAAAATTGTTAAAACTAAACATTCTGAACATTACTTTCTCTGATTATTACCTCAAAGTAACAACCTTGATATTCTTTAAAAAGTATTGGGTCCCTGACTGTTTAATAATAATAGTATTTAACAGATATAATTTTTATATTCTGCTAGTGAAGTGAAAGCCTCTCAGTCCTATCTGACTCTTTGCGACCCCATGGACTATACAGTACATGGCACTCTCCAGGCCAGAATACTGGAGTGGGTAGCCTTTCCCTTCTCCAGGGGATCTTCCCAACCCAGAGATCCAACCCAGGTCTCCCACATTGCAGGCAGATTCTTTTTTTTTTTTCTTTTTTTAATTTTATTTTTAAACTTTACAATATTGTATTAGTTTTGCCAAACATCAAAATGAATCCGCAGATTCTTTACCAGCTGAGCTACAAGGGAAGCCCTATACTCTGCTAGCACTGTTCTAAGGGCTTTATATGTATGAACTCATTTGATCATCTGGACAAGTCTATGAGGTAGGTACTATTATCACCCCATTTTATAGATGATGAGGAAACTGAGGCACGGAGAAGTAATTTCGCCAAGGTTGAAGATTATTCATGTGTCAGACACCAGAAGTATTAATTCAGTTTAATACATGCTTATTTATTGAGCACATACTAAATTAACAACTAACAGGGTAAATGAAAATTGTATACTTAAAATAAGGAGAACTCTTAACGCCAAAGTGCCATGAGCGAATTGTCAAGGTGAATCAGGCTCATTTTTGTTAGTGGGCAATGGAGAAAGATTAAGTTAAGGTCATGAGTTGGCGGAGACATATCCGGTTGGGTAAATCTGGTTTGCGGAAGATGGAAGAGGCTTAGTTTCGAGGAGTATGAAAACAGTCATTCTTTTTTTGAGAGCTAAGATTAGCTTTAGAAGGGGCATCTAATGCAGTAGATTTAGGATGAGGTAAGGGTAAAAGAAAATACACAGGTATGATGCTTGTTTAGAGCAGGAAAGGAAAAATAAAAAAAAGATAATGGGTTCTTCCTGCCCCTCCCCCCTTAGAGAATTAGTAAATAGCCTGTCTAGGTACCACCCACCTACCCAAATTCTCTGGACTGCAACTCAGACCCTTCAGATCTGGGCTTTTTAGAAGTACTTTTCGCATTCTGGCACCTTCAGCCTGAACAGCCTTGTGGGCAAACGTTACGAGGGAAAAAAATACATTCTTGCAGTTCAAAATGGACTCGAATCCTACCAGCGAGCGTTTCTGTTCGCGCTGATTCCACAGTTCCTCACCTGTCCATTTTTCATACAACTACTCGACACACCTGACCACACAGCTTCCGATCCTAGTCTAAAGCCTTCCCCTCCTGCTACCCTTTTAAGAGGCGGTCCCGCAGTGTCCTTTCCTCCCTCCCAGCCACCTCTACCCCCAGTCGGCGGGGCGGAGCTTCGCGCTAAAACCCCGGAGCCCTACGCGGCCCCGGCAGTCGCGGAGAGGAGTGGAGCCACAAAGGGCTTCCTCTGCGGCAACATCTCCGGCGACGCTACGTGCCCGCCGGCTCTGACCCAGCCCGCCGCGCGCGCCAGTCTCGTCCCGTCCTCTCACTACCTGGCGCGCACCTGGCCCAGGCCGGGGTCCCGCCGAGAGTCGGGAAGGCGCGTGCCAGGGGCCCTAGGGAACCTCAGAGCGCGCATATCATGGGGCAGCTGCCAGGGGTCGGGGTCTTCTGCCGCGGTGGTTGTGGCTTTTCCCGATTGCTGGCCTGGTGCTTCCTGCTGGTTCTGAGTCCGCAAACCCCCGGCTCCAGGGGAGCCGAAGCCGTGTGGACCGCGTACCTCAACGTGTCCTGGCGGGTTCCGCACACCGGAGTGAACCGCACCGTGTGGGAGCTGAGCGAGGAGGGCGTGTACGGCCAGGATTCGCCGCTCGAGCCCGTGGCTGGGGTCCTGGTACCGCCCGACGGGCCGGGGGCGCTCAATGCCTGTAACCCGCACACGAATTTCACGGTGCCCACGGTCCCGGGGGACTGGGGCAGCAGCGTGCAAGTGTCTTGGTTGGCCCTCATCCAGCGCGGTGGGGGTTGCACCTTCGCAGACAAGATCCATCTGGCTTACGAGAGAGGGGCGTCTGGAGCCGTCATCTTTAACTTCCCGGGGACCCGCAATGAGGTCATCCCCATGTCTCACCCGGGTGAGTGCAGCTATCCGATTGCGCCCCATCAAACCCCTGCCGAGGCCGTTTTTCCCATATTTCTCTGAAGATATTCCTCCCCTATCCCCTTGCTCCGAAGGAGTGTCCTTTCTGTCCCCATCGAGTGAGGCAGGGTCCTCTCTTCCCCGAGCTTCACCCTGCATGGGGGGTTGGGCGGGAAAATCCTTCAGAATTTGCCTCTGGTGGAAAAGGGTAAAAACCAACGGATTGCAGAGGCTGGCAATTCGAGAGCTGTTGGGGTTCTTTGCGTCGTCTTTTCCTGCTGTTTGTGAGGGTGCTTGCATGGGGTGGGCATTGGTGGTGGGCACTGGGTTTGATATGACTGGGAGGCAGCCTAACCGAGAAGCCCATCTGGAAAATCCCTTCCTCAATCTTGTCCTGATTCACAGCCTCAGGCCCGCCGCAGATTTTTTTCCCTCCGCTCTCCCTGTTTTCTCTGCGTGTTTCCTCGAATCAGGTACAAGATTGTGTTACTGTGCCCTGTTAACCTCATTCCAGTTTTGTTGGAAACTATGTTCAGCCCTCGGATCCTTCTCTGCCCCTGGGTCTCAGGTCCCAAGTGACTGTTGGCATCACTGCTTTCCTTGGCCTCTGGGAAAAAAAAAATCTGATTTAGCTTATTGAGTGACAAAACAGGTGCCATTAGTGTTACTTAAAAGGGAGAGGTTTATGCACGAGGCTAGCAAGGACCTAGACTTTGGAAAATGTAATCCAGGTAGATCTTACGTTTGTGCAGATGAAGTGGGTTACTCTTTTTCCCTTTTCAGTTATCCTTCCAGAAACCTTCTCCCTATTTATGTTTAGGTATTCATACCATGTGTACATAGTGATCCTAGGCCCCAAAAGACAAAGAAAAAATGTGGGGGGATAAAAAGGCAGAGACACATACTAGCAGTATATCATAGTTGTTGAGAGCTGGGCCTCAAGTCAGATGTTGGTTAAATTCTCCCTCCATTGCTTGCTAGTCCTGTGACCTTGAGCAACTTATTTGAAGTCTAGCCTGGGTTCCCTCCTCAATCAAATGGAAAAGAACTAAGAATGAACCACTCCCACAGGTTTGCCAGGAGGATGAAGTGATTATCCTTTTAGGAGTCACTGGAGAGATGAATCTGCTTGTTTAGCTACTGGAGGTTTTGTGTTTTTCCTAAAACAGTGTGTCTGGCCCTGCCTAGAGAGCACTTGTAGAGAGAGTGGCTGGGTGGTTTAATGGAAAGGGCACTGAACTGGAAACTCAGGAGATTTGAGCTCATTTTAGTCCCTTCTGTGCCTCTACCAGCTTTGTGACCTTGTACAGGTTACTCAGTCAAATGATAAATAGCACAGAGGTAGGAGGGGGAGGCCAAGTTGTAGATTGTGCAGAGACAAAAAGGAACCAAATAAACTCCCTTCCAGCTCTAAAATGCTGTCGAGTCTTAGATTTTATAGAGGTAAGATAGCAGCAGCTCCATCTCTTTTGGTTGATACTTCATTGATTAGAATGAAAAGACTTTTTAAAGGCTGATAGAAAGGAAGAATAAGGACTCATAAATTTTAAAGTCCTTCCATTTCAATTGGCTACTTACATGCAAGGTTTTGACTTTGCCTCCTCCAAATGAGATTCGTTTGCACGGATGATTTGGAATTGAAAAGTACTCTTTAATTAGAGAGTTCTGGTGTAGACTGCTTTCATCCTACTTCTGTTTAAGGATATAAGCTTATATTTATCTGATAGTTTTAGGGCACAATAGAATTAATTTTTTTGCGTTCCTACTATGTTCCAGGCACTCTGCATACATCTTATACTTTGTGGAGAGAGAGTATGATGTACTAGGAAAAGCACAGACATTGTAGTCAAGAATGGGAATCAAATTCTGAATTTACCACATAATAGCTTTGTGTCCTTGGTCAGAGTCTCAGTTTTAACTTTACTGAGTCTCAGTTTTCCCATCTGTAAGATGGAGATATTTACATTGCTGTGATCATTAAGGATAATGTATGTAAACTACCTAGCAGATAATAAATACTCAGTTAAAAGTTAGTTATTATAATAGGCTAATGCTAACAAGATGCAAAAAAATTGAGCAAACAGAGGCTTACACAACTGTCAGGGTAAAGACAATTACACTGGGAATCTAAGCATGGCTCTTTTGTTTCAGAATATTATATAGAAATAAAGCCCTAAATACACTGGGAATCTCAGCATGGCTCTTTTGTTTCAGAATACTATATAGAAATAAAGCCCTAAATAGCGATCACTTAATTAAAACTCAGAAGAGTATTTTGATACTTTAAAAAATGAATTATTGTCTGAGATGTAGCAATGAATTCTTATCTGACTGTAGCAATGTTACACTTAGGTTAACTAGCTGAAAGAGCTAGCTAGTTACTTGAGGAATGGAATCGCATTTCTCCCTCCTGGAGAAACTATTTTTCAACACAGGGGGAAATCACTTTGCATTTCATCCATGTATGTTGTTAAATATTTTGTTTGCAAAGTGCTGTGTTGTTTGCTTTGCTCATTCCTGAGAGTAATCCCAGGGTTCATTGTAATCTCTGGTCAAAAAACGATTTCTCTTGGATCCTAGTGGCAAAGAGGTAAGACTGAAGTTTAAGTGCTGATTAACGTAATATATATTGCCATGAATTCTACAAGGGCCGCCGAATGTGGAAAAGTCATTGCTGTGGACTTCGTTTTACAAAACCTTTCTCCACCCCCTCTCACAGGGGCCTGTGCTTGAATTGTCCTTCACTGGAATTAGTGCTGATCATCCACACTCCTATCTATCACAGTTCTGTGACCATGAATATCCATTTGTTTCAAGTAATAGAACTAACTGGTTTAGAGCAATAGCTTTAAAACTTTTGTATATTGGAGAGAAACTCCACTATCTAACCGCAACCAATTAGAAAAATCAGACTGTTTTTATGGATAACAAATTTTCCCAAAGGGTAGCTATAGCCTTGCAGCAACCTAGCAGTTTATTTCTGTATACTATCTTCCAGAAAATCTTGATTCATTCAGATAAAAAATTGTACATGATAGATTTTTATTAACAGCTGATCCTGCAATCTCTGGATATTTTTCATTAAAATTGATCCAGAAACGGGGAAGAAAATTCAGAGAAAATTTTGGTTTCACAGTTAAATCACTATTCGTGTCTTTTTTAAATATGAAAATCAGATAAGAAGCGGCCAAAACTTAGAGTAAGCACTAAAGCCGTCTAAAATGCAGGGTTGTCACGATGAGACACGTTGCGCATGCTCTTGTTATTGCACAACTAACTAGTCTGCTTTCCCAAGCAGATGAGCCTGAGCCTTGCATGCTTTCTAATTGAACACAGCCCACGGGTTGAAGTGGTGTCAGTACTTCCTTGTATAGTTTTCCTTGAGTCAACATGTGCAGGCATGAGTTTATTGAAAGAACTGTGCAAAGCTTCCACCTTCATAATCCATGACGTGCTTACAAGAACTTGAAACATATTCAAAAGGATGGCAGGAGAAGCATTATTCCTGAGGGTTGTAAAAAAGTGAGTGAACCAAGCCATTTAAGTTAATGAATGATTTGGTGGTCTCCCTTGGAATAGAGTTTGCTATATGAAACAGTTGCTTGTTGTATACATTGTTGAAAGACTTCTTAGAGCATGTTAAGAAGATGACCTTTGCCACTTTTTATTTATTTATTTTTTAGTTTTTGCCTGCTCAATGCAGCACGTGGGATCTTAGTTCCCCAACCAGGGATAGAACCTGTGCCCCCTCCAGTGGGAGTCAGGAGTCTTAACTGCTGGACTGCCAAGGAAGTCCCCAGGTTTTTTTTTCTTTAATTGAAATATACTTGTGTGTTGATTTACAGTGTTGTGTTAATTTCAGGTGTATAGCACAGTGATTCAGATACACACACACACACACATACTCTTTTTCAGATTCTTTTCCCTTATGTGCCATGCTTAATTGCTTTAGTCATGTCTGACTCTTTGTGACCCCATGGACCATAGCCCTCCAGGCTCCTCTGTTGATGGGATTTTTCCAGCAAGAATGCTGGAGTGGATTGCCATGCCCTCCTCCAGGAGATCTTCCTGACCCAGTGATCAAATCCACGTCTCCTGCATTGCAGGTGGATTATTTGTCTGCTGAGCCATTGGGAAGGCCCAATTCCCTTGTAGGTTATTATAAAATATTGAGTATAGTTCCCTGTGCTATACAGTAGGTCCTTGTTGATTATCTATTTTATATAAAGTACTGTGTATATGTAAATCCCAAACTCCCTCCCCCTGCCACTTACTATTTTTAAAATCTTAGGCCAGTATTTTACTTCTCTATGTCTTAGTTTTCTCCTATGTAAAATGGACATAATAAAAAACTTGCCTGATAAAGTTAATGGATTAAATGATATAATACAGATAAAGTGTTTAACACAAAGCCTGACATTTAGGAAGCAACTATAATTTTTCTTAGGATAGGATAGTATTTTAGAAATACATTTGGAGTTAGGTTAGGGATAGTTAAATGTATTTAAGAAAATGAAAATTGATTTGTATGTTTGTGGTATATAATTTGAAAATGAATAGCCACGAGTACTCCAAGGTCCATATTATCTGACATCTAACTGTAACTAGGAATAAGTTGAGTAAACTGAATGCCTTACAAGAAAATAATCTTTTGGCCCGCATATGTTTGTCATTCTTTTCTCAAATAACTGCTTGTCCCTTGAGTAACCAATCTCTTTTCCATTCACAAGGACTTTGGAATAGGATTTTCCACTGGTTTATTACCACCCAGTTCCTTCTCAACCATTTGACATTTAGTTTTTATTCTGTTTTGAGTTTTGCTGTTGTTGTTGTTTGTTTTTTAATTTTTATTTTTTAGCCCCTAGTAAGTTGACATCAAAAAGAACCTCTTTAGGCTCAAAAAGAAGTTGAGAAGAGATTAGGTGGTGATGATTTACCAAGGTAAAATACCATTCCAAAATCTATTCTCACGTTCATCCTTTTTGATCTCTCTGCGGAACTGTATTTGATATTGTTGACCACTCCTTCTTTGAAACTCCTTCCCAAGCAGTCTCTTGCTTCTCTTTTGTTTCATTTCTGTTATTTTATTAACACATTCATCTCACACCTTTTCTTCCTTGCATTCACATCCAGGCCCCCAACACTCTCCCTCTAATAAGTATCTGCCACGTCCAGTTGATTTAAACTTTTCCTTCTTCTCACTATGTTCCCTTCTCCCTCACAATTGTTATTACACTGCTTACAGTTCCAAATGTCTTCTAATGGAAACAAATGCTTAGCCTCCTAATTGGTCTCCCTGCCTTCAGTCACTTTTTCCTTTCAGTTCTTCTTCCACATGGTCACTGGAACATAGCTCTGGACACACATGTTCCATTGCTCAAGAGCCCATTATTTATCATTTTTAGATTATGTTTCTCAGCATGGCATATAAACTCTTAATAATCTAGTCCCAACCTATTTTTGAAGCTTTATGTACCTCTTGTCTCATATTGATCCTGAAACATATTCTCTAGCCTTTCCCATTATCATTCCTTTGCTCATACTTCTGCTTTTGCCTGTGTACCCCTTTCTTCCCAGCTCTGTTGATCAGAAACTTACCCATTCTTCAAAACCCAACACAGATGCCTCCTCATTGTTGAAGGTTTTCATAATTCCTTCTTTTCCTCTTCTCACCACAACCCCCACAACCAAAAACAAAATAATCTCTTATCTCCCGTAGAATTCCATCCCTTATAAGTACTTTCTGCATTTTGCTGGTAGTTTTTGTTCATGTATTTTCTCTTCCTACTGTATTGTAATCATTTTAAGGTTTTATTAATTTCGTATTCCCCATAGGAACCTTTATTAACTTTGCTGTTGGCTCAGTGGTAAACAATCTGCCTGCCAATGCAGGAGATGCGGATTCCATCCCTGGGTTGGGAAGATCTCCTGGAGGAGGAAATGGCAACCCACTCCAGTATTCTTGCCTGGAAGATCCTATGGACAGAAGAGCCTGGCGAGTGTACATGGGGTAGTAAAAGAGTCGGACTTGACTTAGTGGCTAAACAACAACAATTTAGAAACCTTTTTACTGTATGTGCTTTGCAAATACTTGTTGAGTGGCCTTAAATACACAAGAATGACAGAGGATCATAAGGTTCCCTAGAAAACTATCTAAAAAAAGGGATTGAAACTCAATTCACTGAACATTTATCAAGGGTCTACTGTATGCTAAGTACTGAGCTTCCTGCCTCAATATACAAAAAAAGGAGAAATAAGATTATATAAATACTTAAAGATTGCAAGCAGCCTAAATTCTATGGTAGTCACCATCATGTGCTAGTTTATGGTTTTTAAATAGTAATATGACCTAGATAACAAAGAAATAAAGACAATGAGTATTTCTGTTGAACCTTCCCTTTTCTATTTTTTTGATATTTAAAAAATTTGATTTATACCATTCAATTTATGTCTCCAACTAAAGTGCTTCCATTGAACATGTTGGTGAATGTTGAATTCCATAATATAAAAATTCCATAATATAAAAGTCAATATAGCTTGATTGATGAATTGTTTTTCTAAGCACATAAGGAACTATTTCCCCTAGTCCATGGAAGATGTGTGTTGTCTCATCTAGAATGCATTTAGTCTCTATTCTTAGGCTTCAATGGAGGAAATAGAGGAGAGTACAAAAGATATTGTCTAAATTATTTTCAGATTATAAACTTAACTATGCTTCTTGCAGAAAACTTGGAAAATACAGAAAACTAAAAATAAGAGCTCCACATAATTCTACAACGCAGAGACGGTATCGTTAATATCCCTTCTTGTCTCTTTTTCCATGTATAGGTATAGTTTGGTATCCTACTTTTATCATGAATATTAATATAGTATTAAGAAAATACAGACAATTTAAAGGAAAACAGAAAAAGCCATAAATGTAACCATTTTAGCATTTTGGGGTGTTTTTGTTGTCATTTTCTCCCTTTGCTCTGTATATGTATTATGTAAAGAATTATAATTATATACCAGATATGCAGTTTTGTATCCTACTTCTTGTTGTAAGCATTTTCCCGTGTAATTAAAAATAGAAAGAGGGTTCTCTTATAAGCTGAAGATGGCAGTCTTTGGTGGGAGTGGGAATTGAGCTTCTTTTCCAATAACTAGCAAAAAGAAGTACAGAAATGGTGATGGGGAGGGATGTGAATTGGAACATTTAAAACAAAAATATACCCCAGAGAGCTTTATATAAAATATGCTAACTAGTCAAAAACATGATCTGGTCTAACCCATATTCACTGCCTATTGTGGCCTTGGCCTTTTGAAAGATTTGATCACCATTTGTGCCTTAGTTCCTCTTCTCCTATAGTATTCTTATAATATTCCTATATTATAGGAATTAGGTCACAAATGAAGTTTACACCCAGTTTCCTTGTTGCTTGGTTAAGCAGCACCTCATTGACTAAAATGGCTTTTCTTATTCATGATGGCCACTGAACTATAAACTATTGTTGGGTTTTCCCCAAAGTTTACTTGATAGGGTACCACAAATACTGCTTAGGGGTGAATAATTTTTTGTATATGTAAATTTTATTGACGAATAATGTACATACCAAAAAGATACAGAAATAATTAGTGTATAGCTCAGTGAATTTTCACAAAGTGAGCACACTTGTGTAACCAGCACCTGGATCAAGAAGCAGGATAGTCCCGGAACCCCAGAAGACGACCTTGCGCCCCACAGTGAAGAACCTTTGAAGCAGCACAATTGTCAACTTTGTCTTCAGAGGAAATGACTTCTTGCAGCATGTGGTAGGAGCCCACTCACCCACAGAAACAAATCCTACACTGCATTGGAGCTAGTTAACTGTGGTTGATCCTTAGCTACACTATAGGGAGTTATTTCCAAGGACTTTTGACAAAGTTATTAAGCCAGTTCAGAATTGCCACATTTTGCTGTTAACACCCACTTTGGAGCCCTGTGGGCCAAGCAGAGCACAAGGGCTCTTTGTTATTTTTCCATTTCCTGTTCTGCCTCTTTCAGCTGTATGTACCTCTTTCTGTATATCATGACATATAATTATTGCCTGAATTTGCCCCTAGGCTTGTTACAATATTGATTGCTTCCAGAAAGAAAGTTTGGTGATTCATGCCTGACTTTATAGGGGCTGTTAGGTTCAGAACCTAGACATGATTTACTTGGTTTTAATGCTTGAATGCTCAAGTTAGATACAAATCAGTGATTTTGAGTTAACCCTATTTATTTTGACCTTTTTTGAAAGAAGATGGTGCTTGAACTCACTTGGTGTGTGTGTGTTTCTCTCAGGATATCAGTCTTTATCATTTCAGATAAAATGTTGAATAAGTTTAGTTAAATGCTGCCTGCAACTAAAAAGTCTTAGCCTAAAAAAAAAAGTCTTAGCCTTTGAAAAGAAAATACACCAAAATGTTAACCGTGGTTATATCCGATTGGTGGAGTTACAGGTGATTATTGTTCTCTTCATTATAATTTGTCTCTATTTTATGAATTTCCTAAGATGAATGTTTTATACTTATAATCAGAAAAATAATGTTATTTAAAAATCCAAAATATTCCTATAGTGTTCATAAATCCAAAAGAAAGCATTAATTATGTGACTATACCAATAGCAGGAACAAAGCATACCTAATGGTAGAAATGATTTATAGACTATTATTAGAATTTAAAGAAGAATTACTTTGGTTTTTTAAATCTATCTAGCTCACAAAATTGTTAGCGTGGTCCTTTCTTGTTAATACTAACTGGTTTTTTCATATGTAAAATAAGCCTTGAACACTAAAGAACTTTAAAGACTGACTTTTTCAATTATAATATAGAATGTTTCTCTTCTCTTTACCCTTTGTATTACGATTGGTATTTTTCCTTTCCCCCTTTTATACATACCTTACCTTTCTTGTTTTTTGTCTGTTTCTTTTCCATAAGAGGCCTGCTTGCCCTCCCAAGCCCTCTTCAATATCTTTTCTATTCAATACTTTTAAAATTAATGCTAAATTTAATAGCTTAATATGAAGAATCCAATATATTGGCAGTTTTCACCCATGACACACTGAGTTCATCTGATGACAATTTGTTGTTCAGTTACTCAGTCGTGTCCAACTATTTGTGACCCCATGGGCTGCAGCACCCCAGGCCTTGTCCTTGACTATCTCCTGGAGTTTGCTCAAATTCACATCCATTGAGTCAGTGATGCCATCCAACCATTTCATCCTCTGTTATTCCCTTCTCCTTCTGCCTTCAATCTTCCCAATCTTCAATCTGCCCAATAAAATAAAGTCTGTCACTGTTTCCATTGTTTCCCCATGTATTTGCCATGAAGTGATGGGACCTAGCATCAGGGTCTTTTCCAATAAGTCACCTCTTCACATCAGGTGGCCAAAGTATTGGAGCTTCAGTCTCAGCATCAGTCTTTCCAATGAATATTCAGGGTTGATTTACTTTAGGATGGACTGGTTTGATTTCCTTGCAGTCCAAGGGACTCTCAAGAGTCTTCTGCAACACCACAGTTCAAAAGCATCAATCTTTGGTGCTCAGCCTTCTTTATGGTCCAACTCTCACATCCGTACATGACTACTGGAAAGACCATAGCTTTGACTATATGGACCTTTGTCAGCAAAGGGATGTCTCTGCTTTTTAATATGCTGCTAGGTTTGTCATAGCTTTTCTTTCAGAGAGCAAGTGTCTTTTAATTTCATGGCTGCAGTCACCATTCACAGTGATTTTGGAGCCCAATAAAATAAAGTCTGTCACTGTTTCCATTGTTTTCCCATGTATTTGCCATGAAGTGATGGGACCAGATGCCATGAACTTAGTTTTTTGAAAGCTGCATTTTAAGCCAGCTTTTTCACTCTTCCTCTTTCACCTTCATCAAGAGACTCTTTAATTCTTCTTCACTTTCTGCCATAAGGGTGGTGTCATCTGCACATCTGAGGTTATTGATATTTCTCCCTGCAGTCTTAATTCCAGCTTGTGCTTCATCCAGCCCAGCATTTCGCATGATGTACTCTGCATATAAGTTAAATAAGTAGGGTGACAGTATAAAACCTTGATGTACTCCTTTTCCAATTTTGAATCAGTCCATTGTTCCATGTCTGGTTCTAACTGTTGCTTCTTCACCTGCATACAGATTTCTCAGGAGGCAGGTAAGGTGGTCTGGTATTCCCATCTCTTCCAGAATTTTCCACGGTTTGTTGTGATCCACACAGTCAAAGGCTTTAGTCAATGAAGCAGAAGTAGATGTTTTTCTGGAACTCTCTTGCTTTTTCTATGATCCAATGAATGTTGGCAATATGATCTCTGGTTCCTCTGCCTTTTCTACATCCAGCTTGTACTTCTGGGAGTTCTCGGTTCACATACTGTTGAAGCCTATCTTGGAGAATTTTGACCATGACCTTGCTAGCATGTGAAATGAGTGCAATTGTGTGGTAGTTTGAACATTCTTTGGCATTACCTTTCTTTGGCATTGGAATGAAAACTGACCTTTTCCAGTCCTGTGGCCGCTGCTGAGTTTTCCAAATTTGCTGGCATATTGAGTGCAGCACTTTCACAGCATCATCATTTAGAATTTGAAATAGCTCAGCTGGAATTCCATCACTTCCACTAGCTTTGTTTGTAATGATGCTTCCTAAGGCCCACTCCACTTTGCACTCCAGGATGTCTGGCTCTAGGTGAGTGATCACACTATCATAGTTATCTGGTGGCTCAAATCATGAACTCCTTATGGCAAAATTCAGACTTAAATTGAAGAAATAGGAAAAACCACTAGGCCATTCAGGTATGACCTAAATCTAATCCCTTACGATTATACAGTGAAAGTGAAAAATAGATTCAAGGGATTAGATCTAATAGACAGAGGTCCTGAAGAACTGTGGATGGACGGAAGTTTGTAACGTTGTACAGGAGGCACTGATGATGATAGCTTTTGTCATTCTAGAAAAGAGGAAGAAACTTTATGAGAATAAGGACAAAGGAGAATCATGGTATTCTTATTTTACAGTTTATTAATGATGTGCAGAACATACAAGCTCAATCAAAATTGTATTTAACACATCATTAAAATTGAATTACGGATCTTCCTCAATTTATGATGGAGTTACATCCTGATAAACCCATCATAAATGGAAAATATCATAAGTCAAAAATGCATTTAATACACCTAACCTACCTAACATGATAGCATGTTCTTTAATATGCTCAGAACATTATATTAGCCTACAGTTGTGCAAAATCATCTAACACAAAGCCTATTTGATAATAAAGTGTTGATTATCTCATGTAATCAATCCTCGAGAGAGGATCGTACCACTCATATTATAAGTCACATCATCATAAGTTGGGAACCTTCTGTACTTGTTTTTTGGGGGCTTCCCAGGTGGCGCAGTGGTAAAGAATCTGCCTGCCAATGCAGGAGATGCAAGAAATGCTGGTTCGATCCCTGAGTTAGGAATATCCCTTGGAATAGGAAATGGTAACCCGCTGCAGCATTCTTGCCTGAAAAATCCTATGGACAGACGAGCATGTGGGCTACAGTCCATGAGATTGCAAAGAGTCGGACACAACTGAGCATGCATGTATTTGTTTTTTAAATTGGCATTTCCTTTGAAATAATACTTTGCTATGCACAGGTTGGTGGTTTGCACAAGAAACTGTCAAATTCAAGAGTAGCTGTTATACCACTTCCTTTCCTCTTAGGATACATTTTGTGTCCTACTTTTCTACATGCATCCTTTGCCTTTCATAGCTCAATCAATTCTGCCTTAGATATAGTCTCTCTCTCTTGCATTCGCTTTTATTATGTCTTTCTGAGTCCTATTTTTACAAAAAAAAATTGAGCTTCTTTCTATGTGGTGCCATTTCTTTTGAAGTGAAATTCGGCATAAAGAAGCCAGTGCTGTCAATATCTTAACAACCTTAAATGTGTCCATAACTAACTCCCACAGTCTCTACAAAAACTTCCCATCAACCATGTAATCCTCCTGATTAAATATGCATTTTTCTTATGTCCCAGCATTTAAGATATTTTAAATGTTTTGGTTTTTTTGCTTGCTTGCTTAAGTATTTCTGAGATTTTTTTTTTACAGAGAAGTCTTATTATAAATTTGGGTTAAGTAATAATTTATATTTGCTTTGAAGTTTTTAGTCCTCAAAGCATTTCTCATGGAAATAATCTGGGGGTTAATTTGGGAGCTCGAACTGTGTTTACCAACATTACTATGGGAAAATGTATTGTCTCTAGTTCCAAACAACTCATTTGCAGATGAATTTTTGAAACGCAACTCATCAGTGTTTCTCTTGTGGTTTTTGTTCATAATGATAGCTCCATTAAATATAGTTTATTAGGTTCTCCCCAATCATGCTAGTTTAGAGAGATTTCTCTACTTAATCAGTTTTTTTGTGATATTGACCAAAGCACTACCTCACCTTTTATATGTGTTTTACCTTAAGGAATCTCCATTTTCTTTTCCTAACTATGATCATCTCGGAGGTTGGCTTATTTTAATAGCATTTGTAATGTTCCCAAAAGTTTCAAGAATGTAATTTTGATTTGTGGCTTAGCCATTAACAGATTTCCAAGTCATTACATCTTTTCTCATTTTAGAGGATTTCAGCAGTCATTCAGATGAAGGCTAGAAAAGTGTGATTATATTGAGTAAGGTTTTCATTAGTAGATATACACAAGCAACCTATATGTAACAGAATTCCAAAGTGCTTTGAGTTATAGGACTGCTTCAAGTTTTGCTTCCCACCACCATCATTTCATCTTGGCAAGAGAGCAGGATGTGTGAAAGAAATGGAAACTGGCCAGTGCAAAAGCATCAGTCACCTCCCTTGTCCTAGACCTCAACCCTCCACCTACTTTGCTGCTTCTGTCTGGCTAATGTCTTTTGGTTGAACTGGCAATCAAGATAAGGAAATTGACTTACTTTGACTAATGTAATTAAAGGCTAACAGATTACCCTTTGTTAGCAAGGAAAGATACATGATTACTCTTTTTTATTTCAACCTATTGTACTAGAGGTGAATGTGTTCTGTTTGAAATTGGGAGATAGCATATTGTAATGGAAAAACAGATGTCCTTGAGTCAGACTGCTCTTTTTTAATTCCAGCCCTACTAATTAATATACATGTAGTCTTGGGCAAATTGTTGACCTGGACTTCATTTATCTTGATTTATATAAAGGAGGGGTAATAATGCCCATTTCCTGTGATATTGTAAATAAAGTGTTTGGCCTGAGGTGGGTGTTTTGTGACTGTTAGTTCTCTTGAACCTTTTGTTGACAGTTTTTTCTTTTTTTAACTAAACATAATATTTCAACTTTGATTATTACAGCTGTTCACTACCTCATTTTGAAATAAGTAATTGCTTTATATGTAGAAGTAGGAAAAAATGTGGCATCCAAATTGCTATTTTTCTGGCAGTTTTTGAGAAATACAGGTAGAAATCACATAATCAAGAAACTGAAACAACTCTTGTCCTTCTCCCCTGTGTATTTCCATTGTAAGCAGCAGCAGGACCTTAAAATCAAGATGTTAAGTTCTAACAATAGAAATGTCTTTGAACCTTTTGAGGTCAAAGTGGTCCAAAGATCAGGAACTAAGGAATGAAGTAGATTTTGACTTAAATCCCAGATCTATCATGTAATAGCTCTGTGACCTTAACCAAATTATTCTCTATAACAGGAGTCCCCAACCTCTGGGATCTAATGCCTGATGATCTGAGGTGGAGCTGATGTAATAATAATAAATTAATAATAATTATTAATAGTAAATTAATAATTTCTATTAATAAAGTGCACAATAAATGTAATGCACTTGAATCATCCTGAAACCATCCTCCCACCAACCCCAGTCCATGGATAAATTGTTTTCCATGAAACTGGTGCCTGGTCTCAAAAAGGTTGGAGATCACTGCTCTATAAGACTCATCTGTTGAATGGGGGATGATAGTTGTACCTGTTTCATAGGGTTATTATGAGGGATAAATTAGCCAATATATAATACACTTAGTACATAGCCTTGTTCATTAAAAAATAGCTTAACCACCTCCTTACCCTCATGTATAGCCCTATCTTGGAGACTGGCAATATATATCTCTGCGGGACTTCTCAGAACCTCTGAGAAGTCTAGATGAGTCTAAAACACTTTAACTTTGTCTAATGCATTATTTTCTAAACTTATTTATCTGTAGAATGCTTTTTATCTCAGAATACTAAACATCTGAAATATAATTTGGAAAACACTGATTACCAAGCACTTGATAACTTCTTTCCTCTCTTTCCTTCTCTCCCCCTCCCCCTCCCCGTCTTTCTGTGTGTCTCTTAGACTGACCTCATACTTTAACTGTACCAAAGTCCTATCAGTGTCAAGGAGTGACTACACTAGTTATCTCACTATGATAAGAAAGAATGTTTTCAGCTGCAATGACAAACATTTATGTTTCTTGGTACTAATATGGTACCTTTTATATCAAGTTAATGTAACTTTATAGTTCCACAGGTTTATTCTTCTTACTGACTTGCAGAAACAACTTATTGTGAAAGGATAAAAACAAATGAGACGGGTTTGTGTTTGTTTTTATAAATTAGTGTATGGGCCTAACTTAGCCTTTGCAATAATTAATACAGGAGGAAATTTAGTATTCTTAGCAGAGTGTTCTTATTTATGAATTTTTTATACTAAATGGTACCACAATTTCTGTAGAGGAATACCAAATTCTCTTTTTCTCTGATTCAGATACCTAATAGAATACTAATTTAACATCTGTAACTTTTGCCTGTGTAGATTCTTAAGGCAGGATCAAAATGAATACCTTATCTCTCAACATAATGCTCTTTCAGATTTTAATGATTAATGCAATTTCCAATCTAATTCCCCTGTTATAAACTATACGTGAAGAGAAGACACACAAAAAGAGGTTCCAATTGCAGCAAAAGTTTGAACACCCCTTTATGACCAACCTTGTGACTGGATATTGTAGTAGGAGAATAGTAACAGGAAGTAGGTGAAGATAAACAATGACCTGGTCCTTACCATCTAGGTTACATTTTCAGCCTGTGTTGCCTATTTTTTGGCTAATAGTGATATTTTTGTTTGGCACTCAAATATCAATAAAGGTAGGGCTTTTTGTTGTTGAGTCGCTCAGTCATGTCTGACTCTTTGCGACCTCATGGACTGCAGCACGCCAGACTTCGCTGTCCTTCACCGTCTCCCAGAGCTCGCTCAAACTCATGTCCATTGAGTTGGTGATGCCATCCAACCATCTTTTCCTCTGTCGTCTCCTTCTCCTCCTGCATTCTATCTTTCTCAGTTTCAGAGACTTTTCCAGTAAGTTGGATCTTTGCCTCAGGTGGCCAAAGTATTGGAGCTTCAGCTTCAACATCAGTCCTTCCAATGAATATTCAGGACCGATTTCCTTTAGGATGGACTGATTGGATCTCCTTGCAATCCAAGGGACTCTCGAGTCTTCTCCAACACCACAGTTCGAAAGCATCAATTCTTCAGTGCTTAGTCTTCTTTATGATCCAACTCTCACATCCGTACATGACTACTGGAAAAACCATAGCTTTGACTATACAGACCTTTATAGGCAAAGTAATGTCTCTGCTTTTTAATACGCTGTCTAGGTTTGTTGTATCTTTTCTTCCAAGGAGCAAGCATCTTTTAATTTCATGGCTGCAGTCACTAGGGCTTTTAGACCAACACAAAAATGTCACTCTCTAGAGTCTGGCCATATTTAAGGTTCCGAGTACATTTTCCTTTCATACATTCTTATACTAGTTTCACATGATCTGGAAATTTGAGGGTTAAGTGGCAAGTGATGGGGGCCATATCTGAATTTTATTTTATGCCTAGGCTATGGCCTCCTTTTGTGCTCATCCCATCCCCCACCCAATACAGTAGTAATTTTTTCAGTGGAATTCTCCTTCTCAGGGTCTCACATTACAAGAAAACAGAATCAATGACTACAAGGAGAAAAGAGCACTATAATTTTCTAACATTTGTTTGTATAAGTTTTCTTTCCTTGAAACCCTAAATCTCCTGTTTAACTTTTTTTTTAACTGCTCAATAAAGATCGGGTTATTATTAACCTGTGATGTATATATTGTAAGTCAGTAATTCCTTTACCTTGAGCCATTAAATATTCTTATCAGATTCTGAATAGTTCTGGATATTGTGCAGTTTATTATCCCAAAGGATTGAATACACTGATGCTATGGAGTTTACTGACTAGCATTCCTCTGGAAAACAGTAATAAATAGCAACAACAAATGTTGAATTGGCTTCTCAAAATCTTACCTCCCCCAAACAAGAACTGTAGCAATAGAAAACTTTAGCATAAACATTTAATGCAATCACAGAATACCCTTTTAACCAAATAACATGCATACTAGAATTTCTGCCTAGCCTGGCAATAGCATATCTTATTATTTTCTTTTCCTCAGTATCAGCACAAATTTAAGGTGGTATAAATACTCAACCTGTTCCAATGCTTCAAGACCTTTTAAGTCCTCTGAACTTCCTCATAAGTGCCCAAACAACCAATCTCCTAGTGAACCAGGATGGCTGACTGGGTTCTAACTTGAACTTGGCATTAAAATGATATCTGTCCAGCTCCTGAATGCAGGTGTGAATCTGTAGTGAACTCAAATCCCAGGATGGAGAGGGATTATTGCGACCATTAGTACTGCTCTGGCTATATGTTGATTTCAGTGGAATCAGCACTGAAGCAGTAACCATCACACTAAACCCAAGATCTGCAGAGTAGGATTAGTATTTAATTTGTTACTTATTATAGATATGTCCTTGCTGTAGGCAGACATGTCTTGAAGATACGCCATTGTTGAATGTAGGGAGGTGATGCATCTTAGACTGTTCACACAATTATCTTTAATGATGAATTTGTTTTCAGATTCAATCAAGATTCAAATTGTCACTAAATATAGCATTCCTAAATTGCATTCATCAAACATTTGACATGTGTTATGTGCCAAGCACTCTGTTAGACATTGTAGTTTCAGTGATGAAAAACCCAGTCCCTAATGTGAAAGAGTCCATAGATTAGTGAATCTCAGGTAAACCAGATAAACTCAAGGAAGTCTGCACTGGACAGTGTAAAACCTGACTATCTATGTAGATGAGTCAGGATCTTATAAAAGGAGGCTGAACTTTATTTTGTAGGTGAATGAAGCTACAGAGCTTTATGGAGTCCGGTTAGGGATCTTTGGCAAAGAAATCTTTAAGAGCCTTTGGCAAAGGAATCACATGAACATTTTTCCCATTTAGAAAAATTTATCTGGTAGCCATGAGGGGACTGAATTGAAGGACTGAGACTGGTAGCTTGGAAACTAGCTAGCAGGTTGTTACAGTGATTTAGGTGGCACTAGTGCAAGTAGATCCAGCCAGTCCATCCTAAAGGAGATTAGCCCTGGGTGTTCATTGGAGGGACTGATGTTGAAGCTGAAACTCCAATACTTTGGCCACCTGATGCGGAGAACTGACCCATTTGAAAAGACCCTGATACTGGGAAAGATTGAGGGCAGGAGGAGAAGGGGATGACAGAGGATGAGATGGTTGGATGGCATCACCAACACAATGGACATGAGTTTGGGTGGACTCCGGGAGTTGGTGATGGACAGGGAGGCATGGCGTGCTGCAGTTCATGGGGTCACAAAGAGTCGGACACGACTGAGCGACTGAACTGAACTGAACTGAACTGAACTGAACTGAAGTGGTAAAGAACCCACCAGCTGATGCAGGAGATGTAAGAAATGCAAGTTTGATTCCTGGGTCAGGAAGATTGCCTGGAGGAGGGAATGGCAAGCCACTCCAGTGTTCTTGCCTGGATAATCCCATGGACAGAGGACCCTGGTGGGCTATAGTCCATGGGGTTGCAAAGAGTTGGACACAACTGGAGTGACTTAACACAGCACAGTGATTTAGGTGAGACACAATGGTGACAATGGAGCTGTGTTAGAAAAGAAATGGGCCTGTTTCTTATGTGGCTGATTTTCTAACTTCTCTCTGTGAAGTACTTACTGATAAAGTAAGTCTATTGGCAAAGTCTTTCTATGCAGAGTCAAGGATTGGTCTTGTTCTGGCTAGAGTGACTGGACCACTGTCTTGAAACTCCTTGGCCATAACATCAGTCAAGTTATAACCAAGTTTCAGCCAGTATTTCTAAAAGTATGGGTTATAGACTACATGCAGTCAGTGAACCCACAGAACTTGTTAAACTGCGGTTTCCCAAGCCTCACCCCAGACATACTGAATTAGGGAATGGGGCCCAGGGATTTCAATGTTTTAACAAGTCCGGTAATTCTCATGCATGTTAAAGTTTGAGAATCATTGATCTAGTCCCGTAGTTTTCAAAAAATGATCTCGGAGCACTGTTGCCTGAGATTCTTTCAGGGACCCATGAGGTCAAAACTATTTTCACAATACTGTGTAGACATTATTTGCAGAATTCACTGTGTTGACATTTACACAGATGGTTTAAAAGCAGTGGTGGGTAAAAGCTGCTGGCACCTTAGTACCAATCAAGACAGAAGCAGCAAACTATATTGTATACATTCTATGCATTTGCAGTAAAAAGGAAATGCCGGTTTCACTTAGGACTCTTCTTGATGTAACAGTAAGAATAATTTTTTTTTTTTTAATCTCTACACAGCTTTTTTTTTTTTGCCTGTTCTGTGTGGTGACAATGGGAAGTAGTTGCAAAGCACTCTCATGACTGAGTTGTGAGCCAAACTAGCTGTTATCTCCAAGCAACTGCTTTTTAATTTGAAATAACTACCGACAAACAATAGTTACGCAGCCTGGGGTATTTGGAAGACCTTTTGTCAAAAATGAACTAAGTGAACCTGTCCTTTGTATGCTAAGTCGCTTCAGTCAAGTCCAACTCTTTGTGACCTTATGGACTGTAGCCTGCCAGGCTCCTCTGCCCATGGGATTCTTCAGGCAAGAGTACTGGAGTGGTTAGCCACCCCCTCCTCCAGGGGATCTTCCTGACCCAGGGATCAAACCTGTGGCTCTTGCAGCTCCTGCATTGCAGGAGATTCTTTACCGCTGAGCCACCAGGGAAGCCCTTTCAAAGAAAAGAAATGACAGCATTTGCTGCTAATGATAAAATTTAAGTGTTCAAGCAAAAATTAGGATTTTGGAAAACTTTTACCTACCACATGAGCTTGACAGTTTCTAAGACTTAGACTTTTCCAGTGAAAATTGTAGCAATATTAACAACCATGATTTTTTTTTTATATTGTATAATCTTGAAATGAGTCATCATTTTAAAAATCTGCATAATTCAGTGAATCAGTACTCTCCAGACGACCAATGCATGGTGTCACAAAACCATGCATAGATAAAGGATCCATTCAATATATTAGATCAATGGATTTTCATTTAGCTAAGTAGAAACAATTGATTGATAGGATTTCAAATTCTCCCTTGCACCTAATATTTAAGAAACTACCACTTATTGAGTTTTGTTGTAACATAAAAGAAGAATATGTACAATTATTTGAAAATGCTATTAAAACACTCTTCAATCTTCTGATTACATATTTGTGTGAGTACAGATTTACCTTTATGTATTTCAACCAGAAAAACAGATCACAGGTCTAATGCAGAAGCAGGTATGAAGATCCAACTGTCTTCTATTGTCTGACATTAAAGAGGTTTGCACAAATGACAATGCCACTCATGACATTTTTTAAAAAAATAGTTATTTTTAATAAAAATGTTAATTACATTAATATATATTTATAGCTGATATATGTGAATGAATAAATATTTCTAAAATTCCTGTTAATTTCTAATCTGGTTAATATGAATAGAAATCTACATAAACAAAAGTTCTTTGGAGAGTTTAAAGGAATCCTAAATCCAGAAATTTAGAGAAATGCTGACCTAGCCCTTGTGTTCTTAACAATGTGCTAAACATTACCACTTGTGGAAATCAGAATAGGCCTGGCAGGACTAGGTTTTTTTAATAAGAATCCTAAAAATTGTTTACCTGTGAATATGGTATCAGAAAATTATGCATCTGTTACCTTTTGAACAGTATTGTTTCTAATTTTCTAGTGCCTTTAATATGCTATTTCCTGAAAGTTCCAGCTGCCTGAAAATTTTTGATGCCATATCAAATCTGTCACCTATTCTCTAAAGTATTATTACCTTCAAAATCTTACAGCAGAAGTACTTGGGGATACAGGGTAGAAAGAAAGTCAACTTGTTGAACTACCCATGGCTGTGTGCCTCTGTTTCACTTGTTGGCTTAAAAGGATGATAATAATAAAAGGTGATTTTGGTTATGTTCACTGCCACCACCCTTCCCTCAAAAAGATGATTTGTAACAGTGCAAAAAGTAAAGAACCATGGCTTTAACAGGCAACCTGTACTAAAACCTGTTTCATGTTCTGCAATAGACTAGAATTTACCTAAAGGCAAGTTAGGAGCGTCCGTCTGTCCTAAGTCACTTCAGTCATGACCGACTCTTTGCGACCCTATGGATTATAGCCCGCCAGGCTCCTCTGTCCATGGGGTTCTCCAGGCAAGAATACTGGAGTGGGTTGCCATGCCCTCCTCCAGGGGATCTTCCTGATCTAGGGAGCAAACTAGTGCCTCCCTGCATTCCTGCAAGAACTTCTGCGGTTCCTGCATTTCAAGTGAATTCTTTACCTCTAAGCCACCACGGAAGCCCCACAACACATTAAAGGGATGTGCAGTACTGGTTTGTCTGGTTCCCAGTAAACCACAGACATATATTTCCAGATACTTTTAAGAAAGCACTTGTATATTTGTTTGTTGAGGTGCAATGATAAAAACTAAAATTTTAATTGAGAGCTGCTATGAAGCAGTCAGTTGAAGAAACTAAATTTGGTTTGTTGGTAACTGGTAGTAACCAGAAGTGAGCAAAAAACAAGTCGTCACAAAACAGGAATTTGCATAAAGAGAGGTTAGTTTGGCTTAAAAGTTTAGATAATTTTTTTTGCTCATTTAAAAAAAAAATCCACTTAGGACTGCTTGGTTTGGGGAGCTTTGGTATCCCTCTTTGAAGTACATTGACCTTCCCCAGTTGTCCAAGGAGTTTGGGCTATAGGGAAGGAAACTGAGCCTTTAAAAGCTACTTGGTGAGGACTTCCCTGGTGGTGCAGTGGTTGAGACTGTGCTTCCACTGCAGGGGTGCGTGTTCAAGCCCTGGTTAGTGAACTAAGGTCCCAAATGCCATGGTGGTGTGGGCCAAAAAAAAAGCTACTGTGGACAAATGAATATTTAAGAAGTTCACGTGAATTGGTTCCAGATTTTCTAAAGGAGGAAATGTTTGTTAGAAAATTGTGTTGAAATTCACCACACCTAGATCTTGTTCATTCCATATACAAGTGAATTCAGAAGTGTTGACCCCATTAGTATCATCAGAATGAATGTGAGCTTAGTTTTTTAAGAGCTACTTTGGCTTTCAGTTGCCTTTATTATTTGTAAGTCACTCATTGTGAAGATTTTTTTCTAATATTAAAAGTGAAAAACTGGTTGAAGGAGATATTAGAACAGCTTTCCTCACCTCCTTGTATTTTGTGTTTGAATGCCAAGATGCTGTAAGTATGTCATCATTATGCTTAGGATATTTCATATTTTATAAAATATTTTAGAGTTCATTTTACATTGTGACATGTTAATATTAAAATGTGTGAGGAAAAGATCCTGAAGCACAGAGCTCACTACATAGTTTGCATTTGACAAATAATTTATTCAATGAATTTGTCTGTGTTCACAAATAAATAAGATTAGACCCAGACCATAATATTATTGGAGATATTGGAGAAGAAAATGACACCCCACTCCAGTATTCTTGCCTGGAGAATCCCATGGACAGAGGAGCCTGGTGGGTTACAGTCCTTGGAGTCACAAAGAGTCGGAGACGACTGAGGCAAATGAAGCAAGCATAATATCACTGGGCTTCCCTAGTGGCGCACGGGTAAAGAATCCTGTCAATGCAGGAGATGTGGGTTCAATCCCTGGGTTGGGAAGATCCCCTGGAGAAGGGAATGGCTACCCACTTCAGTGTTCTTGCCTGGGAGATCCCATGGACAGAGGAGCCTTGCAAGCTACAGTTCATGGGGCCACAAAAGTGTCAAACATGACTTAGTGACTAAACAACAACAATAATTTTGTTAGTTTTTTGAAAGAAATGAATGAGATTGGTCACCAGCAGGATCCTAGTGTCAGATTTCTATATATTATGAATAATAACTATGAAGTGTTTTTTGCCAGTAGTGATGAGGATGCTAATTATAATTGAATGATGTTTTAATTGAATGATATTCAGTAACAGTAGTAAGAGTTGCTACAGCCTATTTTATTACGTTTGTTCCCAAGATAAGCACATACCAAAACCTTTAGTCATTGTTTTTTTCCTCAAACTTTAAACTTTTTATTTTGTGTTGGGGTGTGGCCAATTAACACTAGTAGTAAAGGATGCACCTGCAAGTATAAGAGACTTGGGTTTGAGATGCTGGTTCGATCCCTAAGTTGGGAAGATTCCTTGGAGTAGGAAATGGCAACCTACTCCAGTATTCTTGCCTGGAAAATTCCATGGACAGAGGGGCTTAGCAGGCTAAAGTCCATGGAGTCGCAAAGGGTCTGACATGACTGAGCACACACACACATATAGCCAGTTAACAATGTTATGGTAGTTTTAGGTGAACAGCGAAGGGACTCAGCCATACATATACATGTATCCATTATTCATTGTTGAACATTTGAGATTAGAGTCTAAATTTCCTCTTATGCTAAATTATCGTCTATTCCTAATCTGTCTCTTCTCCCTAGATAGCAGAGTGAAAATGTGAGAAACTTGAGCCGCATCATGTTATTAATGGTTTTTAAGTGGGAAGTTCAGGGATTCCCTATAGAATTGATTAACTGCTACATTTTGTCTATCAAGGTAAGTGTCGAAGTTCTGCTGGACCCGGGAACGTGTATTTAAGCAACAAGGGTTCAGATTAGCTATTCTTGACCATTAAATTGTCAACTATAAAGTGATGTTAACACACTAGAATTGTAAACATGACAGCTTTTCCTTTTTGCTTTTCAACTCTGAAAATTTATCAGAGACAAAGCATTAAAATTTATAAATAAGTCCTTGAAACAAAGTGTAGATTTAGAGAGATTTAAATCCTGAAATGACAGCTATTCTGTGATCAGGGTTTATGCCATTAACGTTTGTTCTCCAATTAATGATCAGTTTTCTTCATATGACACTTTTAGTCTATTAAAGATTTATCTTTTTGGCAGGGAAGAGGTGCGATGATTTTTGGAAAAACAATGAAATTAATAAATAGCTGGTTTGAAAATTCCATAAAGGTAGCAGAAGAAAGTTGTCTTATTCCTTTGCCAGAATTGATTTTAGAAGCTTTAGTACAGCCCTGTCTCCTTCAGGCAAAATCTGCAACCCAGTGGTGTGATTCCCACTTCAAAGTTATTTTTGCCACATTATACTTATTCCCTCCCTCAAACTCTAGTCCATTTCTGGTTTCCAGTTTTTAAATAAAGAGTTCTACTAAGTTCAGAAATTTCAAAACAAGTATAGTTTGTGATATTACAAATTACTGGACATTGAAAGAAAATAGTCTTTTTTATGTAGGAAGCAATTCTACTAACCCAGTATCAGTTCAGAATGTGGTTTGGAAATTATTGTTTTCTACTACTGTCCATGAAAATGGATATGTACAATTCATTTTTCAGGCTTAGTTCATATTCCTAATGGTGAAAGGCTAATATACAGGAGACATCTGCAAATGCCTAGAGGGCAAGGACTATATTTTATTCCTTTCTGTGGCCCCAAGGCCTAAATACTTAAAATATACTTAATGAGTTTTGAGGTATTGTCTTCTGTATAAGTGATCCACAAGAAGATTAACTGAACCATAGCCTTGATCTTTTTAACACTATGTTGTAATTAGCTGAGCTCTGCAACCCGTATTTGGCTTCCTAGGCTTGGTCCTTTCCAAAGGAGACAGTTGTTATAGCAAAGTTGTTGGATAGAAAAGTGGAACACTTGACAACTTGTTTAAGAATATGTATTAGTGCACTAACATTGGTTTTAAAGATCAACTGTAAGAATGGTTTTAAGGAAATAACAATAATATTAAAGATTGTGGTAAAAATATTTGCATGTAATATGTTATTGCACTACTATGAGAGAATAAACTGATATGCAAAATTCTACAGCATGAGGAACATAGATTCAATGATATAGGTTAGTAATAAATGACTAACTTTTTATACAGAATATGCTGTGTGAGACCTTAAAAAATCACTTACAAAGTTATTAATTTTAATTTGAGAGGTTTAGAATCAGCTGACGCATAATAGCAGCCTCCTGAATCTCCAATATTTTAAAGACAAGAAGAAAGCTTAAGGGAGAAAAAGACTTGGCATGCCTGCTGTGGCAAGACACACACAGACTCACTCACATACCCCAGTCAGAAAAAGGTGTTTTTTTTTTTCTTTTCCACAAAAAGAAGTCTGACTGTTCTTCTTTGAAGTTTTGGGGTATATATTCTTTGGGTTTAACAGAGTAGCAAGTAGGAAAACAAATTTAACTTGGCTGTACATGAACTTTGACTGACTTTTTAAAGTAAGTATGAAAAAGTGAAAAGAATAAGCAAAGTATTAATAATTTTGTTATAATTGTATTCTACATATATTTAAGTTTTGACTCTATAATGTCCAGTGGTGCACTGGAGTTTTCTGACTCAGCCAATTGTACCCATATTTTCCTAACTCCACATTTTTATGGCCATTGTTGTTTGTTGTTTAGTCAATAAGTCATGTCTGATTTTTTTGTGACCCCATGGGCCGTAGCCCATCAGGTTCCTCTGTCCGTGGGATTTCCCAGGCAAGAATACTGGAGTAGTTTGCCATTTCCTTCTCCAGGGGATCTTCTTGACCCAGGGATTGAACCTGCGTATTCTGCTTGGCAGGCAGATTCCTTACCACTGGAGCCACCAGGGAAGCCAGTTATATGGCCATGGGAGTAATATTTATGACATGGAAATTGGCACACACTACAAATCAAGGCTTCTTCCATCTCCCTTAAGAGCCAGTCGTTAAATCTTACCACTGCCTCCTCCAATGTACCTATTTAATTTTCATTTTTTACTGTCAAATAATAGCTTTAGGTTTCACTGAAGATAGAGAACTGATGTAGAATGAAGAGCAGAGGCACTGAAGCCAAACTGCCTGGGTTCAGATACCAGTTCTGCATGTATTAGCTTGTGTTATCCTAGGCAAGTTAGTCAGTCTTCTCTCTAAAGGGATAATAGCAATGACTACCTTGTAGGGTTGATAAAAGGATTAAATATGTTAATACAGGTAAAACACTTAGAATAAGGTCTAGTTTATAGATCTTATCTGGCAATTTTAATTATCCAGAAAGCAGCCAGGATTCAGGAAGTAAACAAAAATATCACTGAGCAACCAATCTAAATATCAGAGGGTACTTGCCCCAAACCCCTCAAGTTCTCTCTGGAAGCCTGTTTTACTCTTTGCTTAGATCCAAGCTTGACTGACTTTTCAGAGCTGACAGTAGATTAGAGGTATAAAATTAGAAAGAGTGAAAAAGACAAGCTCTCTCCCCCAAAGAAAATTACCCAAAGTGAGAGCTCATAAATGAGTCAGACTGGATGATCTCTAAGGTTGATTCTAGCTCTCCAAATCTGTGACTTTGCTGGAAAATCACAACAGTTTAGGGACAAATAACCTAACTACAATATTAAATAATGGTTTTCAAAGATGATCCACTATCAATAGTAAATCATAATCAGTATATCCTAGTTAGGAAAGTAGGGCAGTATGAATGGCTTTTTAAAATGTCCATTCAAAATTGTTGAAATTAAGTATTTGTATGAAACTTTTTTGTTGAACTTGGGAATTTGGCTTATATGGAATACCTAATTCCCTGACAATACTAGATAAAGGAGAGTGTTGCTATAGTTAACTAAAAGACAGAGGGAGTATGGCATGCCAATTGAAATGCAAAAGAAAATGAAGTACTAGCTAAAAGCTAAAAGCCAAGTGACAGGGGAACAAAGAGGAAATATTTACATTCTCACTTGGAACTTGTGGGGGAGGAATAGCATAGAAGACAACATTTGAACTGGGAGTTAAGTAATACATAGGCAGAGAAGGGAGGAGGAGTGTCAGCGGATGTAGGACATTTTAGGCTGAGAGAACAGAATGAACAAAAGGAAACTTATGAAAAGTGAACGCTAGTAGCTGATCCTATGTGACCGGATGGATCCAAGTGTTCATGAGATACGGTTGTAGTGGAGATACATCAAACTGGAAAAGTTGGTTTGGGACCAGATCATATAAGGCTTTAAATACTAAGCCAAGAAGTCAAAACTTTAATGAGTCATAAGGAGGCACTAAAGATTTTTGAGCAGGGAAGAGTCATGATCCAACTACATAATGGCGAAAGTCAACCAGGAATGTAAACACTGATGAAACTTTAAGGGAAGGGGGAAATTTGGAGTTAAGAGTGACCAGTTAGGTTACTGAAGTAGTTCAGTCAAAGAAATTATGAGGGCCTATTATATAGGCAACAGGAATGGAATGGAGGTTCTGAAAATGAGAGATGCTAAGGAAATTTTATCTATTGCACACATGCATGTTCAATCGCTAAGTCGTGTCTGACTCTGAGACCCTGTGGACTGTAGGCTGCCAGGCTCCTGTGTCTATGGGATTTCCCAGGCAAGAATACTGGAGTCTGTTGCCATTTCCTCCTCCAGGGGATCTTCCTGACCCAGGGGTTGAACCTGTGGCTCCTGCCTCATCTCCTGCATTGCAGACTAATTCTTGACTGCTGAGCCACCCAGGAAGCCCGTAGTATCTATTGGGCTGGCCAAAATGTTAATTTGGGTCTTTCCGTATGATGTTATGGAAAAACCGAAGGGAACTTTTTAGCCAACCCAGTACATGACTGACTAGGTTAGCAGGGCGTATTCAAATGTGATTCTGGTGTCACTAAACCTGGTGACCAGTGGGTTGTGATGCCATTAACTGTAACCAGGAACAGTGGAAGTTGCGAGGGTGTAGAGACTAGGAGATGTATAATAATGTTTAGAAATAGGACTTTTATAGGATTAGAAAGCTAATTCAATAGATAGTTGTACTACATATAGCATATATGAATATGAATTGGGGTGATTGAAGCACAGCATTGTTCCTTATGTGTAGACAATGTACATTTCTTGACTCTCCTCATTTTTTAATCTCCATTTGACCACAAAGGCCAGTATATTCCTGAGCATCCACCCCTGCCACCCACCCCATATCTTCTAAAAGAATGAAAATGTACTTCTATTAGTAAAAAACATTTAGAAAGACATCTGTGATTTAAAAAGAAGTCTTTAGAAATATCATATATTCCTAAACCTCATTTTTAGAATGATCTATACAAATATTATACATTTTACAGTATCAGAAGTGAATGCTATAGTTAATCAAAACTTTATAACCAGAAGCTTTCCTGACAGATAGCTTGTAGAGAAAAGCCAAAAAATTACAAAATAGAATTGAAATAATTTCTGTGCTTTTAGTGCCAGGGCTAGAAACTTAAAGCTCCCAAATAAAGAGGAAAATCTGCCTCTCTCTTGCAAAATAGCCAGTTATTTAGGACCATTTGCATTATATACTGATAGAAGAAAGAGATACAACAGAAGACATTTTAGCCTCCTTTACTTCCTGCCGCTTTTGAAATTTTACTCATGTTAAGAGAGGAGAAAGTGAGTCTTCAGTGTTACCAAACTAAGTAATGGCAAATGAGTCAGCAGTAATATAAAAGGGTTTAACTGAATGGCTATCCTGTGGTAAAATAATGTCTTTGGGAACTTCAAGGATCTCTAATACCCTATGAATATATTTTTTGAGTTAGTAACTTCAAATGAGGGGAGAATCTTGATCTTTTGTAGACTTTGGCCACTGGGGGCCATAAATTTAGGAGATTACTTAGGTAATAATTCTGCTATAGACATTGCCATTTGAGGTTTGTACTCTTGATTTGATCATTGAAAGTGTGAATAGCAAAGAACTCTAACCTTTTCCTAAACATTACTGGTCTCAGGTCATTTAAACTAGAAGGAATATAAACCATGATAAGCATTGGACTGGTAAGAGTAATATTCTCACACCATTGGGAAAGATTGGGAAAGATAATGTCTGTCCTTTATTTTTATCACAAGGTTTATAAAGTTGGTAAAGTGGGAGATGTTACAGAGATTTAGCCTTTTAGACTAAGACTTATAAACTATTAGACTAAGTAAAAAGTCGCCAGTCCAGGTTTGATGCGCGATACTGGATGCTTGGGGCTGGTGCACTGGGACGACCCAGAGGGATGGTATGGGGAGGGAGGAGGGAGGAGGGTTCAGGATGGGGAACACATGTATACCTGTGGCAGATTCATTTTGATATATGGCAAAACCAATACAGTATTGTAAAGTTAAAAAATAAAATAAAAAAAGTTAAGTCTAATTTCAGACTTGACTTTAGTTGGAGTTGAATGGAAACACATTTCTATCAGTTGTACATGTTACATTCATTGCTAACCTGATTGCTGATGCTGTTGCTGCTAAGTCGCTTCAGTCGTGTCCGACTCTGTGTGACCCCATAGACGGCAGCCCACCAGGCTCCTCCATCCCTGGGATTCTCCAGGCAAGAACACTGGAGTGGGTTGCCATTACCTTCTCCAATGCCTGAAAGTCAAAAGTGAAAGTGAAGTCGCTCAGTCATGTCCAACTCTTCGCAACCCCATGGACTGCAGCCTACCAGGCTCCTCCGTCCATGGGATTTTCCAGGCAAGAGTAGTGGAGTGGGGTGCCATTGCCATCTCCAGCTAACCTGATTAGGTCTATGCAAAACCTTAGGGCACCTTGGACAAATTTCATATTGCTTTTGAGGATATAGAAAAATGGCACATGGACATATATATATATATACACACACACACATATACAGTATATATATATATATATATGTTTGTGTGTGTGTATATATATATATATATATATAGGTTGTCCATTTGGGCTGTAATCATTATCACAAATTATTCTGATATATATATCCTTATACAGTTTATTTTTCTTTATTTTTTTGACTGTGTTACATGTGGGATGTGGAATCTTAGTTCCCCAACCAGGAATCAAACCCATGCCCCCAGAAGTGGAAGTGTGGAGTCTTAACCACTGGATCTCAAGGGAAGTCCCTTCCTTATACATTTTAGTAGCAGGCTCATGAGATAGTCTATCACTTTATAAATTCAGAAATATACAGTTAAATTTTTCGTTTTTCCCAAATCTCAGATTCTCTAGGAGAATTCCCTACTCTCCAGGTGACTACTTTAAGAAAACCTTCATGTAAGAGGCAAATTGGGCCCCAAACCTGATACTTTTGAATTATATGTAGCAAACCTGAGAAGGGGGGAGGTATTTATTATATATTAGTATCATGGCTTCCTTACTAAACTATGAGTTCCTTAAGGTCAGTAACCAAGTCTCAGTATGCTTATATTCCCTGTAACTTACGTGTACATATGCGCCCAATAAATGTTAATTGAATGAAGGATTGTCCTTCCTTTGTCTCATTGAGTGTCCTTTAAAATCATTTTAGCAATTGGATTTTTATACTAAGAAAAATTTTATACTTTAGCTTTACCAAACTAAAACTGAATTCCTTTTCTTTTACAGGTGCAGGAGACATTGTTGCAATCATGATTGGCAATCTGAAAGGCACCAAAATTCTACAATCTATTCAAAGAGGCATACAAGTAACAATGGTCATTGAAGTAGGGAAAAAACATGGTCCTTGGGTGAATCACTATTCGATTTTTTTTGTTTCTGTGTCCTTTTTCATTATTACGGCGGCAACTGTGGGCTATTTTATCTTTTATTCTGCTCGAAGATTACGGAATGCAAGAGCTCAAAGCAGAAAGCAGGTTTGTAATGATCCTTTCTTCCAATTTAAAAATATTTTACTGTTTTAATTGTAGATTCAGTATCATTCATTTTAATATGCTTCCCTTGCTGGACAATGATCCATGCGTGTATTTTGTGAAAACTGGTAGATTTTAAAAGTATGTCAGCATCTGTACTCTCAGATCTTTTATTTTCTGAAACTGGTCTAAGGCCTTAATCCTACTGGGTTAAATCTTCTAATACTTTATTAGAGAGCACAGCAAGCATTTAAGTATATATGGGTATAAATACATATGTCCTTTTGCACATTTTTCTAAATGACAAAAGCATTTCATATGCAATATAGAAAATTTAGAAACTAGAAAGTATGAGGTGGTGGTTTAGTCACTAAGTCGTGTCCCACTCTTGAGACCCCGTGGACTGCAGCCTGCCAGGCTCCTCTACCTATCCATGGAATTCTCCAGGCAAGAATACCAGAGTGGGTTGCCATTTCCTTCTCCTATGTGCCTATGCCTGTGTTCATTTGCATTTGGGGGCAGGGCTGGGAAGAGAGACTAGGCTGAATATTATGAGTAGGCAAATGTAAAGATCTAATTGTTCACAATATAGTACTTGATTCCAAACAGAGTGACAGAGTCATAATTTCTCCCATATATTAACAATTGGTGTATAAACAAGTACAGAGTATAGAAATAATAGAACAAAAATACTGAAGTATCATTGAACAGGGAAGTACCTGTTTGTTTAATGTTGATCCTACTACCTTTAAACTGCCCCTCATCCCTCTGTTATCCTCACTTCTCTTCCTTACTCAACTTAACTTCCATAGCCATTCCCATGCATGTATCTTCAGTTTCCTTGGCCCTTCTCTCTCTTTGTTATACTTGCTGTCAAAACCCAATCCTGATTATATCCTACTTCCCACCTGTTCTGTGCCTGTTCTTTGCTTAGCTGAAGTAGCAGAAAAACATTAGCATCTCTGCAACTGGCTAATCTCACTTTAAATTTGTGACCACAAACTCAGAGTGAGTTTGCTTAATGCTGCCCAACAATCATACCATCTTTTCTTAGCCATTTCTTCTTCTTTCATAGATGACTAATCATACACATTCCTTTCTCTTCAAACCTCTAGTACTTACCTCCAGTTTTACTCTCAACTTGTATTTTGGGTCTTATTCCACTGAGAAAATTGAAGTAATCAAGAGTACTTCCACAAGCTTCTACCACATTTCTGCATCTGTGTCTATACCCACTATCCTCCGCTTTGTCTTCTGTTACTGTAGACACCCAAACATACTAGTAATTGCTTCCATTTTCAAAAGAACTTCTTTTGACCCCAGGCCAGAAAACTTGGGAGTTAATTCTTTATTTTTCTCTTTCTCTCACTTCCTGTATAACCTCTATCAGTAAGTCCTTTGTTTCTACCTTCATTGTATATCCAGGATCTGATTACTTCTTAGCACTTCCTTTACTTCCACTCTGATCCACACCACAATCATTTCTTAACCTCTTCTCCCTCTCAAGAATTCTAAACACAACAGCAAAGCTGTGT